>NC_058051.1:28266454-28585829 GCF_020085105.1 Siniperca chuatsi | reverse complement strand
TTTCAAGTCAGTCAGAGTCAGTGTGTGAGGGGCATGGTCTTTCAAAAAAATCTTCTTCTTCTTCAGAACAGTATCTGTGAGTGGAAAACCATCCTCGTGGGGTTTAAACCTAGCCATTTGAATGGCTACCAGTTTGAAAAGTGGCACCTCAGTTTTCCAGTTTGGGTTAAAACAGTGAATTATTCCATCAAGCGATACTTTTGATATTAACATTGAATCAAATTACTTTTTAATAACTGTTTTTTGGGCACTTGGGAGCAGTGGAAACAAGTTGTAAACACAACATTGACATATCACATTTTAAGGTGATATAGCGAACTTGCTAGCAAACAGTCACTTATTTACATATCATTAATTTGGAGTCATGTTTTTGACATGTATGTCCAATATTCACTTTTTTATCTCTGTTTTTGGTCTCTACCAACTACTCCTGAGGGAAATATCTGGCTCTTTAGCTTCTAAATGCCCCACTATGTTCACCAGCCAGTTGCTAACTGTGTCTGCTGTTTGGTGCTGAGCAGGTAGTGGTACAGTGGGTTTATATAGCTTTTTCAATGAAAACAGCTTCCTGCTGCAGCCAAAAACAACGCTATGAGAGAGGTGAGAGTGAACCAAAAACAGTAAAGTTGTTGGCACGATAGCTAAACAATGAGCTGAATCTCACTATGAAGCTCCGTAAAGCCAAGAAGAGCTGCAGTTTCGGGTGATAATTGTCTGTAAAGTCATTACTACCAGTGACACATTTCACGTTGACACATTGTTTCACATCGTCATTTGATACATTGTTATTCTAAAAAATATCCATTGCAGCCTCTTTAAGTATGAAAGGTGTAGTTAGTACTGCTGATCTGGCTGATCATCAACAGCGCAATGACAGAGAGCCAATATAAACCCAAACACTTCTGCTTGAAGTGCAAATATACAATTGTTAATTAACACATTAGTCATAAGCAGATATCAAATCAAGGCTCTGTTGCTGTCAGTTTGTTTTGGAGTCGTTCTATTCTCTGGTGGCCAAATATCAATTAATGCTGCTTTAGGAATGTGAAACAGTGTTTTGCTTTGGCCATGACTGCAACATTTCCACAATCAATCAAAACTTGGCTTTGAAGGGACATCCTGTTCCTGGTGTTAATATTAGCAGCATAAACAGTTGGAACTCTGGAAACGGGTCAATCATTTATTCATGCAATCACAAAACAATCTGAAGTTAACAGTGATATATTCTGACGTCTTTTCTGTGTTTGAGCCAATCCCAACCCAGGGATGTCTAAACATGACTGTAATCTTAAAGTGATTAATTAAGGAGGACAATTAGTTCCAGTTGTTCAAGCTTCTTTTTGTTTATACTGGTAATCTATTGATATTAAGTGTAAAATATTAATCCAAACTGAGATGAGGTATTTTTGAAGAGACCACAGTGTGACCCTAAATATAACCAGCTTCCTGCAGTAGATAGATTTACTCTCATCAGTTCTCACAGCAACTTCAACAGCCAACTTTGTGACCAAGTGCTGTTAATGCTGTTGAACACCAGAACCACCTGCTTCCAGAAACATCCACAGGCTCTGTCATGTGCTGCCAAAAGCTCAGATACGCATGCACAGTCACTCACACAGTAAATCAATAACTACTGAGAAGTAAACAATACTTTGAATGCTGCAAGTTTGTGTTGTGATCTTATTTTAGTACATATTCTCTCTCTTATTCTTGTGCCACACACACAAATATACACACTCTTGCAGAGTTATGAAATTGGAATTTATCAGCTATGGGTGATGCAGTTTAATGAAATATGTATGTATGCTGTATGTGTATGAAACTACATATTTGAATTCCTAATAGAATATGATATTTCAGGGTTGGTGCAGATTCAGCAAAATTTAAATTCTCAGATCGGATTGTGCGTACGGTCATTATTCATATCTGGTCCTTAACCTGTCTTTAGGTGGGTTCATCCTCATGTAGTGTATATTCCTGGATATGTGATAATGCAATAAATGCACGAGGGTGTGCGTGTGTGTGTGTTTGTTTGTGTGTAGGGGAGGGGAGCAGAACTGTTGCAGCCTATTGCAGCATTTGCTCACAGGAGCATGAAATATTGCCAGACAGATGAACACCAATGGCATACAGTTTCCTAAAAAGATAGTGACTTGCACCGTCACACACACACAATGACAGGGTGAATGACAGATTGACAGACTGACACGCCTTTTGAAAAATAGCTTGAGAGGATGTGAACAGCTACAGTGCAAAATTGTCTTAGGGCAGAGGATGTTATGCAACAGTAAAAGCTTATAATGTAGGATTTCCATGGTCCAGGAATTTCTGGAATATCACAGAAATATTTTTAGGTGTCATTACAGTGGACGATACAAAAGTGTTGAAAGGAATAAACACCATACTCAAAATTTAGTTACATTTAGAGCAAAGTAGTTTGGCTAAAATTGTAAAGCTTGTCCTGAGGGTAAGGGCAGAGAAAAGGTCATAAGGTCAGTAAAATCATATTACTCTATCCTTAGGGGAACATGAATGCACTTTCATGGCATTATATTTCATGCCAGTGTACACACACAATTTGGCCTCAGGGTAAAGGTAAAACTGTCCAAATTGGAAAGGGTTCATCCTCTGTAAGGCATAAACAAGCTCAATGCATTTCTTGACAACCTTGGATATTTCAAGTACTAGTAGAAGTTTTGGCCTTAACGTCATGCTAGGAAACGTCACCAAAATCACCATTCACCGTTGGGGGACCATCAGTTTTCAGCAAATTTCATGTAAATCCAGTAATGGCTTTCAGGCTTTGTTGCTAGCAGGACAAAATGGTACTTTCTCATCATCTTAGTCTGAGTGATGTCATTTGAAGTCAAATCAATTTGCAGACGCTTGAAACTTACATTGACATACATATGCAGACAGGTAATCCATCATAGTAAACTTTATGGCTCTTTTTTTATTATTACACATATGTGCTCAGAAATGGCAGGGTGTGGCAGCCTGAGACTAGTACCCTAGTTAGAATGTGTTCACTTAAGGCATTGTTCCCTAGCATTACATTCTTATTCAACTTTGGAATCAGTCTAACAAAATATCTTAACACAAAGTCCACTTGCTTTACAGAGCTTTCAACTGCATCTCACGCTCTTCATCAGCAGATGGAGTTTGCTCTGTTGTCCTGGAGATGGCTGATAGCTCAGATAAATCAGTTGCCAGCTAAGTGTGGAACTGTCTCCATTATCTCCATGACAACTGAGCAAACTTTGTTGTCCCTAAGATGCAGTTGAAAGCTAAGGGAAAACCTATTAAGTGGATCTTGTGTTAAAAATATTTTGTCAAACTATTTTACAAGTTCAAGACTGAACATTAACACTCGCTTGTTGCGTTACCTAAACACATTTTTGGAAAAATGTCATGTAGACCAGAATATTTGTTTCTTCTTTTGGAACAACATAAACAAGTGTATTTTAAACAGATGCAAAATATTCACTGTCAAAGTTTTTGAAGATATTTTCATACTAAACATATACAAAAATGCTTACGTGATGATGTGTGAATGCATTTGATTCTTTTCCCCATTTGTTTTCCCCACATTATCCACCTGTGGCAATGAAAGTGTGATTAAGATATATATGGCTGTTTTCAAGCAGCTTGGGGAGACATTGAGGTCAAGGTTATGTATTGAACAAGTCAACGATAACCTGTTATCAGACAAGACATGAACCCAGTGTTATAGTAAATGAGGGAACCCAGACGCAGTACACAGACGAGAGAGAGAGAGAGAGAGAGAGAGAGAGAGAGAGAGAGAGACACCACGCCCACAGCAAACACACAGCGTACAGACAGACAAACGGGGAGACAGACAGAAGGGAAAGACACTGGCAACATCAGGAAAGACTGAAGTTATGATGCTAACCATGACACCCAGACCTCCACACCCTCATATTTCTTTACATTATATGAACACACACTAATTTAACTGGAACTAAATGTTGCCAACATTGCATATGAACCTAATTCATAGGAGACTGGGCTGAACTGTCAGTTCTTCTGTATTTATATGTATGTGTGGAAAATGGAAAATATTTTAGTTTAGTCACTGCATTTTGCAATTTAGTTTCTCATCTCCCTTTTCGTGAGGATGAAGGGAAATGTTCATCTGATGGAGATAACAGCACTAACCGCACTAAACTCTGCCTCAGTCTCTTCTCTACTCTATTATCCCCTTGTCTTGACTTTTATATCTCTACATTCTGTTTCTTGCCAGTTTTCTCATTTAATCACATTCGTCTCCCCATTTCTTTTCACTTCTCATTCTCTGTCTGCGTTTCTCTCCCTCCTCTCCTCTTCAAGTGTATCAGGGTAAACACGGTCCAGACAATTTAGTTTAGTTATGAAGTTGTCAAGGTGTAGAGGGACTTGTTAGCCTGCCTTGTTAGCACGGAGGAGCGGATGATTTCTTTGTTTACAGAGCAGTGCCTCCACGCTCGGCTAGCTTGTTAGCAGCACAGGGAGAGGTTCCTGTGTTTTCAGGTTGGCCAGGAAACCTCAGGAGTCAGCGTTTGACTGCCTGGCTGAAGGAATAACTCACAATAACACAACATTTCACACATTTACTCAGGTCTGATTGACCAAATGAAGGCGCCCTGAGGACTGCCTTTTCTGCAAAAGAGAACTGTGTTATGTAATACAATGCCCTAGTCAAGATTTTTATCCGGTATTTCAGATCATGAAACAAAACTGGTTAGAAGCTGAAGGCAAAAGTTAGTTTACTTTTTTCATTTCAGTATTTTTGTTGCAGTGTCTATGACAATGTTGGTAGGTCAGTCTGTTGAACTTGAGCATCAATCCTCAATAACCACAAATCTGTTATGGATATTCCTTGTCCACAGAGGATGATTCATTATGATGGTGACCCTTTAACCTTTCCTCCAGCCACAACATCAGCCCAAAATTACACCTTGAACCTCACTTTGGTCCATGTCAAGGTACTTGTGATTTTAATAGTACAGGTCCCAGAATTCTAGAGGCAGTAAACACTGTGACCAGCTATTTTGTCAGACATAAAACAGAAAAGCAACTGGTGTAGCTGTTAACAGCACAGCCTAATAAACTCACATTGTTTTAATAAAGAGGTCCATCAATAATAACTGCAACTGTGATCTGTTTTCATGCGGTACACAGCGTGAGTAGTTTCCATACAGCAGCAGGGCAAAGTCAAGTTCGTTATCTTGCTGAGGAGTTAGGTGTGTAGGTTGTCACCTGCAGCTCTACATCTAGCTTACTGTGGCTGCTCCTTCTTGTTCCATTGTGTCCTTGCAAAAATTTAAATTGCAGAAAATGACCATTTTCTTGTTTTATAGATGCACTTTTGATGAACTGTGCTAACCTCAGTGACAAATTCATTGTGTTTAGCCACCCTGTGTTTTAAAAAATGGACTGTACTTAAATAGCGCCTATCTAGTCTTTTCCGACTAAAGCGCTTTGCCAGTTGGATGATTTTAATGTCAACTATGGCAGCAGTAAGGATTGTTTGGTTTGTATTAGCAGTAACTTAATAACAATAATAATAATAAGACTGTGTAGTCCCTCATTCGTCCAGAAGTGTTCTATCATAGAAAAAGGTTTCAGTCGTAGTCATCATGAAGTCACAGTTGAGTCACAATTGAGAATGACTTCCGGATGGGAGCCGAAATGTCTTGATTCTGAAAACAGTGTCCAGATGACTACGACTGAAACCTTTTCTACAATAATAATAATAATAATAATAATAATAATAATAATAAATACATAATTCTGATAAGGCTGTGGGAGCGTGAATCGTAAACAGAAAAGATGATATCAGTGAGAAAATATTACAAACGGTAATGCTGGATTAGATTCATGCCTCTTTTTCTGTGAATCCCTTGCACAGAAATGGCAGACTCCGCCACTAGCAAAACAAACTATAGAGAGATAATTACAGTATGTAAATACTAGGGCTGCCACTGTTACGGACAGATAGGCAGGAGACACCGATATGGCAACAGATGGATATTTATTGGATAACAGCAATGAGTCGACAGGTATGCAGGTAAGCTCACAACCAGATGATGATGTACGGAGACGGGTAAAACACGCTGGAGTAGGATGGAGTAGAATCACGATGGAGTAGAATCACGAAGTAGTGGAGAATCCCAAATAGAGTCCTTCGTAGAATGAGATCAGACAACTGGCTGAGGTGAGTGATGTGCTTTTATCTTAGTTGTGATTAGGTGCTGATGGGGAGCAGGTGGGTGTGTTTAACTTATGGTGGAGCCTGGCGTGTCAACTATACCGTTAGTGGATGAGAAGAGTCTTAGGGACTGTTCAGATGTCGCATCAAAAATTTGTGAACAAAAAAAAAAAAAAAGTTGAGATATTTCCACCTCGGTGCATGTGGACGCCCACATAAAACAGGTGCGTCGTAATGAATGCGTGCCATGAAAGTGTCGCGAGTAGGAAAATCTTTAGTCTGGGTCAGCCCTAGTAAATACATCGAATGGCTATTGCTGAAAACAATACCAACCATAAACAGTATCAAAAACAGAGTATTAGTTTTTAGTTTTTGTTTATTTATTTGCACAAATAAAAAAAAAAAAACACCGATCACATAAACAAAAACAAATGATGCAATGAGTAAAAAGGATTGTGCTGGTGAGATGTAAAAAAAACTCAAGGCTTATAAAGAGATCTCATGAACAAAGGAAATTTATCAGTGAAGATGAAGAAAAATATGCCAAAAACCACAAGAACAACATACAAAAGATATATAGAAAATAGACAAAAGAAATAATAAGAAATAACTACATTTGTGTTACCTAATTTTAATTACTTCTTCTTATTCTTGATGAACTTTACATTTTTAACCACACAGGCTCTAAAAAAAACTAAAGTGCTCTGTCATTATCCTGTCAGTGCTTACTTTATGAGAATGGCTCCCACATATTTTTCATGTAGTGATTGTTGTTGGTCTTAGTTCAGGCAACTCATCCCATTTCATGAAGAGACATATGACACAATGTAACAAAATCATTCACACGTCACTCTTACAATGGAGTGAGGTGCAGCTGTCCACAGTCCAGAGACGTTCATTAGTCACAAAGTGTAAGTCAGACTCAAGGCTAGAGTCTCCATAATGGTGCAGACTTTACAAAAATATCTATTCATAGTGCACAAATTATAACTAGCCTGGCGTCATACAAATGGGTTTTGGGAGCAATTAATGCAACAGAAAATTCTGTTGCAACACAAAACCAGCAGGACTATCTGTTTTGATTTTAGCCATGCACCTCTATAACTACACTCTGTGTAGATGGCATTTTAGTTAGTAACAAATTACATATACACACACACACACACACCTTCATTAGTTGCAAACGGATAGTTCACCAAAAACATGAGCGAGCGTGTTCAATGAACGGTGCAGTTTTAGCGTCTTCATGCACAACACTACTTATAAGATATGAAAGTAAGCCTACTTGCCACTTTGAATTATGTTTTCATATTTATTTTTTATTTGCTCCCAAGTCTGTTTCACACTGCTCAGGTTGCAGCTGAAAGAATTAGGCTAAAATTGTCATACATGCCATAAGAATACATTTAAGCAACACTTTTTTTTTAATGGAATACACAAATGTAATTTTATTTATGCCCCAATGATGGGGCAGTGATATTTTAACTATTAACTTACGCATTCACACGGCCAGATTTTTTTTTTCCAGCTGTTCTTCCTGCATTTGCAGCTGCAACTGTGTTGCTTTTAGCCTGAATTGTTTAACTTCTTAGTATTTGTCTAATATTATAGTTTGCTCTTCATTTATAAAGTATGTCGCTTGTCCATGTTTGTAATTGTTCATATGCCGCATTATGTGTAGCTAGATTGGGAAAAGTTGATAACCATTATCGTGTGACCACTTAGCATGATTGCGGTTGTTAGGGTTAATGAAGCCAGATAAGGAAAGATATCCAGGGTATGTTGAACTTGCTTTGTAGTACATGAATCAGGTGGAAGAAAAAGGACTTAGACTAAATCAATGTTCAAATGAAGGCTTATAGTCAAGCACGAGAGGGCAGTCAAAACAGTTAAGCAAAGCCCAAGGGGCAAGGCAAACAGATCATAAACAGGCAAACACAGATATCAGGCAGAAAACCAAGAACAGGTAAACAGGAGGCTAGAACACAAGTACATAACATTGACAACATGCCGAACTGGCAAAGGGAAAGAGCTGGTGAGCTGGTTATATACACTGAAAAACTGAGATAGTGAGAGGCAGGTGTGTCAGCAGGTGGGGATGATTTGGGAATGTGAACAGGTGACCTGTGGGAGTCAGGTGACCAGGGTTGGTGGGAAAGTCTGAGGGCATGTGGTGGACAGGTGGAGAATGGCAGGTCTGGAAGGTTTCTTAGATGGGCCTGGGGGAAGTGAGAAGTGACTGGAGGCAGGGACAGAGGGGCAGACTGAGCAAAAACAACTGAGGCAGCTGTCGTGACAAAGATGCACTATATTTTTATAATTTTATTGTATGAATAAATATCCACAGGTATTTTGCCTAATAGAATTAATTAATTAATCATGTAATATTATTGATATTACAGTTGTGCTGTTTCTACAACAACCTGGCCACTCATTTTACTGTCGCATCAGATCAGCTGACCAATCAATGTACAGATTCCGATCGAAGGTCGGGAGGAAGCATAACGGAAAGCACCGTCTCTTTCCCCTCTCTCTCTCTCACACAAACACACTCTGCACATCTCGACCTGGCATATTCGCTCTTTTGTAGAGAATACAATATTGACTTTATAAACTATGTTTTCTAACCAGAATGGTCCATGGTCATGAATATGTGTTTTGAAATTATTCTGATTGATGAAAAAATTGTGATATCACAATTTTTGAAAAGAAAGCAAATCATTTGTTTACATTTTGTCAAATCTGCTTCAATGAATGTAAATGGTGCCTTAGCTAAAAACACTTCCTGTTTACACACAGGCATGCATGTAGCTCTAAGAAAAACTCTAAATTTGATGATTGTGAACAAAGATCTCAGGTTATGAGGAGCGTCTTTTTTCAATGATTTCAAAGCTGATTCATGGATGCTTATCTTGTATTTATCGCGGAGAAATTACAATCATTGTCAACTGATTTTTACAGTATATGTATGATGTCAGTGTGTTCTGGTTTGAATAAAGGGTGCACATTTTTATGCAAACTGCATCAATCGGACTCAAAAGGTTTTTTTACTCTTTTTGTTTTTACAAAGACACCTGAACCTAACGTATATTGTTTGTATGAGTTTTAACAGCTTAATGAGTCACCCACATGAAGTTAATGTTAAGTTAAGGCTTCCAGGTTGCAATCCGCACCCATGCGGTAAAAGCTGGTGGGGTACAAAGCTAAGCAGCCTGTTAGTGAACTCCTAATACCTCAGGAAGCCCAGTCAACCTTTGATAATTACAGAAAGAGACACAGCTACTTTTAATTAGAATGCAAACACACACCCACAAACTGCACAAAGGGTCATCTTTAATTAAAGCTCACGTGCACAGAAAAGCCGACACGCATGCATACACACACCTTCGCTTTTACAAATACACACCTGCTCTGGATTTCCTGAACAAATTAACCTGAGTGACGTCCAACTCCTCTCCACCCCAATAGCATTGACCCTAAAGAGAGAGAAAGGGAGAGATGTTTGTGTTTTTACATCTCCTCTTGTGTGCATTCTATGTATGTGGCTGTGTGTACGCAAATGAAATGTGTGTTTGTGTGTGTTTCTGTGAAGAGGCTTGTTGCATTGGCAGGCCTGTGTATTTAATTGCAGCTATCTTTCCCTGGTGTTTTGTCTCAAGGGAGTCATGCTGCGTCCCCTGGAAACCATCAACACAACTACAACAACAACAACAACAGGTGCTCCAGACCATTTCTGTAATGAAGCTAGTGTGAGTTGAGCATGTTATCATAGACGGATGTGTTAATTTTTATAGTTTTGAAAGAACAATGAAGACATCTTCTAACTCCAGAATGTTTAGAGCCTTTACCAACACATCAATCAGTGTAACAATATATTGCAATAAACAATACAGGCTATATACAGTGATTCTGTATGTGGAACTTGGGTTCTGCAGCAGGACAATGAGAACAAAATGAAGACTTTGGAGTGGCCTAGTCAAAGTCCTGACCTGAATCCTATTGAGATGCTGTGGCATGACCTTAAAAAGGCAGTTCATGCTCGAAAACCCTCCAATGTGGCTGAATTACAACAATTCTGCAAAGATGAGTGGGCCAAAATTCCTCCACAGCGCTGACTCACTGCAAGTTATCGCAAACGCTTGATTGCAGTTGTTGCTGCTAAGGGTGGCCCAACCAGTTATTAGGTTTAGGGGGCAATTGCATTGATTTTGTTTTCCCTTAATAATAACAACTTCATTTAAAAACTGCATTTTGTGTTTACTTGTGTTATCTTTGACTAATATTTAAATTTGTATGATGATCTGAAACATTTAAGTGTGACAAGCATGCAAAAAAATAAGAAATCAGGAAGGGGGCAAACACTTTTTCACACCACTGTAGTTTTGGATAGTTTTTGTTTCCTGTCAATGTAAAATACATAACAATGAACACAAATGTAGCTCTTTATACACAACACACTGTGGAGTGCAGTGAATAAATAAGGTCTGCAACTAATGGTTATTTTCATTATTGATTAACCTCATTATTATTTATTCTATTGTTTGATGAATTGTTTTATCTTTAAATAAATGTCTTGTCTTTGGGAAATAGTATAAAATGAAGTAAAATTCAGAGCCCAAGGAGACTAATTCAAATTGCTTTTTTGTCCAACTAACAGTCCAAATCCCAAAGATATTCAGAGTCATATAAGACAAAGAAAAACAGAACATTTTAACATTTGCAAAGGTTTGACAGTTTTGCTTGAAAAGTAACTCAAACGATTAATCCATTATCAAAATAGTTGCAGATTAATTTTCAGTCGATCAATCTGTCTGCAGAGACACAAAAAAGTACCACAATTATTTAAAAAAAAGTATTTTGTCAACAAGATAACATTTGAGTATAGTGTTTTTTGCCATTTAATTTTGCTCTAATACTGTTAAAAATCTGCACTTACTTACTTGCTGTAATAATAATAATCAAGATAACATCCAGATTACTTTGACCATGATAATGTTCATGCAGACACAAAGACATAATGACAAGCCACCTATATGTTAAGATACCCTCATTCCTGAAAACAGCACTGATTTTGTTTGCTAGCTGCGACCAAGACATCAGACAAAAGTGACTGTGACAGCTGTGTTTATTTTCTAAAACAATTAAATGAGGCTTAAGCTGCATTGACAAATTAAAAATGTTTACAGGACATGACATGTCAACATTGAATACTTTCATATTAGGATTTTACTATTGACCTCTTGCATTCTGATTTTGCCATTAATATTCCCCTTAAAGTTAGGAAAAAACATTGCATGAAAATATTGCATGTATTTTGTGTACCTACTTACTCTAACACGTCATTGAAGTTGTGATGCTTATCACACGTCATCATTCATGCAGTGTGTGTTTGTGATGATAGATCCAAAGGTAGAGCCATGTTTGCAAGGGTTAATAGCCTCATATTTGTTTTTAGGCAGAAGTGTTAAGGTTATTTTAAAGGGTACATTTTGCAAGAACTCTCCCTCCCATAATCTTTAAAAAAAGCAAAGAGGAGTTGGGGTTACGGTTTGTAGGCCCTAAATATCTTGTTAAGTTCTGGATATTGCAGTTGCATATGTTGCGTTCACTGTCACAGAAGGGGAATAAATCTGTTGATCATGTACTTTGACTCTGCCGTGAATTATCAGGCGTGCTAACACTACCAGCAGATATGTGTGAGAGGCACAAACTAGGGCTACGTTTATGCAATGTTCCGCTATCTATACTTGGAGCGGCAGCTGACATACCTAACAGACCTCTCAGTCTTGCCTTTTTCTTCACGTTATGGAGGGGCCAGAGAATTCAGCTGAACTGAATTTTCAAATCCAAGCAGACACATACAAGCTAATTTTGATTTTACAAAATACTTTCATTGGAAAAATCACCTGTAATAACATCTATGTAATTATGTATACAGAGCAAAAAAAAATAGAGTGTGGTTTAAAGGTCCAGTGTGTAACATTTAGGACGAGCTATTGGCAGAAATGGAATATAATATTTCTGAGTCCCAGTCGCCTTCAGAACAATGCCACAACACCAAACATAATTGTACTGTCGATTATGCAAGAAACTGGACAAAAAAGGAACTGGCAGAAACACTTATTTATATTGCAAGCACGTTTGTCTTGATGTTTAGAGCTTTGTAGTTGTGCATCAGAAAGATGGCAACGTGCAGAAAACATATTCACATAGCAATTCTCATTATCACAGAATCAGAATCAGAATCAGAAATACTTTATTGATCCCCGAGGGGAAACTCTTTAGCAACGGCAACAGGCAGCATGCACGTTGGCGCATGCGCACTACATGACTTTGGAAATAGTTTTGAATAGATATCAGAAGCATATTAAGATTCAAGTGGAAGCTATTACGATGCTTGATGTCATGTCATCTTTCATTTCTGCTCTGTATTTGAAAATAGTCTTCAAGTAGCTTTCAACACTGGTGCAAGCCGTCACATCAACATCAAAATGTTTGCTCTGACTTATCTCCAAAGTTAGCTTTTAGTGCTGTACCAGTAAATGGAAACATGCTTTGCTCTTCCTGCATTTCATCCCATCTGACTGAAGCTAAGGTGTCGCTTTTATCATCACACCAAAACGCATTAAGTGACATCTCCAGATCCTCAAACAAATTTGATGTTGCACACATTTCAGTTCTTCAAACCAGATATGGAGGTCGTCAGACTCCCGCTGTGATTAAATACTGTACTGAGTAGTGTGGACAGAGTACAGCCGCAAAAGACATACTTTCACTGAGGAGAGGTGTAAAGGGAAAACAGGAGAAAAGTAACACAGAAATAACTAATAAATGAAAAGCAACCAAAACAGTATTGTATATTCATAAAATTTAACTTTCAGAGTCACCGTTTGATAAATTACATTGAAATTGTAACTTAACTTGTAAATGTGTTATTCTTCGGTCAAGGACAAAATTTGGAATCTTTAATTTTACTCTAGGCAATTTGATGAGGAAAAGTTTTACAGAGAGATGAAACCACCACTACCTAGTTAGAACACGGAAACATAAAGAAGATGTGGGTGTTGATATAGTGAATGATACAGTATGTACAACTGAATGGTATGGATGGATAGATAGAAAATACTTTTCAAGTTTATTGTATCTGGCATGAAACGCCATTACATAATATATTAGTTTTTCCATTTGATCTACCTTTTGATGGGGTAATTCTACATTTAGCACCAAATTTACCAGGTTTTTAAAATGCTTTGTGATCTATTCTTAGACCAAAAACTGACACAGCCTTTACTTTTAGACGTTTCTCTTAACTAGTCATTTTGGCAATGTAAAAAAGTTGCAGGAAAATGGGTACAAAGTAAAAGTAAGCAAACAGTAAACTTGCCATCTGCCAAGAGTACATTTGCCATCTGTGCTGGGTAAGTAGCTATCATTGAATTGGGCAGCCTGGTGTGGACACCTCTCTCAGTGTTTAATACATATGGTGGTAAGCACAACATGATCTAAACCATAAAATAAACAATGCTTCCTACAGCCAGCCATGAGTACAAACATAAGGTCATTCAGATATGTCAGCTGGAAAATACTTACCTCCCCATTGGAAACAGTTTATTCAGTTCTATCAAGACACTGAAGTTGTACCTTCAGGATCATAATCAGCTGTTTACAACTACTGGTGCTAAAAACCTGAGGGCCTACAATATGGCTGCCAGATGTTGTCAGATTGTGTCAACTGGAAGCAGAAGTCAAAGAAATCCAAAAACAAAGGAACAAAGAAGATAAACTAGAAAGAGCAGCTTTCCTTCTGAGGCTGTAAGTGGCTTTCTCTGTAATTACCCATCTGTAGTTCCCCCAAGCTTTGTAATATATTAAACTTGGACAGGGACTTGTCCTCTGAGACCTGCTCATTTGTTGGAGATATTTCTGTTTCAGAAAATGGAGGTAGAAAATGCCCTGGAGCAACATGGGCCATAAGTGCCTTTTGACTAACTTTCAAAGTGAGCCAAACAATATTACCACTTTTCATTGCTTAACTTATCAGATCCTGCTCCTCAGTCTGTATAGACAGGGAAATTCTTGAAATACTTGAAATTCTTGTTAATCTGCGGATTCAACTAATTGGATTTGATGGATTCAAAGATAGTTACTTTCATTAAATTCTGGTCCTTGAAACTTCTCGTCTGGACGTTTTGTTTGATTTGTCAAACTGTATAGTGCACTGCCCCATGGGTTGACAATGCAATATACAAGGGGAGAGGCCAGCCCTGGTGAGACTTTGCAATCTTCCCATTGTCCTCGCAGTGCTTCAAATAGAAGAGGAATCTAATAGAGAAAGAGAGGAGGATGAAGTCACATGGGTGTACTTGAGGAGTTATTGCAATATTTTTCAAAGGCGTGTTCCAGAACTCAAGGCCGCTTATTGGAAGATTAAAATTGGTTATTCAATTAATGAAGTATAGCCCCCTCACCACCCACTGGCCCAAATGTGCCCAGGCTGGCAAAGGGTCAAATCCCACCTGAATTTCTGTCCTATTTCTCACTCAGATTCTAGTGCTGTCAGTATCAATAAAATAGTGATGAGATTAAGAAGAATAAAAGAGATTCAGTAACACTTTTTGACCTTTCTAAAGACTGTCTGTTTGGTTGAGTGTTTATAGCCCTTTCTGGGTCTTTGTTAGATCAAACAAACAAGATTAAAGTGGGATGGTTGCAGTCTGGAGGTTAGAGAAACAAGCTTTTTGCTTGGAAGGCTGTCAGTTCAAATCACTGCAGCTGGCAGACACTCTCTCATGAATGCTGATGCAGTGCTATGAAAACGTTTCTGCACATTTCATTTAGACTTTTAACTCTTTTTTTTTTTTGGTCCAAGAACTGTTTTGATTACAACAATGACTATGACTGCCATACTCTTTCCTTTGGAATTCTGTGCTAGATCTCTATGACATAGTTTGACTTGTTTTAATTTTTTGCACCTGCCACCTACTTACCTGTTTAAAAGAGCTCAAAAGCCATCACAGATCCACTCCTGGAGCCCCTGCAGTTCACCTACAGAGCCAACAGGTCTGTAGACGATGCAGTAAAATGGCCTTTCACTTCATCCTCCAGCACCTGGACTTCCCAAGAACCTTTGCCAGGATCCTGTTTGTGGATTTCAGCTGTGCCTTCAACACCATCATCCTGGCTCTGCTGCAGGACAAGCTCTCCCAGCTGAGTGTGCCTGACTCCACCTGCAGGTGCGACAGGAGGCAGCCAATGAGGCTGGGGAAACATGTCTCTGACTCCCGGACCATCACCACCAGTTCCCCCAAGGCTGCGTTCTTTCCCCTCTGCTCTTCTCCCTGTACACCAACAGCTGCACCTCCAGTCACCAGTCCTTCAAGTTTCTGAAGTTTGTGGACGCCACCACCTTCGTTGGGCTCATCTCTGATGGAGATGAATACGCCTACAGGTGGGAGATTGACCGCCTGGTGACCTGGTGCAGCCAGAACAACCCGATGCTCAACGCTCTAAAGACAATGGAGATGGTTGTGGATTACAGAAAGAGCCCAGCCCTAGTCGACACTGTGGAGTCCTCCCACTTCCTGGGCAACAACATCAGCTCCCTCACCAAGAAAGCCCAGCAGGACATTTGGGTTTCTGTCTGCAGCCGGCCTCATCAACAAGGCCTGTGACCCCCGCTTACTCTGACTCATTACACCCCCCCATTATAGTACAGTAATACTGTAAACTTTTGCACTTTCTCATGTAAATACTTTGCACATTGCACACACTGTAATTTAAATAAGATATCATCATATTGTACATATTCTTTATTTTATTATTATTTTCTTATAATATTTTTATATTCCTTAATATCTTGTCTATTTTATATTTATGATTCTTGAACTAAAGTACTCACTTTATCTTTCTTTATACTTATACTTATATTTTTACTATGTTTATTGTCAGGCACCAAAACACCAAAGTAAATTCCTTGTATGTGTACACCTACTTGGCAATAAAGCTGATTCTGATTCTGATTGGTCTTCATTGGATTACTGAGACAAGTGAATGATTATGAGGATCACACATTTGATTGGCTAACAGTGCATTGCCGTACGTTGCATTGCATTCTGGCAAAAGCTGACCCCACAATTTTTAGTCAGAGCATCAGCATTAGGACCCCTGCATCTTGGCTGCGATTTGTGATACCGTGCTGTTGTCAGTCTGAACACGGTCTAAGACTTATCCTTAGAGCACCACTATCCTTTTGGGCAACTAAATTTAAATGTTTCAGGTTAGAGATGAATCCAACCAAACAGGTTCGATTGGAGAATGCCCGTATTGTATGCATGTGAGGCAGGACGATGATAAAGGGGAGTGCTTGGCCCATAAATTACTATAAAGTAAATACTCTATGTTAAGCTACATAACTTTACTGTGAGCTTTTATGCCAAAAAATGCCTGTAGTGACCCTGACTTGAGTGACAGTGCTATTTATTGCACCAAATTACCAAATTCTACGTCTAATTCCTATTTCTACTTTCAATGTGCTTTACACATTGAAAGGTCTGCCACCTCAGAGTGGATTATAATGAGGCCCGCTGTACACGCAGAGATAGTGAGACCTCGCTGGCAGTACCCAGCGATTGCCAGAGTGAAAAGAACTTAAAAGAGCAAAACACAGATTAATCAGACAAGCAAACACTCAAATTTAAAAGTAAAATGTAATTAATAACCTTGCTGTTGCTTGTGAATAGACTTTATGGAGCAAGATTATGTGACTATTCATGATGGTGCTAAGAGCGTGTACACTACTAAAAATGAAATACACAATGAAATCACCTCCCGTTTAATTATTTGTTAATTGAAACCAATGTGTGTTTTCAGAGAGCTTTAATGTGACAGTGTAGTGTCACACAGTCAGTTACATTAACTCTGGTTGTCATTTCCTAAATGAAGTGTACAGTACTCCATGATGTGAAGAGGCTGGCTCACCCTTTGGAAAGCTGATTGCTTCTATTGTAGAAAATCCCTTGACTTCAGTTACACTGGATGTGATTGACTCATTAATTCCCGTGCTGGTATTACACTTGCATTTGTGTGTATTGCATATGGCCACTGTAACACACTTAATTGCTCTCAAGAATTGGCTCCAAATATATAAAGGCATCCACAATATGCTTACAATAAATATTGTAAATGTTGTTTCAGAGAATTACATTAATATTTTTTCAATGGGCTTTAAGTGTCACATGTTCTGCATGTAATTTAATTAGTACTGGTTGTATTGGTTTCATGTATTTATGTATGCATGCATGCATGCATGCATGTTTGTATTAAGGGAGTTGCAGAGGGTGTAAATGTGGCTTCAGAGGAATTAATTATTTCTTGTTTCTATGAAGGGTTTTAGTCCTCTAGTTTGAGGTCAGTAGACAGAATCAGCACAGTTGTCATTAACAGACTAAAAATGCAGGGGCTGATTAAGTAATTAGCAGTGTTGGGTTGTCTGTGTACCAACCATATAGCCTACTGACACATTTGTATTACAGGTAAACAATATTTGCCTCAGTATAGTTTTCTGTTCACTGTGGCCTTGTTGAGATCCACTTGCCTAAATCAGATTTACCTGAGACCACAACTTTTTGGATACAAGGATACAGGGACCAGAAGGTCCAGTATCATATTAAAAATAAAGAAAAACTCCACACTGCATCTTCAAAAGGCTCATTTACAGTATCTGTCACAGACACGCCAGGCTCCACGATCACCCAATCACAGCGCACTCCCTCACCAGAGTTCTAATCACACACCTGGTCCCTGTCACACACACCTGCTCCCCATCAGCACCTCATCACCACCAATTTAAGAGCACCCTACTCACCTCAGCCAGCTGTCTGGTCTCGTTAATGAAAAGGACTCTTCTCCATCAATGTCAACGCCTCTTGGTTTCCTTCCCGTTCCTACGCCAGCGTGTACTTCCACTCCAGTGATCTTATTACCCATCGTGTGTTTTCCTGTCTCCAGAGAATATTGCTCCGGCTCCCAATCTCCAACCCCAATCTACAAGGACAGTAGCGGTATACCACTCGGTTCTCCATTCTGCTCCACCACCTCTCCTACCTGCCTTCTAGTACTCATTGCTGTGTTCAATAAAACACCTGTCTCCACCTCAGTGTCTCCTGCCCTTCTGTCCGTAACAATCTCTCTTGTGTGTTATTTTCCAAATCTTTGACAATTGCTTGATAAGACATGATGAGACAAATGGAGGTTCAGCTAATGGCGTTAATACTGGCTGCATTCTGTTTAGATCTGCCAAGCTTGTCATCAAAAGCATCTGTTTGCCAAGGCACACCTGACTGTACCAATTTGACACGTCTGCCAGGAAAAGGGCCTGAAGATCTTTTTCCCTGGTAGACCTTTGTCTTGTCATAGCAGAACAAGCTTGACTGTAACTAATAACATTTTGTCTGTCCTGTGGCATTATGGTGTCCTAGTAAGCCATGCCAATAAGCCAGCATGCACAATACCAGAAACGCTGGCAAACTTACTAGGAATGCAACCATTACCAATGTAATTAACACCTGTTTGGCAAGTGAAAATGTCTGCCATTGTTTTCAGAAAATGACCTGAACCTTTTTGTTAAACAGATGAGCTATCAGTGCTTTTTGAGTTCAGCTCTCACACAGAATAATTAGATCTGAAGTTTGTATGAGAACATCAGAATGTTTATTAGGCTCACATTAATTAACACCATTTGACTCCTGCATTATATTATCACTTTATATTCTCACTCACTTGACTTTGTTTTGCCATATGTACTGGGTGAGCAGCTTTCATTGGATTTAGAGGCAGCAATGTGTTTGGATACCTCGTTAAATGTTTAAAACTGTGGTTAACATTTTGACATAAAACAGCAGGAAAAATTTAGGTGTAAGCAATAACATTAATGATGGCTCCATTACTTTTGGATGTCCCACGGAAATGTCCGCACATGGGGTTGGTTTCACATATAAACTGTTTTACTAATGAATCAAATTCCTATAAAGAAAAAAAACGTTATCCGTGGTTCTGTATCTGTAAGGCCTCTCTTTGATTTTCTACATTGTCACAACACAATGTCCACAAGTAAGCCGTAGAAATGCCTTTTTTTTTTTTTTTTTGGGATGTTGAGCATTTTTGTCATTCTGCGTCTGTGTGTCGTACCTTCTCCCATTACTCTTTCATCCTATTGTTAACTCACACATTGTGTTTCTCTCTTTGTCCTCCCAGTTTCATTCATTGTTTTAGTGCTTTTGTATGTGCTATTTCTTCACAAGTCTGCCTTTGTGCTCATTCTCATTCAGCTTCAACTTATTCTCGACTCAATTTGAATCTTACTTTAAAGATAAAATTTTATCACATTAAAAACATTGACATTGCAGTCAAGGATCTAATTTTCTTCCTCACTATTAGTCTCTTGTGCATCCTAATATTCTGAATCATCTTACTTCCCCTCCCATAATGTTGCCTAAATCCTGGTAATTCAACAATACCAGCAGCTATTCACTAGAGTTGTTGTGAAATTGGGATACAACAAGGAAAATGGAAACAACCATTATAGAGCTTAAATGGAAAATGTACTATTATTCGTTTTATCTTCTACTCCTGTATTCTCTCCTCCTCCGCATCCTCTGCAACATAACACTGCCTCCAACCCTCACAGATGAACAGTCTATGATGTCTATTTTCAGGAGTGTTATGGACATTTGGGGATATAATGGTGTTGTGTTTTAATAACCCTGCTTGTCAGAATCAATCCAAATCTCATCAGAGCGAATGAAAAGTGACAGGGAGACGGAGGGAACCAACAGCTTGTTTACAGCTGTCTGGGAGCTGTCCAAAACAATCCGCTAAACTGTCCTGGGTCAGCTTTCACCTCATTATGTCTCCTCCTCTCTCAGATGTTTTCTCTCTCTGTCTTCCCGTATGGGTGCTCATGTTGCTCATTGTCATTTTTGCCAAATTGTTTCTGGCCTCATTTCACCTTTTCTTCTTTGATGTGCTGGAGCCAACAGCTAGTTGAGCGGATCAGAATGTTTGTTGTTATGCTAAAATGGCAAAAAAAAAAAACATCCTGGAAATAAAGATAAACAATATCATTCGATCCTAACATCGTTTGCATCAGTGACTCATGCATCCTCCATGTTGAGTGTTCTCACCAGAAAAACGACTGCATTGTTCACTTGTTTTAATGCTTAAAATGACAAGAGGTAAGTAGCGTGATGCTGCTTTAGAGGCACAACAACCTTTCTGACTGACATTGTAAAACCAAGGTTTAGATCATATGTTGTGAACCAACAGTTGACATTTGGTTTCTTTAAACCATGACCACAATCGTTCCCTAAACTTAACCAAGTATTTTAGTTGCCTGCACCTTACCAACCTTGATCATGGAGGTGTCTGATCATAAAAATTCATATGAGAAGCAAGGGTAGCAGCGAAGGCCCACAGAGACAACTCCCAAACCAGAGTGTAGTGGATCCAAGGTTTTCTGAGGTTTATATTCATCTATCGTCACACGTACTACAGCTCTCCAGTCAACAAGTCCTCCAAATTAAACTATAAAATATGTTTGTCCATGAAGCATTTTCCAATCTGACACTCCCATCAGCAAGACCTACCTGTTTGCTCTTGTGAGTCTGTGTAGTCTGTCCTCTTCCAGGTTTCCATGCTGGAGAGGAGTTTGTGTGGCTCTGGGCCAGATAAAGGCTGCGTATGAAGTATGGGTTGAAATCACAGGGCCTTTTGTGACAGGGAGAACAACGGTTAATTTCAGTGTTACTTCATTGTAACTTTAGCTGCTATCATCACAGAGGACAGACCCTATGAGTATATTTCCATATACCGCTTATTGACATAGTTCCAGTTGGGGGAGCAGGAGTGTAGCACATAATTCCGGGCCCTATTCAGCCCTAGCCTTTCTCTCTTGATCCATGTCTCTCACACATCTTTGGAAATTTTTACTATGGTTAAATGAGGTTTGCTTGGAGTATCATGCTGTTACAGACAGAACAGGCCGGAGACACAGTGATGATACAGATGTGGTTTATTGATACATCAGGAGTATGAATAGGAGAAGGGGAAAGTGAAACCGTCCCTTTACAGAGTGTAGAGTAGTACGGAGGGAACTGCGTTGCACACAGGAAAGCCAAGTAGCCCGGGACCGGGAACTGGAGCGACCCACACAGACTGGCGATACACGGAACTGGGAGCTAAAAAGACTCTGGAGGCTGGAGGACACAGGAGCAGGGAACAAGGATCGGGATACTGTCAGGTGAGACGTTAGTTCGTTGAGGAGTCCGTTACGTAGAGAATGCAGGAGACCAAGATCTGTCCTTGCGTCGAACGAGACCGGACAATGACTGTGGTGAGGAGTAGTGCTTTATAGGGGAGTGGAGTGCAGATAAGGTGCAGGTGTGTAATGAGTCACAGGTGATTGGCATTAGTACTCAGGTGAGGGAGTGCGGAGTGAAGGGGAGTGGCTGGAGAGAACATGACAGACTGTGACACATGCTTAAGAAAACATTATTATCTTTATGTTTATGTAATTATCATTCCCAAGGTCCCATCTTAGTTTTCTAACCCCTACATTGAGAATATGCGTACACATAAAAAAAGACGACTGAACAAGACTTCACTAGAGTCATGTTTTATTTTCAGAAACAAGAAGAAGGTACTGATGCTGACACACATGCCATTAATATTACTTGGTCTTTTGAAGGTCATTTTTAAGCTAATGCAAATCTTGAGATTGCAATGAATCTCTTGATACCTTGATGTACACGTCATGCCAGCTGACTGGGAAAGCGGCTAAATATTGCTCCAAAGTTGAACTGTCTTTACCGTGAGGTCCGCTACACCTCAGTGTCAAATGATTGCTTGTAATACCTTTTAGCAGCCACTTCATGAGCTCACCTTGTCTCACGTCCTCGGTAATAAATGAGGGACCCACTGCTGCTCCACTCTCTGTGGCTGTTTCTGAAACTGAGGGCCATGTGTTTCAAGATGTTGAGCTAGGTAATGTTGATAGATATAATGTCATATGCCATTGTAGCTATGATGCTGATTAATTTATGATACTGATTAATTTGTGTTATACAATGCAAATATGCTCAAAGGTAGATTCCTGGCTGACAGCCTTCAATGTACACAACTGCTGGTATTAGCTTAAATCATTCTCAAACTGTGTTAGTTGTGCTCACCTTTGTTTTGAAAGAAATGAGTCAAAAGCAGTTTTCCCTCAGTTTGCTTTCTTTCTCAATCCTTTCTTTCCTTTCTTTTTTGGTACCTTGATTTCCCTTTCTTGGTTGGTGCTCCAGCATGAGCAGCCACTCGTTCAATTAGCTGTGTTTAGAGAGGAATCCTTGTGCAGGGGCTGACTAAACCATTTTGCGCCTTTTGTAATGGGTGAGAGGGGCCTCAGACAGCCTCCACTATTTTTCTTCTGGATACGAAGTTCAGTAGCTCATATTTATTCAGCCAATTTTAATTTAGTTATGACACTAATTACTTAGAAATAAAAGATTGCAAACAAAAACAAACTTTCCATTCCAGGATTTTCGAGGGCTCTCCATCCATTGGAGCCCTGGGTTGTCAGTCTCACTTTTCCCCCCACTATGATGCCCCTGGGGAGGAATAAAGATTACGTATGTGTTTTGGAGAGACAGATGCATTTACACCTTTTCAAAATCTAGCCAGAATGCAATCGGAGTTGGATCCGGTCCGCCCAAAACGTGTGAAGTGATGAAGTGTTAAAAGGGTCTATTATTTCTATTGTGACAACAGCTGCCAAGATCAGCAGCAACCTGTCTTTCTTTCTCTGTCTCTTTCTTTGCTATTTTTTCTCAACAGAATCCTATCTGGGTTAGGCAGCAAGAAACCATTTTCTAATTTTTTTTTCGCCTTCTATACATTACATTCATTTCTTTAACACTTTGACTCTTGGGAGCATCAAAACACACAAGCCTCTTTCTCTTTCTCTCTTTTTGAAATAATCCCATTTGCGTAACAATAACAAGAAAATGCTCCCCTATTGTGCTCTCTTTCTCTCTCTGTCTCTGACAAATGATCCCTCAACCCGTCTTTCACTGCAAGCAACAAAAACAGTCTCTCTTGTTTCTCTTTTCCTGTCAACAGCACTACTGAACGGTACAAATAACTATTCTTTTTTGTCAACAGAATACACAAGTTTTTAAAGCACAAAATGCTGAATGAGAAAACAGCCCTCGTCCTTTCTCGTCTTTCTTGTTCTCATCAATTGTCTTGCTGTTGAAGTCAGCTATTATTTCTATTATATTATTTCTTCTCCCTGTCTTCTAAAATCTGAGTGTAATAGCCATAACATACTCCTCTTTTCTCCTATCCTTCCAATATTACTCTCCCTCTCTGTCATTCTTTCCATCATTTCTGCATTACCTGCCCACCTGGGTAGCAGCACAACAAGTTTTCACTTCGTAGATGAAATGAACCCAGGGACTGCATTGTGTACCCAGACCAAAACAAGGCTCTCACTTTTTCTTTGCATACAATGGATTATTGGATGCTACAAAGGATACACTGGTTGTGTCCTCACAATTTGGTAAAATTAGGCTATATTTGGATAAGCTTTTGAAATGGTACATTAGGACAGAGTCGATCTAAAATGTGGATTTAGGGGATCAGCACCTAAATGGAGACATAGCTACTATCTGGTTTGCCCTGTTTCCTCCAGGCCAGTCCACAGTGCATTGCAGCCACCATCTCTTCATAACAAAAAGCGTAAAACATTGCAAATCTTTAAAGTTTAATGACTTCACCAAGGTATCCACACAGCTAGCTGATGTCATTTTGCCATATGTGTGTGAGTGTGTGTGCCCTAATATGGTAATCAGTTTGAATGTTGAGGCATCCCAGACAAATTTAGCACCAATGCAGAAGAAACAAGCTGCGTCTCCAGGCTGCAGGCCTTCTGACAATTACTGTGTCTTCTCTCCTCTCTCCTCTTCTGCTCTCTCTCTGTGCTTCCTGTCTCCACCTCCTTCGTCTTTTGCTGCCATTTAATCTATTTCAGTGCCTTTTCCTGGGGTGTGTTTACAACCTGCAGACATTACAATCTTTAGTCTATTTCTCTATTTCTCTGTCTTAATGTCTGATTTTATGACAGTCACCGTAAGCAAACAAGATCATTGTTCAAAAAAACTGCAGGACTGTTTGTCAGCCTCTCTGCATTTCACACTATGAGCCACCGGGTGGGAAATATGCTGGATTGCCTTATGTTACATACATCCAGAACCAACAGCGGCAGCGACAGAAGATGGAACGAGTGAAAGACGGAGGGAGAAAGATCTACTCCAACATGTTTAACCTCTTCAGAAAACTAAGTGTTGACAAATGTGCAACATTACAATTTCAGTGTAATTAAATCAAATATATATCTTTATGTGATGTGACAGGGTCACATAATTTACTGTCACCCAAGTCCACCAGCAAACCCTCTGGATACATGTAAAATGTCTCTGATCCAATTTATTAAGAGCTGACTGATGTTTATATCATTGCCTTTGCTAAAGGCAGTGGTGCTCGCCAATAAATAAATAATAACCAATAAAAATAAAATGGTTTTGTACGATAATTTTACCACAAGTGTTAACTGTTGTTATACCTATTTTGCCTCCATCCATCCTCTAAAGTGATTTCCTAGTTCAGTGTCAGCAGGGTTTGAGTCCATTGTTTGATTGATTATTTTTCCCCACTGCACTTGTATTTCCATCATCTTTTCATTTATCCTTTTGTAAAATAACCTCTATTTTGAACTTATCTTAAATCTTGTTTATGTCTATGTAAAGCAGTGGAATGCCTATGTTTGTGTCAAATGTGTTCCTAGGACTAATGAGAGTTTAACCTAAAACTCCAATGAGGCAGGCTGAACCTCACTGATGTCTACAAAAGGGATGGCTTATGTAAAAGACGTCAATGGTCCTCAGACCACCAAGTTCTCACTGACAGGAGGACGTGCTACATAATTTTCTAAATTCATGAAGTGCATGCAGGAGAGTTAATTTCACTTTCTGAGTCCAGAAGTTTTGTCTTTGTTTGATAAACTTTTCTGGATCTATTCCAGGTTTCATTCAGCATTGATTCTCATTCTAATGCAAACTGTTTTAACACTTTAATCATGTTTAACACCACTGCTGAAAGGCAACTGAGGTTTCATTAAAACCACTTATAAAAACCTTAACCTTTGTCATTTTCTGGCTACCCTGCATCAACACTGCATTGGCAACAGTACCAGAATAAGCAGGTTTAAAACCAAGGCAATATTTTTCTGCTAACCAGTTGTCAGACCATTCACCACAGTTTCTCTCCCCCTCTCACCTTGGTTAACCTTTTTTTTTTCTTTCTTTCTTACGCATTGAACCAAACATAAGTCACTTCAGTGCAATACATAAAAAATCCAGGCTACAGTGGGTTCTTAGCAGCAGTGTACTGGCAGCTGAGGGGGCTAATGAATTGTTATCCTGCAATCGAAGCAAATTCAGCAAGCTGATAGGTGGATACCCGTAAAATCAATCCACTGCATCATACTGCCTGCAGCCTGCAGAACTCTGTGGTTTGTTTTAATGTTTACCATTGTTTTGTATATATTAAACCTTCTGTTTTAATCTTTTTACTACATACTATATCTGCTTCCAATTTTAGCATTTACATTTTGCCAAGGTAACAACAATAAATACAACACACTCATGGTGTAACTGTTATGAAATGAAGTAATTCTCTTGACATTTTGAATCTTGTCAACCTGTGGCAGAAAATGGATTCTCTGGAGAAATTTCTGGAAAATTAGAGTTTTAGACTGACACAGATTTATTAGAATTACTAATTCTTCAATATTTTACTTTAAGAAATTGTACTGTAGATTATCATTAATTTAAAACCGAGAGAGAACCTCCTACAAAATTTCTCATTACTGGGATGTTACAGTTTTGCTGCTCAAAAACTTCCCTTGAGCAAGACAATCACTGCCTGCTCCCCCTATGGAGTTTAAAACATGTATCTTAAATGTATGTAAGAAATACAAATTTATAAATGCACTCTTCACTGTTTTCAGAGCCTTGCCAGCAGTAGGGCTTGGAATGTTTGTCCTAAAGGGGTGGGATTAGGGGAAAGGTCACAGGGTTGTTAAATTGAACAGGGTTCATCCTCTGGGGACCAGAAATGAGCTCTGTCTGAGGGATGTTTATTGCGTGCAAATTAGAAAATTGAGTGTGGCACTGGAGGACAGCTCACAGTGGGGATTCAGATCGAAAAAAGATCGTTAAAAGAGTGCAGGGGGCTGGGGACGTGCTGTTTAAGGTACCGGTGACACATGAAATTTGATCCAGGAAGTCCAGTTGGAGTAACAGATTAATACTTTTACAGGTTTACAAGACGCCAACACACTGCACAATGGTTGATAATACTCACAGACAGGATTTTACAACTCTGGAAAGTTATCACGGCAACAACTTCTTTATATTTTGTCGCAATAATCGCAAGGTAAACAGTGAAAATATGGTCACAGAGTTCTTTGCGTTGGCACTCCCGCTGCGCTGACAGACTCCATTCAGATGAATGGCAGGGCTGCGCTTTTCGCACAGGGCTCACGTCGGTCTGAGTGCAGCCTTAGAGTGTCCAGAATGAAATCTGTTTATCCTCTGGGGAGCATGAATGTCCACAGTCAATTTCATAGCAATCTGCCCAGTAGATATTTATGTGTATAGGTGGATATTTTTCCCTGATGGTGGAACTGGAAGAAAGGTCAGGGGTTAGAGACTGACAGACTGAGTGATGAGGGCTCCCTCCTCTGAGCGGCCTGTGGCTGACGCAGCCAAACACTTCCTCAGCCAGAGTAATGGAGTGGAAACAGATCAGACAGGCTGTGTTGTTCTGCCAACCATGATCCATTTAACACACAACATTCAGCCTTATGTGATTTATTAAAATATCTTCTCAGAGGTTGAGACAATTCTTGTTTCGAGGATCTTCTTGAAAAGATTTCTAAAATTTGAAAGAAATAAAAAGCACTATGTTTGTCTCCTGCACAATATGTGAACATACTATCATGGGGTGATCACAACAAATGCATATCAGTGAATAAATTCTCCATGTTTTACATCAAGACACACTTCTGAATACATTAATGATCCTTTCGATGATTTCTTCATGCACTGTGAGGCTGCAATTACGCTCTCTGCTAGAAATTCCCTGCAGATATTGGTACCCAATGAAGTCTGTAGTCCAGCATCAAGAGGTTGATGGTTTAGCTGAACCAGCTCTAAATGCAGACCAGGAGCAGCCTAAGAACCCTAACATTGGCCCAACTCTTATAAGTGAGGAGCCTGTTGATACATAACGTAAAAAATATATAAATAAACAGAATAAAAAATAATAATTATAATAAATCTTACAGAAATACCTCAGCCACTTGGAGGCAGGGGGGCTTTACCTGGAGCAGCACCCTGCTTCCCACCGCCATGGACTACAGCTACTGCTACACGAATGACCTGACTGGCGCAAATGTTGTTATTTTTTTTTTTTTTTTTTACTTCTAACAACTTCACTCTCATTTTAACGCACTAGAAAGCTCCTCTGGTGGAGGTGGGAACCAGCTGCAGATCTGAACCCAAGACCTGCTGGATCCAGCAATATATCCTAATACCTTTTATTCACTGTAGAAATTCAAAATGTAATCTTAATGATTTGCTGATACTGGACTATAAACACACTAATGTGAAAAAGACACACATTATTTTCCACTCTGAGCACTTTTACTGTTGGCATAAAGTCTTTTAGATCTTGGTGTGCTCGAGAACCACTTACTTTTGTCACAAAATATCTTTTTGTCTAAATTTAAACCAACCAACAACAGACTATTCTTTTGGCATGAATTTTGAAACACACTCACCCACACACTGGCAAAAACACTATAAATTCAAAATACTTGCTGACTTTGTGGTGAGAGCTTAGCTAAGCCTATTTAATTATTATCTAACAGTTTCAGAAAATTGAATGGATCAAATGTTTTGAACTTTCTGAAATTCATAAATGCACTTTGTTTCTTCTGCTGCTCGAGTTTTGCTGAATGAACTTTGTTTCCTGGTGGACTAATAAAATCCAAAGTACTTGCTTCATTTAGAAGTGCATAGACACTCTTGTGATCACAAATAGCCAAAGGAAGTGGAGTCTGGAGAATCTGGGGGTGTTGAACTGTGCGCAGGCTGCATGGACCAAACCTCAAGCCTCACATTGGGCCTGGTGAGATTGGGAAACTGATAAATAGAAGGCTGATTAAAAAAAAAAAGCCATAATTGCTGAATGTACACTGAAGGAGGGCTGTCGACGCAGCTGCAGCTGGATTATAAATGGTTTCTACGGCAACCACCACTTATAGAGTGCGACTTTCAGGTCTGGTTGTGGAGCTCTGGGACAATTTCAAATCACAAATGCTGGTCATTTCTTTGTTCTTTAAATTTGACCGGTCCACTTTGTTTTTTCCAGATGCAATATTAGCTGGAAATGAAAAGCCACTTTCACAGAAAATCTCTTAAAGCTTTTACATTTACCAAATGACTCTGCTAATCTGTCTTTCCAGTATAAATGTATAAATGGAATACTCCGGTAAAGGACAAGTACATTGTACTTAAATACATTGCTTGAGTAAATGTACTTACTTTCCACTACTGCTTTCCAGAGAGGTATGATTAGCAGGGCAGAGCTGTGTGATATTTGGAGCAGAAGAGGATACATCCACGCATAGAATCGGTACTCATTAAAGTGAAAAATCACAGCTCACCTCGGCTAGTTTCCTCCTGTACCTGTTAGTAGCATGGTAGAGTCTGTTGAGTCCAGCGGAGTGACATCTGAAGTGATGAGGTGTTTCCCTTCTGTGGCTGACTCAGACAAACAGCTCTTTAGCCAGCGTAATGAGACAGAAGCAGGTAGAACAGCCTTTCCTGTTGTTTGATCCATAGCGCCAGGTTTGTTATACCGCTATGTTCGTGTCGGAAAGGCATTGATTCAGATTTATCTGGCCAAAAACAGCAGGTTGCTGATGTGTCATGACATGGGAGGAAATTACAGCCCAAAGATAGAGGCCATGCGTGCTCACTGTAATTTAGAGCAGTAGTTAAGATGCAACAGAGGTCTTGTATTCTATCTTGCTCTCTCCCACAGAAGATTAGTGTGCAGAGTGCAGTACAATTGTGCCTGGCAGAGACAAGAAAAGCAAAGTAGAGTAGAATGCAGTCTAGTACAGTGGATAAGACTATTTTCAGGGTTGTTTGTTATTTTCTTTTTAAATTTTATTTCTACGATTTCGCCCCATTTTCTCCCTATTTTAAAATGTCCGGTCCTGTCCTCTGCAGTCCTCTCCTGTTGTCCTGTGGACTTTGCAGACCGAAATGTGCTACCTTCGTGACACTTGCGGTCAGCTTTATGATCATTTTGGAGGTTGTAGTTTGTGGTGCTGTTGAAATGTATTGCGTTATACAGAGAGGTGTGTCTGTCATGTAGCCAACCCTCACTGATATAAATGGAGTGGACAAAATAATGGCCACACTTGTCAGTATAACCTTCATGAAGGGAGGATTTATTGCAGGACTGTTGTATTAGATTGAATTAGTTTTAGCTAAGTGTACCTAATAAACTGGCAACTGAGTGTAGTTTTTGCACTGATTTAGAATGGTGTTGACCAGAACTGCATTTGAGGGGTGTCGTAACACAATTTTATCACCTGCCAGCCAATCAGAAACGAGTTGCAAAGTGGGAAGGAGCCACTGGTTTTTTCCTCACTATAAACATAGACACACAGAAGTCTCCTGGATTATTTAACGCTACTATTGGTTTATGTTATGGCCATCAGTTTTAACTTTTGCTTCTCAGAAATCATGTGTTTTTCATCTGTTTAGTATTGCAAATTGATCCAAATGTACAGAATTTTAAGCTCGATTATTACAAGTTTCTTCCCAAAATGCTTCTTGGGAGTTGTACTTAACTTGCCTTTGTCTTTATGTCTTTGTTTTTAATCAAAGACTTAACCAAGAGAGGTTTATCTCCATCCAAGTCTTGGAAGTGCTTCAACTGTCAGTCAACTATGCAGACAATTTAATGGACTTCTACTTCCAAAACCCCAGACACCAAAAACAATTATTCCTCTTTGCTACTCTATTCAGTAATAGTAATGCTATCACAAATATCAATACCTAATACTAGCATTCAAACATTCACTTATGGCAGCTTCCAGACCAATAAACAGTATCTACTATAGATGAGAGAATACAGCACACTGATGATTGTGATTTCAGCCTAGATTACAGACAGAAAAAGAGACAGTGGTGTATGAGTCTGATGAAAATTCAAGGCTGCAGTATTTCAGTTTTTACATTATGGACCACTACCTGCTTTCTTATCAACATCAGCCTGTTTTATAGACATAAAGGCTTCATAAAAGAGAGCAAGAGCACTATACTGCAGATCTAATATCAAGCATGCAGGAAATTCAAAGCAGCGGGTCTGGGTGTTTAAGGCTTTGTCTCTCTTTCTCTCACTTTGTTATTCACCTCAATTTAAATTCCACATCTCCGGTCCGTCCCTGTGGCCGTCACTTCACACTGCCTCAACTCAAGAGTATTATGAAGCAGGAATTCATTCATCCCCAATGCAATTAGTTTAGTTAATTTGTCTATGAATTGATGCAGCATCCACCGCCTACAAAGGCACTTTGTGTATTCACTTAAGAGTGATATAATTGCACAATGAATGGGAATCAGAGCCTAATTGAGCTTTGTATATGGTTTGTATCAAAGTACTCAGAGTGGGCATACATGTGTAGATAAATATAGATGTATATATTAGCCATGTACATAGATAAGGGCTATTATTGACGAGATCACAATTTAAGCCTCTCATCATCTTGAGGAATCATCTTGTGTTTTCGTGGTCAGGAGATAACAAAAAAAAAAAATTCTGGAAATCACAGCAGTTCACACGTGTTTCTGCTGTTCTATGCCAAAATGAAATTCAGATGAAATTAAATTTTTTTATATATTTATAAGCTAACAAGCTTTGCAACATGGAAAAGCACACATGTGACAGAACAAATTAGACTTTTATTAATAGGAATGTAATATAACAGGCCATCCTTTCTTGAGAACACATAATTTAGGAGCAAAGCAACTCCTGTATTGCTTTGTTATTATTAGGCATACTGTAAGTGTTGTGGATACCAACAATCAAACCTAAAATTCTGAATAAAAGGTGTTTAACACTCAGGATTCATCAGGACTGTGTGTGGTTTGATCTGATTTGACTGACAGTGTTGGCAACATAAGCCAACAACTACTTAACTGTCAACACACATTATGATTTCAAATATTGCTAAATCCCGATTGGTGCAGGGAAATATATGACATCACATTTTACCAACTGAGTCCCACCCACTTCAAACCAAACAGACAAATAGATTTGAAACAACCAAAACTGTTCTAACTTGACAGAAAAAAAGTGTGTTTTTGTAGGGCCCTGTTACTCATAGTAAGAAGCTGATTTAGAAAATATGTTTTCAGGGCCTTTAAGTTATTCTTTGTGTGACCAATGACTAAAGAAAAACATGTACCCTATCTTAGAATATGGACAGAAATTCATCTGATCTCCAGTTTTCTGTATCTTTTATAATGGAGCTCTATGGGTTAAACACGTTTTGGGCCGAATGGGATTGTTTTGTTGTAGTAATGTAGTTGGCCACTGGGACAAATTGGGAGTAAAGCTGACTGGTCGCGCTATATCTAGCCCTCTTAATACAGTATATCCATTACAGAAACACTCCATGAGGACATACATTGCCCCAGGTGAGGCTTTAAAAGTAGCAGGATCTTCAGCTCTCTATAATAATCTTGAAGCCAGCAATTAGTGGTCATTAGAGGAACTGCAGCTTCAGGTTCTGCAGCATCTGTCTTGGTGGGAGGCACATTAAATAGAGCCAGTGCACTGTTAGATAGACCACTGCAGTTCATTTTTCCATAAGAAGAATAAAATAAACGCAAAGAAAAAAATCTTACAGAAGCAGAGAAGAAGCAGCTGGAGACTGTATGTATCACAAAGTAGTACATTTCTGTGTGCAACCACCACAGGACAACAGGAGAGGACTGCAGAGGACAGGACTGGACATTTTAAAATAGGGAGAAATTGGGGAAAGATAGTAGAAACAAAGTTTTAAAAGAAAATATTAACATATAACCCTGAAAACTTTGTCTTATCCACTGTACTAGACTGCATTCTACTCTACTTTGCTTTTCTCGCTAGGTACAACTGTATTGTACTCTGCTCAACAGTATTCTTCTGTGGGAGAGAATAAGACCTCTGTTACATCTGAACTACTCAAGCCATGGCGTCTATCTGTAGGTTGCATAAAAGAATAAAAGAAAACAATGTAAATAAGTGCCACAAATATCTACTGACTTCCTGCTTTGTCTTATGAACTCATTTGTCTGCATGGAATATGTCTTCACTTACAGTATGTGTATTTATCTCCAGAGAAATTCTGTAATTATCACATGACTGACAAACACATAACCAGCAGGTTCCAGCTCTTTCTCACTGCGTCTCTGACTTTGCAATCTGATTTTCATGTCATGCTGTTAAACCATCTGTCTGCACGTTGCCTGCGACAGTCGACTCAGGTTAGTTAAACACAAACTACCCCCACCCCCAACTGATCTCTCTATATGGCCCTTTTTTCTACATCTTCCTCCTCTATCCCAGTCTCTGTACTCCAGGTTACACTAAATAATTCATCAAAGACACTAACAACACATACACAACCCTACCTGCCCCACACGGTCTCTGCCTTCCACTAAGGCTGAACATTAGTGCCCCCTATGGCCGGTACATGAAAACACCAGCAGGCTCTGTGCACATCCTCTTCCTCCTCTTCCTCACTGCCACTTCTTCAGGTGTGTTTGTCAGTGTGTTTTTTCAGAAGCCAGAATGTTGTTGCATGAATCCCACATCAGCCTTTACAGGGGGGAATGTTCCTTTGAAAGTGTGAACTGAATTCCTTCCTCTATTTGTAAAACTCTTAGTATATTTAGTATGCTGGTTTTTGAAAAGTGCTCTACAAATAAAAGTTATCATTATATTCTTACGGCTCAAAACTTGAAGAATCAGAGATTTGAAGCCATTAACACAAGTGTGCACAAATCAGTTTTGCCATTTAAACAAGTGAATGTCATCAATATTAAGTCTGTCTGTCTCTCTCTCTCAGAAAACTGGCCAGAAAATTCACTCACTGAAATGAAAATGTAGACGACATACTAACTAAAAGCATCATACAGTCAAGCTGAAGTAGAAACTGTTCTGTAATACAAACCCGGAGAACTAAATCCTGCAAAACCAACAGATTGTCAAGATATATGCTGAGCAAGACTGAACATAATGCCTGTTTATGGTGTGAGTTACTCTGGTGCTAAAATGTCTAAAATAAGGAAAATGTTTTATTCTGGCTTTATAAAATAATAGGTTATACGTGAGACTCCTCAAGGGCACGAAAACAAATATCAGTGGCAAAGACGGGGATATTGGATATTGGTTTTATTTAAACTTTTGTGTAACCTGGGAGGCTGCATGAATCTTTAATGCAATCTAAATTCATCAAAATAAACCAAGTAACAATATGCGCATGATATTGATCTCCTAACCCTGCTCTAATTGAGTTTCAGATAAAATGTGATTTATTTTATTTAGAGGATAAAGCAAAGGGCAAACACAAGCGTGCCAAGGAGAGTTTTTTTTTTTTTTTTTGTATACGTACATATCGCTCATTCAGTTATTACCAATAGAAGAAAAAAGTGTGTTTTCAAGACAAAACTGGCCAAGCAGGCAGCATCACTGACAAACAACATGTGTGCACATTCTTTATTTGGATCCCCATTAGCTTCCAGAACGTGGTCACAAAATACGTTGTTTGTCCATGCCGTCTAGAACGACACATAGGCAGGACAACATCGAATGTCTTTGCCTTCCAAAACCGTTATAAATCTGTTTTATGATGAGACAACGCTATGGTTGAGATTTGGTTAGGTTTAGACACAAAAGCGACTTGGTTGGGGTTAGGGAGAGATCATGGTTTGGGTTCAAATGACTACTTTGCTGAGGTTAGTCATAGTCGTCATAGTTACAATAATAAACACTTGGTTAAAGTTAAGGGGAACAATGATGGTCATGCTTCAAAAAACACAACGTTGACTATCACTTGGAAATGAACAGTCTCCAGCCATCCACGCCGACCTCCTCTCTACACGGACCTACACGCTCTAAAATAATGTCACCTTACTTCCTCCTTTACTCACATCATAATTACTACAGCTGCTAGAAGGCTAGGCCACTTCAGTGTACACAAATGTTGATTTGGGGCACTTGCTGAGACGACTGCTGAAACGGCCGATGCTGTCGTTCTTCTCAAATGCAGGAATAATTGAGTGCTGAATCTCAGGTAATCATTTTTTCACCAAAAATGGACAAACAGTAACATGTGTGACCCATCACAGGATCTCCTAGAAGGATGCTCTACATTAATGTCATTAATGTTGAAATGTCCTGTAAAGCTTCAGCATGAGCTCAGTGCATGTACACACTGTGAATGACTTGGTTTTGTGTTCTGATTGTTTGCTGTCAGGAGTCTTCCAAGTGTAAATGTATGTCACTTCCTGTTGTCTTTGATTCTCATTTATTTCAACAGTTTTTTAACACAACTATACTAATTATAACAAGTAAAGGTAACATCTAGCTGAACCGTTTTTAATGAAAATCACAATTTTGAAAGTATAATTTCAAAACTATTACTAAAATTATAGCTGGCATAATTAACAATGTATTAATAAGCTGTAACAAGTGAAAGCTGAATCCAGTGATTGCAGATTTCACTGGCTATGATGATAACTGTGGCCAGTATATTTACTCAGCTGTAGTAAATTAGCGTTCATTCTGTTTGTTGAAAAAAGAAATCTTGGCTGGGGCCACTATGATGATGTCACATGTACACCCTCTACAGCCAATAGAGAATTATAAATCCGTTATTCACATTCAGAGCGACAATATAGGAGATTCTCAGGGGAGAAGTTGGGATAAGATTTGAGCTCAGGTCAGCAGGGCTCCATCTGCTACAGGAGAAGTGTGTTTAATGAGTCCTCTGTAGTCTCCAGGTTCCTTAAGCCTTTTGGAGCCTTTAGACAGCACCAATAATTAAACAACACTATAAAGCACAAAACAATTCCCACTGGCTTTTCTGTTACTTATTTATCATCTTCATCTGGGAATGGTTCGCAGAGAGTATGGCCTTTTCCAGGCATTTATTTCATAACTGTACAGACACATTATGGAGAAACTCAGTCCAGTATTCTCCCTCAGCAGCAGTTAACAGGTTTGTTCAAGGCTGGCTGTTTTAGTCAAAGTGTGAGTGTTCAGTGTTACTCATTCAGTTCCCTGCCTTTCATGTCACCCTCAGATCAGAAGAAATCAATGAGTTAGGTAGGTAAAGTGTTTGGACAGACATTAGTTATCCAACCAAACTGTAACATTATAGTTTTATCATATTTGTCTAACAAGATATAGTTCAATGTCGAGAAATGTTTTTAAATGGCTTTGGAAAAATGTTTGGTTTGTATCTTTAATGTGGAATTCGCTGCTTTTGATTTTACATGCCTTCTAAGGAAAAGTGGACATGTTGGTGCATGTATTGATTTTAATGAACTGTGAATATCAGTTCACTTGAAGCCCTAGATTGATGGCTCTAGTTTGTTCTTGTTTTTTGTAACCTTTTTTTCATTTTGGCGTTTGGTTTGGGGTAAATATTTAATTTCTTTCTTAATTCTTTCCTTCTTAAAAAATGTCTTTCTCCTTGCTACCGTCATCTCATCCAGATTTAGCCAATATTTTCTAGCGTCTTTTATTTAAAAAAAATGCAGTATAAATGAAGGAGGCAAATTGTTTTTTTGTTTTACAGATGTCTGTTTCTACTTCAGTGCCGTCAAACAGGACTTGGAATTTTGGGGGGCGTTGCCTGGAGCCAAAACTCTAAGTGTGTTTGTGTCCACTGTTCATTTTTAGCCAGTGTTAGTAATGTTTTCATGATTACCTGTGATTGCACATTGTATTACACCTGTTGACATGTGTCCTGAACAGCTGCACCTGCAGGACGTTAACACTCATTAGACAGAGCAATTGTTTGAATGGCAGAGTCCAGGCAGTTTGCCATTGAGACATTGGTAAAAAAAAAAAAAAAAACTGCAAAGCTACAACAAGTGTGTGATTTTGAATTTTAGGCCTTTTCAACCTCTTCTTCTCCACCATAATGGGAAAAGTGGGTTTGATAAAAATTGCTTTTATTGCACTCTAAATACCCTGGATGATCATTTTCATGCTTTCACTTCGCATTTGTATCATAATATTTATGATCTATTAGTATATCAATAAGTTCAACATCACAACAATGCCTCAGCCATTGTCCATGGTATACTTCTAAAAACTATTTTAAAAATGACTCAATGGATTAGTCTTCAACATACTTGGAGTAGAACAAAACATCCTTCACACTTCTTGTTTAGCCCATTGTCACTTCAGACTAAGACACTCCTTCTCAAGCGGTCTCTGTCTAGTTGTTAAAGGAACATACCAGTAGTTTTGCACAATCAGCCCAGTAAATTCTATGTGGTTACAACTTAAATCACTGACAACCATTTCCCAATTCATGCAAGCGGTGTGTGTTTTTCCTGCCTTCCAGGGATTCCACTGGTTCAGTTAATATTAGAACCTTATCAACTCAGAGATTTGAAACTTGCTCAACATAGCCAGTGCATCATCATAAAACACACATCCTCGCTGGTTTTTGTTAGAGTGGCCTGCAAATCCTTCCTTCATGCACTGAAGCGATGGTCTGATGCAAAACTTTGCCATTCAGCAAACATGAAGGTTGTAAATAATTCAATCTGACAGTTAGTTGTACTGAATGGTCTACGACAATTACTTGGCTGACCTCCGAGTGGAAGACAGTTTAGCTACATGACAGCACATAAATGCAACATTCCTGTATGTGGAATTTACATGTGTGCTATCTTATTGGATGTACAAGTTAGTAAACAGAAAGTAGTTGGTAGTAAAGAAAGTAATATCTTGATGAGTAATGACGATTACACTTTCTACAAAATGATACTGTACTGTACATTATCAGAGTGCATGAAGCATTAAGGTGAGCGTATCATCTGAGCATTTCATTACAACAGCTAAAATATGACTGCATGCTTTGGGAAATGACAGGCACTAATGGAAGGTGTAAGCTGACAGTAGTAATTTGGCTTAAACATGCAAAACAACTGATATGGTCCTTTTTAAGGCCACATTTGAGTTCAATCAGCAGCTTTTTCACCAGCCTACATGAACTGAATCAAACAATCCAGGGTTGGTGAACCATACCAAACAGGTTAGGTTTGGTTAGCCTTGAAATGTTCTCCAATAAACATGATCATCATCTACAGCCAAAGTTTATTACTTTAAGTACAGGTACCTCTACTTTAATATCAAAACCAAACATTTTTCCAGCATTTCTGGGGAATCCCCTTGGATTCAAAAAAAAAAACCGTTGGGGACGGTATGTTTGATAACTGTTGTTGTGTTGCATGCATTTTGTCTCAGCCATAACTTAGTTGGTTTTGTGAGCTGAAGGACTCAAATGAATTCATCTGAGGCCAGAAAGTGATCCCAGCACAGGAAACTGAGGAGTCCTGAGATCACTGCTAGACCAGGCATCAAACTGACACAGTTACAGACAGAAAATCACTCATTTTAGATTTAAAGCACAAACACACACACACACACAGACACACATCCTTGTACTTCTATCCTTGTGAGGACCATTATTGACATAATGCATTCCTTAGCCCCTTACCCCAACCTTAACCTAATTCTAGCCTAACCCTTAAAAATCAAGTCTTAACCTTCAAACAGCCCTTTGAAGTTGTGAGGACCGGCCAAAATGTCCTCACTCTGTAGGTAAAAAATGTGTTCACTATGTAGCAAGTACAAGTACACAGACACAGTAGTTCATTACCAGCATTTTGGCTGATTGGATCAGCTCAGGTCACAAAAACAACATATGACTTACCAAAGGAGAAGTCCGCTTTAAATCACTGTGACAGTGTTTAAAACACTGCTGACCTCATCCTGGGTTCATTTTCTTGTTTGTTTCTCTTCCTGTGAATAAGTGGTGATTCATAAAAGACAATGTAATGTGATGCTAACGTATTTTTAGCACCTGCGGTGGAGTTTTATAGAGAAATGTTTCAGTGATTTGGTTGTATTAATATTCCTTTGGTACAATAAATGACAACTTTGTGTGCGTGTGTGTGTGGCTGCATATCAATCGAAATGTCCTTCTGGGATAAAAAGAAGATTCCATCTTTTGGTGTCAGGTCGTTTTGCAGGTAGCAATTTAGCAGCAATATTTAATGACCCAACATTTCCTCACAAACCTTAACTCCAGTTTGTAACTAACCTATGAAAACTATTAATATGGCCATCATAACTACTGGATGCAGTGCGACAGCCCTATTCTCTAAAATAGTAAAGAATTGTTATTTTATTTCTTAATTGGTTCTGCACCTATTTGGTCAAATTGTGGTTCAGTTTTTTTGGGGGTTAAATGTGTTATATCAGGATATTCAAGGGGTACAAGAAAAAGAAAATAGACCAGAATACAATGCAGCAAAACGACTTTCTGTGTTTGAAGTGAGAAGAGATGCTATTTTTTAAGACAAATTGTCTTGCTCTTGCTATCACCATCGTGTCAAACAGCTGCATGCAACATGTCAAAGCACATTCTCTGCTGTTGGCATTATGGGAAATGTAGGACATAACTAACTGGAATATATAGAAGTGCAGTTTGAGGGTACATCTGAGGATTATTCATGCTCATAACTGAAGAGTTTGGTTTATAGATGGAAAATCAAAGTTTAAAGAGCATCAGAAAACATGAACGAGTTTAGGTGTTAGATGTATCTGACCCTATTAAAAGACCTGTCAATCAGTTTGGGAGTGACAGCAGGTTTCAATCCTGTGATCTGAGTTTTGATGGTGGGTGGCACATTCTTTGGTTCACAGATTGTGTCTTTATTCCTGCTGCCTTAATATTGTATGTCAGTGTTGGGGAGAGGTAGAAAATGTTATCTACTTGTTGCAATGAGACTAACTTCTTCAGATTTTGGCAAAAAAAAAAGATTGTATTGTGAACATTACTAGCTAGCATACTATTGTATTGTGAACTACATTATGAGCCTGAAACAGTCCCTGCTTTTTCTCTCTGTTACTGCGGCACAGCTTCTACAAAACCTGTCTGCTTCTGTTTATCAAGAGTTTAGTAATGTTTCTCACCAGGATCTGTAACAGCTTGAGGACGTGCTTGATTTGCTTTTTGATCCAGTGCTTCAACAGTTTCCTTGTGGAATTTGCTGTCATGGACAGGTAGTTCTGAAGCTAGGGCCCATTTCACTAAAGTGATTTGCGAGCATTGCTTACACGGAGATCTCAAATGGTGCCATCCTCATGTTCCACAAATGACTGTCACTCACTTTTTGTAGGTATGTTTGCAAGTCTTACAGAGCTCCCGCATGCTAATCCAAGTACTGCATGACGTTTGGGTTGCAAGTATGACTTATCACAGCATGCATGCTGCCTCATCTGACAAATAGCACTTTATTTATGGGCCAAATGAGACAAGGTAAAGTAATATTGAGCGATAGATATCAAAACAGATTTGTATTCAAAACACTGTACAGTATGGTGCAAAATGTTTCCCTCTTTTCAAGACAAGAAAAAAATCTGCCAGGCAGTGACAATGTTTGACCATGTTTCCAGTCATTCGAGAAAAGTGATCTTTGCACACTTGCATACAGACGCTTGTGATTATTGATGAGTCTAAGCAAGCTTAGCTCCTGCAAAGCTTAGCTCCAGTGACCTTCACAGAGGCTTGACAAAGAGCTGATTTCTTCTACTTTAACTTGTTTCCAAAAAAAAAAAAAAAAACGAAATGTGTAGCAAGTACCATAACTTTAGTGCATTAAGGTACAGTCAGATTACACTTGTGTTATGCTGATATTCATTCTGTCTGACAAATTCAAGCATGTGTGTCCTGTTTGTGTGCGAACTCCTGGCTGTCTCCAGCTGATTTACAAGTCAGAGTAATAATAAGTAACAAAGAAGTTATTATTTTAGCGATACAATGTCACATGACCAGCCTACAAACTGCATCACTCTCACACACATGGAACCATGACATCACCTTTCTTGGCCTAAGTGTTTCGTTAGACAGAAAGCTAATGTGACCACACCTTGTGAGTGAGAAAGTGTAACATGAGTACAGTAACAGGTTGTACTCCAGTCCTGTGTTCATGTGTTCCTCTTTAGATGACAGATGACAGGTTCAGTATATCATCACACGGATCATATACAAAACATATATGACACACGTGCTATAGGCACATATATATATACAAACATCTATCTATATATATATATATATATATATATATATATACATATATATATATATATATATATAGATATATACATATATAGATATAAATATATAGATTGTGGATTGTGGGGATGCACACACACACAGAGCAGGTCGCCTTCCCGATCCAAATGCGCATACAAGATGGGTTACTAGCGCGGAGATGGAAAAGGGGGGGGTGTTGAGCAAGCCCTCATCGATCTGTCCGAGAGAGAGAGAGAGAGAGAGAGAGAGAGAGAGAGAGAGAGAGAGGCAGTGCTGGGCTGCATCTTTATCCCAGCAGACCCCCCTTCTGTCTGTCTGTCTGTCTGTCTGTCTGCCTGCCTGCCTGCCAGCTGATTGGACTGGAGGTGAAGCGTTTTTTCTCTCCCCTCGTCATCCCGGGAAACCTGGACGGACGAACGGACTAACGGAGGTTTTTGGATTTTGACACCGGCTACTACTTGGTGATGACAGCGGGTGGAAACTGCGAATTTAAAGAAACCAAACCAAAACCGAGTGAGAAAGCGGACAGAAGCCAAGACAGTGCACAGTAACGCAGGCGGAAACACAACAACTTCCAGCGGTAGTCCTCGGTGCGGTCTGCGGGGAGCTCTGGAGCTGTTGCCATCGTGAAGGTAGGCTATTGCACAGCCTGCTGCAACAATGCAAACACATTTACACCATGTGTGCAGATATATGCATCTGTGTCCCGGACCACCACAGTGCGCAGTGCGTGTGAAAACGCGCCTCTGTCCATCTGCATTCTGTCACTGTGTTTATGTTGAGCTGCTTCCGCTGAAAGGTTGCCATAACACACTGTATGGATACTGATGTCTCGTGGCCCCGCGCGTGCGTGACGTACTTGTATTTTAAAGTCCTGTATCTGCGCATTTGTGGTGCATCTATGTGCGTTTGCAGTGCGCGTGGTGCGTTTCTGTGTGTGTAACACTTGCTTCATCTTGTGGTGCGTTTAAGTGACTGGTTGCATGGCAAAGAAATGTGGAAGTTTGGTGGATTAAAGTTTGTTTACACCAAACAGCTGCTCTGATGTGGTTCTGTGGTTCAACAGTGACTTGTCAGATTGTGTGTGTGTGTGTGTGTGTGTGTGTGTGTGTCAGCCGGTGGCTTTGTTTATTTTACTTTCTTGCAACACTTTCCCATGGTGTCTTTACTATAAGAGTGTGTGTGTGTGTGTGTGTTTGTGTGAGTGAGAGACTCTATAAAACATATGATAAAACAAATTCAAGCCCAGATTTGGAAGCATTCACACAGATCAGTAAAGTCTGACAGATTTGGAGAACTTGAGTACATTAGTTGGTGCTTGGTCACATTTTTTTGGTTCACAGGTTTCAAACAGGACGTGCCCATATCTAATCAGTCTTTAATTCACAGTTAACATATACTTTTCTAAACAAATGACCTGGCGTGACGTAGAAGGTGGAGTCTAACAGAATGACGTTTCACGTCCAGGTCAAACCCAGTGCAGTTTTGCTGCCAGGTGAACTTTGCATGTGAGGGATATACATGAAGAGCGAGCAGCTTTGAAAGTAGTGAGGAAGAAGCTACTATACTCATGATTCTGTCCTCATTTCTCCAAATTATGGATGTGTCCCTGAATTAGCTCTTAAATTAAGTTTTTGAGCTTTTTCCACAGTTTTATCATCAAGAGACTTCCATAGATCTACAGTATGTTTGCAGGTATTCAACTCAAAATCCACTTACTTGCTTGTCCTGAAGCTTTTGACTGCACCACACTGTCTTCATCAGCAGATGAACTTTGCTCAGTTGTCGTGGACCTGTAAATATTCACTTTTCCATTATTCTGAGCACCTCTAAGACTTATTGTTCATGTCGGCTTAAAAGTTGAGCTTTTGGCGAAGAATAGATGTTGATCAATCCAGTATTGTTGTCGCTCTGCAGAAGAATGAAGTCATGCAGAATAATCTCTTAGTGCTTATTAAAGATGAAAGCATATTTGTGAGTAGTACTGTGATGCCAGAAATGTGACATTTTCCAGTAATGACTAATGATTTGAAACTAATCCCACATAAAAAGCCCACAAACCCCAAAAGGTATTTGTTCACAAAGATCCTAACAACAGTGCAGTCAACTGATTAGCCAAGAGAGCAGCAACAATAGAAGTTATATATAGTATGTGGTCATACTTAATAAACTGTTTTGCATCAAGGCTCATGATTAAAAACAATAAACATACAGCCCCCAGTTACCTCATTATCCTCATTGAACTGTACTTGAACAAAACTACTGTATAGCTATCTCCTAGGTGTATGTATGTATTCTCTCTCTCTCTCTGTGCATGTGGGGGGACGTTTTCTGTGTATTTTACTTGCATGGGAAACAGAAGTGTCCGCCAAAACAGAGTTGTCTTGAGTCCTTTTTCTAAACTTAACGCAGTGGTGGAAGAAGTGTTCAGATCCTTTACTTAAGTAAAAGTGCTAATACCACACTGTGGAAATACTGAGATTGTACAGATTGTAAATATGTAAGTGCAAGTAAGTTCTGCATTCAAAACCTTACTTAAGTAAAAGTATGTAAGTATTATTGGCTAAATTTACTTAAAGTATCAAAAAAAGTACTCATTCTGCAGAAAATGGTCCATGTTAGTGTTTTACTATTATATATGATGCTTTTGGATTTATATTACTGCTGCATTAATGTGTATGTTGCATGTTACTGCTGTAGATGTTTACGGTTGAGCTAATTTTAAGTACTTTATATGTTGTTGAGTAGTTTAATCTAGAGCAATACATTACATGTTTGTAGCGCCACTGTCCTGTGAGAACCACGTACAACATGCAGTATTAGCATTAGTGCAGAACAAGCTGCTTTTTGCCACAATGGAAACAGAAGCAGCATAGGACATTTGTTATCAGTGACGTACAACAAGTTCTACGTTGTGCTTTATTTGCTGCAACAGACACAAAACAGAGACCAGGATTGTGTCTTAAATGTAACTGTGACCATTCGGACAACCGTGAACAAGCTGAGGGGTTGAAACAGTTTACCTGAACCTGAACTGTGGAAACTATTCCTCATTGAGTCTCATTGAGGGTCTATGTTTTTGACACTTTTGCCGGACCACAATGTGATGTGTGGTGGCCATCAAATACGTGCAATAGGGCTGTCGCTTTTTATTCAAATTTTTGTTTGAACGTGCAGAAAAATAAAATATTTTAACTGTAATGACCTGTTCGAATTCCAAATTTACAGTTTATATGCGCAACAAACTTTTTAAAGTAGTTTGCCATGTGATCCAGCGGAGGCCGCAGTAAAAATGCATCAGCTTGACCTATTGCATGCCCTACTGACTTATCAGTAAACTAAGCTAATAAGGACACTAGCAAGCAAAGCCATGCTGATCAGATAATCATGAAACTGAAGCATCTGAAAAGCAGTATTTTGGGTTCTACACTGTAGATTGCAAAATTACCAGAAAAGATAAAGCCGTTTGCGACAACAAATCTGAGGACTCACCTGCTAGCTTGCCACCATGCGAGGCAGCGGCGGCACCGGAAACGAGTGGAGCAACGTCAACTGTACAACCTCATCTGACCTACTTTTCATCCTCTCAGCAGCCAGTCAAAAGGCCATCACCGACAAGATAGCAAGATTTATATGCAAGAATATTTTTTTCTGAAGTTTTTCAGAATAATGACCAAACGTATTAGTCTTTATTAAACAAGAACCAAGCACAAAACACATGATTTAAACCACATTTAGCTATTAGCTAATTTCCATCTGCATACAGGGGCGCATTACACTATATGGGTTGTGTTCGAATTAATTCAAACTAATTACGTGTTAGTACGAATTTGTTCAAACTTCAGTCAAAAGTGACGGCCCTAACATGCAAGCGCACATTCCCAGTAGACTACTTTGTAACATGAACGTGTATTCCTACCGTTTACCTCTCGGTCGTCATGATGAAAGATAAAATTGCCGCCATGATTATTTTCCAGGGTTGTAAATCCTGTCTCGTAATATTTTAAACCTCTGTGCATTGTTTTGGCGTCTAATAAACCTTCAAAATCATGGATCAGTTACTCAAACTGTATTTCCTGGATCGTATTTCATAGACGTCTCGGTTACATATAAGATTTGTGTAAGCAGCATTTAAATAGCTACATTTCAGTGTAAAACAGTTCCTAACACAATACTGAAATGAAGTCATTGAAATCCTGTTGAAACTGTAGGTATAACCTGTCTGAATAGCTTTCACTTATCACTTACATATCGCTTCTTCTACTGTGGACAAAGCTGTCTTGCTGTGTGACATGACTCAGCAGAAAGACCCCAAACTGACAGAATAAAAAGAGCAGGTATGGCTGACCTGGTCGTCCCCAGTTTAAGTCAAGCCGATCACACTTGTTGCAAGTCACCTTCACTCTCTATCTCCATAGCAAGTGATAGAAACACCACACGACATCAAAGAAGACAAATTCATTCATTAAAAAAACAAAAATCCTATCTGAGGTTGGAAACAGTAAGGGAATGCCACCTAGAATCAGACTGTTGCTCGATTATTTATGTCGTCTTGTTGGAGTCCTCTTGCATGTATTCACATTACTGTACTGGTCCACATTTTATTTTGCAGACTTTTCTGGAAATTTGCTTAAAACTTGACAACATTTGGGTGGACACATAATTACTGAAATTACTTTAGGGATCATAACATCATAACCTAGATGCACTCTGTAAACACAGCATTTGAAGTGTAAAAACCAGTTGCTGTAGCTTTACTTTCCTGCATGCACCTTGTACTGTTGTATGCAGTAACAGTAATAAAACATCAGTCTCATTAGTGCTTCCTTGTCCTCTCACACATAGTAGAAGTGGTACAGTGGCCCACCCAGAGTGGCACTGCATCCTTACATGGACACACACTTCAGGCTCTAAGTTTAACTGCTTATTCATCAAAGCATAGGCAGCCAAAACGCACACAGCAACACACACACACACACACACACACACACACACACACGCGCGCAAACACACACACACTGCTGGTGCAGCAGAGATCAAACCTGGAAATCAAAACACACTGTGTCTAAATGAGGAAGGTGGATGTGAGGAGGGAAGGAGGAAAGGAAAAAGAGATGTTAACAGAGGGAGGAAGAGATGAAGAAGGAATGGAGGAAGAGAAATTAGAGCATATATAGCCCATGTGTATTGAGCCTGGCAGCAACCCCGGGGAAATTCAACAGCACAGCAGAGTTACTTTGCTGTTTTGATGTGATGAATATTCATGATCAGGCAGACAGAGGGAGGGAGTCTGTTTCATGGCAGCATTTTGACGTGTTGCTGCTGCAGCTCACATGAAGGGGTGTTGCAGAGAAAGAGAGTATTGGCTGTTTAGCCGAAGCCTGATATGGCTTATGTCTATAGCAGTGTCATGGACCTTCACTGTTGTCCAGAAACTATTAAAAACACATTAAAAGGCATGTTCCTTATGAACATGGGCACTGAGTCAGCCTCACATACACCAACCTCCCATCCATTTCCTGACGCGTATCAAGGTCTGGGTCCCAGTGGAAGCAGGCTAAGCAAGGTAGCTCAGGAGTTCTTCCACGTCCTCTAGCTCTCCCTGGGGGGCCTCGAAGTATACCTAGACCAAATGGGATACAACCCCTCCAGCCTGTTCCCAGTGTGCCCAGGGGCACGGCAGAAAGAACCACATCATCTACAAAAAGATGAGACACACTTAACCAGCTTGGTGCAGTGAATACTGACTAGCGCACCAAAATGTGTTAGCCTGGTTCCAGACCTCTGAATCGCCAACCGCATCTTAGATTTGTTCAGCAAATGTTTCCCCAGTCAGAGAAACAGTCGACCAATCAGAGCTTAGTTGGTGGGAAGCTTGGGGCTGAGGGCCAAGCACAGAGGTCAGAAGTCAGAAAATATTGAGAGTCTAGTGTAGGTGCTGTTGGTTTTGGTCGTGAACAATAAGAAAAATATAGAATAGCTTTATCCTTTAAATGCATAAACAGTTTATTGTTGGTGGTTGAAAATGCTCATTTTGTGTTCTGCTTTAGAATTGTTACTGATTAGAATATGATCACTGTTTTTCTCTCTCTTTTCACTGCATTAACTTCCATAAATATTCATAAAATAGCCCCCCCCATCCCTTAGTCTATCTCTCACACACATCTTGGCGTTAATATATTCCTCACATGTCAGTGCATTAATAGTAAATTTGATGCTGTCAGTTCCTCTCCCTAATTTTTTTTACAGTCCTCTTCCTTTCATTTTCCTCCATCCCTCGACTTCTTTCTTCCCTGCCTCCCGGCCTCCCCATCTACTCAACTTTCTTACCTTTCTGTCCTATTTCCTTGCTCCTCAAACTTCTTCTTTCCTTCCTCACTCTCTTTCTGGCTTTTCTTCATCATCCATTTCTTCCCTCCCTCCCCCTTCCCTGTTATTTCCCCCGTATAAAAACAAGATTTTCAGGTGGTGTAAATGTACTCTTAAATTTGTTCAAACATTCAAATTTACAAGAAAACATGACAGCCATAGTCAGTTTGGGCTCATTGTTTACAGTAGCTTAATCATCAAATTGCATGTGACAATGTTGCAAATTATGACGCTTTGACTATCTGACACACTTCTTCCTTCTTTCAGGTGGGTGTAAAACTCCCTCCCCTCTCTCTCAGTCAGAGATGGAGTTCCCAGATGACTTCCTGCTGGCTGAGCTGGGTCACCTGCAGCTCTACAACAACTCGTTTTTCCACAACAACTTCAGTGGTTCTTACAACGAGACCGACACCTTACTGCCAACGGGGGTGAAGGTCACCATCGTGGTCGTCTACATGATCGTCTGTGTCATCGGCCTGGTGGGAAACTTTCTGGTCATGTATGTCATCATAAGGTAAGAGGAACATGAGTTTCTGCAGGTACATAGTACACAGAATAAATCAACATGTTTCAAGAATTTTCTAGGACCAAGACCAAGGCAGACTGCCACACTAGAATCAAGAAAACAAACAGCTTCTAGAAAATTCTTGAAACAAGCTGATTTGCATCGGAAACAGGTTAAAATGACCTCACTATGCTGGCATATATTTTCACTTAGTATAAGTCTTTTAGGACCCTTAACTTACACAGAGGACAGAGTAAGCCTCAATTTCACTTTTAGCCCACTCTTGTTGAAAAGGATTTACGTGAGGTTTTATGGTCTCAGCACATAAATAGTTGAGAAACCTCAACAGCCCAGTCTTCCAGTTTAGTGACAGCACATTTTCAGCCGTTCCTCTAAATCAAAGGCTTTGTAGTCGGGAATGATGATATGACCACTGCTGCTGTAACAATCCACACAGAAAGGATGAAATACTTTAAATAATACATCTATAAATAATCCAGTGTAAACATATTTCAGCTGTTTTAGATTTTGTGAGGATTTAGTTTTATTCAAGTCACAGCTCAGTGTCACAACACCTGCTCTGTCTCACTCAGTCTGTCAGATGTTCAGTCACCACAGCCTGTTGATACTGGTGCTGAGTTATTAGTCCATAAATCAATATATTTATTGAAATGCAGTGTCAATCTTGATAGTAATTTAAGTCAATTATCAAGTCAAATTACCAAGATTTTTCTATGCACCTTTTCACTGTATATATATATATATATATGTACTGATCTTTCAAAGCACACAAGCCACCCTCAGCATGTGTCTACATCTGTCTATGTGTGTGTGTATACACATGCCCGATTGTGTAGATATTTTTGTGGAAAGCCTGGCAGGCAACTGCACAGGTCATGTGTGCCTGTCTTTTCTGTGTGTGTGTGTGTGTGTGTGTGTGTGTGTTTGCATGTGCACACACGGTATTCCCCCCATGGATTTGATTGTAGGTGAACACATGGGCGTTATGTGAGTTAGTGTATGTGTGCAGTCATGGTTGGCCCGGTGGGCAGCTGCTGTCTGTTCTTGTATATCATGTTAAACCAGGACACTGTGTGTGGGTGGGTATTATTAATGTTGTGGGGACTTAAATCTGTTTACACAGTCACATTGTGGGGACTCGCCTTCCTAATGGGGACAAAATGCAAGTCTCCTTAATGTAAAACATTACATTTTAGGGTGGTTTAAGGTTAGGTTTAGGGTAATGATTAGGTTTAGGTAAGAAGTGGTTATGGTTAGGGTTAGGGTAAGTCTCCAGGAAATTAATGTAAGTCCCCAAAGTGATGGAAACACGACTGTGTGTGTGTGTGTTTGTGTGTGACTTTGTTGCTGTTGGAATACTGTGCTGTACTTTTGCTCTGTATTAAAGCTTGATATTTGCTTTCTCAAGACAGACGTCATATCAAGTAGGCCGTGTAATGCATCATTGACAGCTCTGTCCCTGCTTCTGATTTTCAAACAGGAAGAACATGGTATGTGTTATGGAAGTGTTGTCAAATTTCTCCCTAAACTGTTCATCAGTTTCTGAATAAATCTGAGTAAAAGATAAAGGCAGTGCAGTTACAGAATTATGCATCGTTATATACAGATGACATCATAGACATATAATCTCTATGGCACTCTAATAGAGGGGTGTAACACCATATTCCCTCGTTTGGTGTTTTGATGATGGTGGTGGAGAGTGCTGTTGCTCCAAAAAATCCCATTGGTGTTAAATTGGGTTGAGATCTGGTGTCTGTGAAGGCATTTTCAAACCATTCAGTGACCCCACATGCTATCTGTGGAAGCATCCGCATTTGTTAAGTTACTCCACCCATTTATTCAGGTCTTTCTTTTAATTTCTCTATGATGCCTGGTTTAAAAAGTTGATCAGAAGCTTTTGGAGTCTTAAAAGGTGGCAGGTGACTCCTTTTTCTTAGACGTATCATTGGATTTTAATTTGACCCACTGTGGATTCAACCCAAGCTGCACATTTTCTTTTAAATGACTTCTGAGATCAAATACTTTATAAATATCTCCCAGATTCCCATATGGTACAACAGATTGAACAGACAACAAGTAGCAGTGAGATATTAATCCTGTTCTTCGGCTAATTCCTGCATGATGTGAAACTTGGCATAAACCTTCATGAAGCACTGTACTGGTGATTTGAATCAGATGTCTCCACAAAAATAAAATGAGCGGACATTCACAATGATGATTTCACTCAAGACATGCGTTATCTTAACAATTATCTGTAGTCCTGTGAACGAATCCTGTTCCACAGAACTAAGAATACTGCAATGTAATGTATGAAACTTTCAGTGAAGCGATGTGCAGTAGAGATGACTAAAGCTTTTGGAGTTGATAACATGGTTAAGAACTTTGAAACGGTCTCTCTGTCCCATCGCACAGTGACATGAAGAATTTTTGACATTCAAAATCATGTCTAAAACAAGTCATGTCATGCAAGTACTTCCCTTTAGCATTGGATGAGAGTACAGATGTGATGGATGTTAGCCAGCTTCTGAGCCATTGACAGTTCATTTGAAGTGCACGAGGAGTTATTGAAATTGATGTCTTTGCATGACACTACAAAGGGGAAGGATGTTTTGAACACCATTAAAAGCGTTGTAAGTGAGCATGGGGGCTTTGACAAGCTTTCAGCTGTTGTTACCAATGGCACGCCATCAGTGCAAGGAAGACACACACTGGATTTGCCGGGGTCCTCTAACAGAGCGGCACTAACTGTCCAGTACTGCACTGCATCATACATCAGGTGGGTAACGTTACGGTATCGCTAGCTAATTATTAATATATCAGAAAAACATTATTGATAGGGAAATTGGGATACATTTTTTCTCTGCAACATGGCCTTCCTTGCAGATATTACCTCACATCTTAATCACCTGAATATGCATTTGCAGGGAAGAGGCCAAACTGTGTCGGATCTCTATGATCATTTCAGTGTAAACTGCATGTTCAAGGAAGGCTTTTCATGACCATCCAAATTTGGTACATTTCAGTGTGAAAAGATGCATGCAGAAAACATTTAGTACACGGAGGACTGAAAAACTTTACAAGGACAGCTTTCAACATTTCTACGCCATGCAGCCATGCATTGTGTTTTTCACTGACCCCATGTCTGCTGTTGTCAGTGAGCAACCCCCAGAGTTGCAGCTTGAACTGTGCAAACTACTTTCAAGCAAAGCCCAATGAGAGGGAAATTTCAATTTGGAGATTAATACCTGAGTCCCGCTTTCCACTCTTCAGGGATTTTGCACTCTCAATGGCCAGCATGTTTGGGAGCATGTCTGCGAGAGCAGCTTCTCAACAATGAAGCACATCAATGAAGCCCATCAAGTCAAGTAGGAGAGGCCACAAGTATCTCATTAAGACAGAACTTTACACTGATCCACCTGTGGGTGAGGATCAGTGGCTTTTGAGATAAATGCATGCTTATTTTAAACATGTCATGGAATGGGAGGGCAGAGTAGAAATGCACTACAAACATGAATATTGTGTTTTGTTACTGTTGTTGCACTTAGTGTTGTGTTAACTTTTGTACCATTATTGAATGATGATTTTTGAGACCCCATTGCACTGAAATGATGGTATATCACTCAGGAATGTGGACATTTTGTTTCTGTGTTAAGTTCATTAAATGAATAGAAGCATTACTAAATGCATTTGAATATGAAAAATCAAAATGTTGGTAAAATAAACTTTGATTAAAGGTGTATATTTTGTTTTGATTAATTTAGTAGCTATAATTGGTTAATTGAATGATGTATCCTACTGGTGGAAGTACACTGTCACAATACACATACACACAAAACATGCACACACTTCTTCTGACACACACACACACACACACACACACACACACACACACACACAGGTGTTGAATCACCGCTGTAGTCAACTTGCTCTCCCGCTTAACAGGGTCATCTCAGCCGTTGCCCTCAGTAAAGATGGCCGCCCATGACAACTTGCCCTCATCGAGGGTGTCAGAAGGTAGTAGCCTCCATCATTTAACTGTGTCAGGTTGGATGAAAGGGCTGATTACACAAGATGGCCAACCACAACACTTGCCATCACCAAATGAGGCAGAGCAGAGTGCACGTATGTAGCCTCTAGTCCCCGGCAAAGATTCAGTGATGAATTTCTGCAATCGTATTGGTTACTTTTACTCACACACCTCCAGAGGTTAACTGAGATTTACAACAATTCTCATGTGAAGCAGGAAAAAGCTGAAGAACAAGAGTACGTGTCACTGTTGGAAAAATCCTCTGTTTAAGCCTTCTGATTGCCATATCTAGGTGGCGATCAGAAGGCTAATTGTGTGAGCATAATCAAAATCTCAAATACTCATGGACACAAATACAAGAAGGTGGTAGTTGTAGTTTGAAGTGCGCAGACTGTGTCCACCCTATTGGTCAGAAGTTTTATATCAATATAGAAGAAGAAAAATAGTCTTTTTATATAAATGTATGGATTGTGTGTGTATTGGCTACCAACACTTGATCCTGTCTTCAGGTATTGTGTACATAAAAGCTGTGCTACTCTGCACATTTTTGTTCAATCAGAAATGTATTTGTTTATTTATGGCCAATCAGAGATGTTTTCGATCTGTAGGTAAACAACATCACATCATTTTTAATTTCTTGCCATTTGTTGTCTAATGAAGCACATGTGCTTCAAAACATGGCCTTCATTGGTGTTAATGGATGTTGCCATCTGGGAGCTGCATGCAGTGTGTGAACCTGCTTATTTACCAACAAGATACGCATAAGCTGTAATTAATGTGCAGTTGATATGTTCCTGTTGATTGAGACTACTTATATGTATTTATTTTATACATTTTCCTATTATCTAGACAATTCATACCTTCTGGCACTGCTGCATTTACCTCCTTACTTGCTGCCTGTGTTGACTAACTTGTCCAAAGTTGGAGATATAACCTACAAAACTCCTCATTACTTTCAGTTCTCCTCATGTCTTACTTACAGAGACCACTAGTGGAACAGTGAATTTTTCACCTTCAGCTAGTAACTTTACAGTGTTTTCAAATATGACACAATGTGGCGAAATGTAGCAAGCACAGTGTGGGGAACATGACAGATAAGTTCATTCATTAAATACATAATAAATAATATAAATTGGTTTAAATTTTTATGAGCAAAGCTGTGGATTGCTGACATATCGAATTAGAGCACTGTATCAAAAAATTTAATTCAAATTAGAGACTTAAAATCAAGAATCAAATCTGTGTGTTTAATTTTTTACACCACTTAATTACAAGATATGTACGTACATTGTGTATTCATCACTCCACAGGTAAATTATACTGGCTGTCAGAGGCACCTTAAAGAGCTTGAAGACATTAAAGAATAATCTCAGACTCGATGCAGGTCAGAGCATCAACCGAGTGCTTTGAATCTAAAGATGTCCAATTACTTAAAGAATGGGACCCAATGTGACTCCACTAGGCTCAGTATTAAGGTGATGGATTGTGGGTAATTACCTGGGATGGACTCATATCTTTTCCAGGAGGGATGTAACAGGTTCAGAAGCTCATGTCCCATAACAATGTAATGCCTGACCAACTCACTTATTCATGTAGAGAGACTGCAGCGAGCCAAAGAAAATAAGAAAAATGGAAATTAAGTCTGTTTTCTCTGCGCACCAGATGTGACATTTGGATGCAGTTTTTAAAAAAAAACATTCTAGAAAAGCTAAGAAAAGTCTGAGTCAATCTTTTGTAGCAGATGGGAAGAGGTGACATTTAACCTACACAAACACATGCCCACACACTCACACACACGCACACACACACACACACACACACACACACACACACTACCATGTTCACATAAGATTTTTGTAACTTAAAAGGCAAAACTGTAAAACTCCATCACTTACTGTTTTCTGCACAGAGACCATTGAGTTGTAGCATCTTTGACATCACTCACAGGTGTCTGAAGGAACATTATGAATTTTGTAGTTTTGGTTTAATACTGTTTACTGCCACCATCTTGTCAGTTACTAAAGCTAACTAAAATCCTAATTTGGCCAGCAGGGTGAAGCTGAGCAGGGTCAAGCAAGGGGCAACTAACACAGCTTACTGTGATACGCTGAGAGATCTGTCAATCAAGCAAATGTGCCCCAAAATATACCCCTTCTTAAACATCAATTTCTTCTGAACGGGACAATACTTTTAACCAACTCAGCCAATCTTACACATTGATGTCTGTTTACAGGTCTTGAGGAGTACTACTGCTTATGTGAAAACAGTTGTATAAAGCCTTTTGTGGCCCCAGAGGGAGCTGCGCCAAGTCTGATAAATTGCCCCAAGTGATGCGAGGTTTTGACAAGGAACAAGAATGGAATTAAAAAAAAGACGACATCTGTGGTTCTGCTGCATCAATTTTGCTATTTATTTTTATACTGTCCAACATGAGTCAAACAATGTTATGAAGTGCAATGCTAAATCAGTGGAGTACTCTTTGAAGGCTACATTCATGGCTGGTATCATTTGAAAAGGGACACCTTGAACTTTATTTAGTATGGTCCCGCTAGGCAAAACACAGTGTAAGATACAGAAGTTCAAACAAGAAGTTCAGACTTCTTTTTTTCTTTTTTTGCTTGGTCACCATGTCGACTACCATGGAATAAAAGTTTCCATCTCTCGACCAAAGCTTCTGAAAATGGCCGAACATTGGGTGGTAAACGCTTCACTTAAAAGAAGAAAAGACTTTAAAGAACCAGTTTACCCAAGTAATGATCACAGAACAGGACCCTGCCTCCCAATATCTGGACATGCAGGATAATAAATATGTACATCGCTATCATGATCACTATATTTTTTATTATTTACGAAAATAGTCTAATGAGACTTGAGTTTTTGTAACTGTGTTTTGAGCATGAAACACAGTCTGGTAACATGACAAAGTTAAAGTTAAAATTTTTCACCTTCAGTCTGAAATAATGTGTCAGACCTTTTGTTGATTATTGCGACTCTGATGAACATTTTGATCCAGCTGATGTTCTCCTCTGACATCCAGATCATTTAAATTCTGTGTGAGAGCTGACATAGCTCAGAAAACTCTGTTAACTCTAATTTTCTATCTATCAGACTTGACACTGGGCTGCCTCTGCCGTTCTTCACAGTCACAGCTAAGAAAATTTAGTCACTCTTTAAGCCAGATGGTAAGACGTGACATTCAACCAAGACAAAAACAAACACACACTGTAATTATTAATTACTGAAAAAATGTCTCCCTCATGGTGTAGCTACATTAGATGGAGGAGAGAACAAAAGACAAAAACAGGCTTGTGCTGCTCATGTGTCAGGTGTGATGGAGGGAGGCGGGGCCTGTGGGAGGCCGGCATCGTGAGAGAGCAGCAGAAAGAGACAAAGAAAGATTGACAAAGACACAGAGTCCAGTGTCTTTGTCTTTGTCCAGTGGGTGGTTCACTTGGTTATAAAGCCCCAAACAGAGATGGAGATGGATCGAAATGCCCACAAGGATTATCTCAACTAGACTCCTCCCAGTTACAGAGAAAGGAAATCAGAAATTCAAAGGGAAAATGAGAGCATGACGGAAGATACATCAGTACAACATACACAGTGCACACAAGTGTTGGTAGCAGCAGACAACAGATACAGACACAAAACAGTGCAGTGAGAACCAAGAACTGCTATCTTATCTATGACTCATCATTTTCTGCCTACAAATGTATCATTATTTACATTACATATAAAAAATGGAGACAATCAGCTGAAAAATGACAACAATTCAGAAATACTGGTGAAGACTGGATTACTGGCAATTGTAAGTCCATCTTAATATAATACTCGCATGCCCATACAGTATGTAATATGAAAGCCATTAGTTGCTGTAATCATTCCTCCTGTCCATACTTGTTGTGAAGTGATCCCTCCATTCCTTCCAAGTTACTGTAAGCTGAAGCTAATATGATGCTTCAGCAGTCTGAGTTAGGCAAATCCAGAAGCTCTCTTCCAAAGTAACAGTCTTTCTAAATTCCCTTTTTGTGTTTTGCCAGACAGCACTTCCTTACTGAGTCGGAGCAGGGGGATGCTTCTTGGTTGTCCACCCCTATCCAGCCTGACAGCAACATTGATATTGTTTCAGCAAAACCCTGGATTATGTTCAATGACGTTTTTAATGGTCACCATTTTAGAAATGATTTCTTTCTACAAGGTCGCAACAACATTATTGTTAACATTTGGCAAAGGTCATGGTTATGGAAAATAAACTATGGCTAAGACATGGTTAAGATTAGGGAAAGATTATGGTTACAGTTAACAAAAGTGTGTGTCTGTGGTAGGACACAAACTCCTGTCAGACTCACTACACTCCCATCCATCACTGCGACCCCCACACCCTCACCCTCTACATAAAGCGCATGCTACTTTCCGCATTGGCACTGAATGTTGGCACTGGACGGAAATCGTCCAATATGAACAAAAGTTACTGGACTGGGTAGTCACATGTGGGTTTGTTACTGGGACACAACACTGGCATTATGACTTCCAGGAAGATATCCACTTGATGTGTCTGACTGAGACTGCTGGAGCCTCATATTAGCGTCGGCTGAACTTTTGATTGCATTCTGTTGGATTTTGTGCCCCATCTCTTACACTGCTGTTATGTGAAGAAGGGATCCCTTCAGGGCCAGTATGGACTGGAGGAATAATAGTAGCAGCCCATAACTCTCAAGGTGCATTTGTCTTGTACGTACTGTGTTATGAAAGAGTTGAAAAAACCCAAACCAATCCATTAAACATTTATCGCTGTTGTGTCAAGGGATTCTAGCTCATCTATACAGCATTGTCAGCAGCTAGTTTGCATTTTCTCTTGCCATTCTATCAGTGGAAATGCAATATATTCTGAGCTGCCCTCCCTTAACGTCAGAAGATCCTGTTTACCATAAAATGAGCTGAGCGTTGTCTGTCAACTGAGATCCAGGTTAAAAACAGGTCACTTGTTTTTAAAAAAAATCAAGGGATCTTTGCGATGATAATCAGTAAGATAAATAAAAACTTTAAGCCATATACAGTAAATATGGGATTTTTTTGGAGTTACTGAATGCATTTTCTGTCAAAAAGAATTGGGACACGTTATGTTTTCACATTCAAGATTTGATTTCTTCTCACACAAGCTCTGCTCTGCTGCATACAGCATGCACACTTGCACATTCTAAACACACTACACGATGAATGGGCACACATAAACATGCAACCGTTATGCAGATATAGTACACATCATCACACACACACACACACACACACACACACACACACACAGACATACTGCGTATGCACCTAGTTGTGCTTTAATACAAAACTCCTCAAAGTTAAGTTGACTTTTTGAGGGAAGGAGAAGAAAGAAACATTTCCGTTTGGTTCTCGATGGAGCACCCATAAATCATCATTTAAATGCCAGAATTAACGACAGATGGAAAGCAAAAGCGGATGTCAGACAGAGGATGTGCAATCCACCTCTACACAAAACAAAACTGATAAAAGACAGAGGAAAAGCCATCAAGCAGCATTAATTGAGGTTGTGTGTCTGTCGGGAAACTCATCTCTCAGCGTCTTTTTGTTTTTTGTTTTCCCAGATATGCTTTAGCACTTTTCCTGACAGCGCTGCAAGCTTAGCATCTTTTCAGCTCTCAGTGCTGTCAGAGAACAGTAGAGAAAAGTAGTTTAACTTTCGGCAGCAGAGCACCACAGTGCAGGCATGTTTTTGGCTCATAGCAACAACAAGAGCTACAATTAAGGATTCCTACGAGCATCTGTTTAGTGCTACAGGCCTGAAAAAAAGGAGGTGAACCACAGGGAGAGGGAAACATGCTGAATTCAGCACAGAAGAACAGCCTGGAGACAGCGAAGAGAGACAGAGGATGGCACACTGAAGCTGTGTTCATACGGAGCAATTTTATTTTTATTTTTTTCTGAGGGAAAAAGTGCTACCTGGAGGGATTTTTGTAAGGCAAAGGGTTCTGTTTCCATAACAACAGACGAATCCACATTGTACATGTTAGGACATCATCAGCCTATAGCATCAGTTTGAGACATCAAAATGCCATCATTCCTTGGAGCGAAAAACATCAGCCAGTGGGGAAAAAAATAAGAAAAACACACATTGTCAAATCTAAGGTGTATCTTGTGAAGCTGTATTCCGCTAGCATGAACAGAGCGTCCAGGTTTAGAAAGTAAATTTCTTTTCTGCATAGACAATGTTAGGTGAATGATAGTTGGAGCTCTTCCAAGGATTAAACAGTGATTAAACAGTCCCTGTTGAATCAGCAGTACAAGAGATGATCAACTGTGTTAGCGAATATCTCTTCTTAAGTCAAAGAGTACATATCTGTGTACATATAAACTTAAGTAAATAATTCAAATCCAGCTCTCAAAGAGCAATTAGGTAAGAAACATCCAGTCACATAGTTTAAAATTCCATTATATGCTCTGCTAATGGCAAGCTGAACCTAAGTAGTAGAGCTGAAACAATTAGTCGATCGAACTATTTTGATAATTGATTAGTTGTTTCAGTCATTTTTCAAGCAAATATAATGAACAAATGCCTAACATTCTCTGGTTCCAGCTCAAATGAGAGGATGCGCTGCTTTTGTTTGTCATATATCATTATAAACAAAACATTTTGTGGTTTTGGACTTTTAGTGGAACGAAACAAAACATTTGAAGACGTCACTTTGGGCTCTAGAAAATTGTGATGGGAATTTTTTCTCTTATTTTCTGACATTTCATAGACTAAATGACCTGCTAAACATTCAGTAGCTCATCAGTTCACTTTGCATTACATGTGGTTTGTGGTCAGTGTCACGCTATTTTGAGAGACGTAGCCATAAAATGTGAAATAATTTCAGTTTTTTCTAGAGCCTGTAGCTTTGAAACTATATTTAAATTGCTGTAAGATGGCGGCAGCAGAGATGCATCTCACAACATCTAGCCTACTGTATTTAAGTTACACCGCTAATGCTTGCAATGCTTGAAATGTTTGAGTTTAGCGAAACAATTTGGCAAACTTACAAGACTTTGCTTCAATGTAGCATCAATGCTATCTCTAGGTCTCTCTTCATCTGTTGTTAAATGTACTGTAGCGAGTGAGAGTGAGCTGTACCCAGCATGCCGTTCGGCGGTCTAACAGTTAATAGGGGCCCCCTCTCAATACAGTACACAGCGTGTACTAATAAATATTACTTTTAAGCTCGCACTTGACACTGCACTCCCTTGATGGCATGGTTTGGGTCCACTTGTCCCCTTAGAGAGTCACTGCAAATCAATACAAAGTTGTTCTGAGTGATCACCTTTATCCTATGATGAAACATTTCTATCCTGATGGGAGTGGTGTCTTCCAGGATGACAATGTCCCCATCCATAGGGCTCGAGGGCTCACTGAATGGTTCTATTAGTATGAAAAGGATGTGAATCATATGCCATTGCCTTTGCAGTCACCAGATCTCCACCCAATTGAACACCTATGGGAGATTTTGGACCGACATGTTAGACAGTGCTCTGCACCACCATCATCAAAACACCAAATGAGGGAATATCTGTTGGAAGAATGGTGTTCCATCCCTCCAGCAGAGTTCCTGAGACTTGTAGAATCAATGCCAAGGCACACTGAAGCTGTTCTGGTGGCACACGGTGGCCCAGGACCTTACTAAGACACTTTATGTTGGTTTTTCCTTTAATTTGTCACCCGTCTGTATATATTATAACAATTCTAGTTTGGGCATCTGCCCTTCAAAGAAAAACAACAGACTTAAAATTACTTAAAACTAATTTCCACGTTGATGTTGCGAGCCTGCGACTTTTCAAACATGTGACTGTTTGATTTTGTTTAATCTGCTAGTGTTTGCCTCTAAAGTACAGCTTTGGAGGAGTGTTTTGACATTCATCTTGTGCTTTTACAATTAAAAATGACATGTACAGTGTCTAACTATGACAGCACTCTGAATGGCTGGTTTTTGTGCTTTAATTTAGTGGGTGTGAAGACAAAATACAAATCAGGGGGACACTGGATGTCAAAACGGGACACATTGAACATCTTTTTTCAAGTCTGTCTTTCTTGGTTCATTTAAATAATTAAAAACATAAAAAGTGAAGAAACACATTTACAGCATAATAACAAAACCGAGCTCGAAGACAACAAAAGGTGAGAGGTGATATAGCTCAGCTGTGCAACTGGTAATAAGAATTTCATGTTGCTTCTGGACTGATCTGACTGAGCAAGGATTTCAAATTTGGTGAAGGAGGCGGAATGAAGCAGAGATTAGAAAGAATCCACAGAGAGTGAAAGGTAATTGGCACAGAAGAGGGATGTCAAGTAAATCTTTACTGTCCCTGGACAGCCGCGTAGAGCACACCTGAGCAATTAAGGGCTATATACTGATTGGGTCAGTAGTAAAAACAAATCTGGATGTTGCTGTTTTTCATTTTAATCCCCAGATGGAAAAATGCACAACAAAGTGGAATTTGCTACGAAGGAAGTGTTTATTTTCTGTTATGCTCTGTTCCCTATACACATACTGTAAACTGTATAAGGGAAGTAGAGGGGAGTAAAAGGAGAGGCAATAAGAACATTATTGGAGGTGAAGACACTTTTTTTCTTCATACAACTTTGGTTTTCTTCCATTTTCTCCCTGGTTTGCTCATTATCAGAAAATATTCTCATATTCTCATATTAATTTATGTTGATACATTGCTTATATGCGTGTGAGTAAGGTGTTTTTGTGTATGCATTTGCTCTTATACGGTGTAAAAAAAGAATAGTATTTAAAAACCAGCCATTAAACATTTTATCTCGGCCTAAGATCCCTAAAAACATGAAAATGACCAGAATTTTAGTTACAAAGCGGCGGCTCAGTTTGTGTCAGTTCTGACCATCTGCTGTGGAGCAAATCTGGCATTTGAACTGAGTTTTTGGTGCAAGAGTCTAATTAGGTTGTGACTGGGCTCTGAGCTTCACTGAGTGGCCCAGTTATCTGAATCTCTGATGGTAAACAGGCTGCTGGTCTGTGAACTGGTGGACAGTTTGTCTGATTTATTTATTATATAGAAAAATCCACTCTGAGAAGAAACGAAAACTCGAAGCACAAATTTCAACCAATTTCGACTTTGGCTTTTTAACTGATAATTGTAACTGATTATATTTTACATTTGGGACCAGCACGATGCACGATAGCACAATTATTTGAGTTTCAGCTTGGGATCCTTTAATATTGTGTTTCTGCCAATTCCGAGCCTGATCTGATGGTTACATTTAAATGTTGATTAAACATGTATTCATTGAAATAACACCTTATTTTTTAGGGCTACTTGATCCAAATACTGAAGGTCCTGGTTCAAAACGATTAAGTTGATCAGCTTGCATTATTGATATGATATGAATAAAAGTTTGTCTGGGAGAATGTGACTCCTGAAATGGATGTGAAGCAATCAGATAGAGAAACGACGTATCACTCTTTTGGAGTTGTTGAAACTACAATCATGGCTGTACAGCGGTGTTACAGAGTGGTTCTTCCCTCACAAACGAAGCTGCTGGTGTCCATTGCTTGGTTATTTGTGGGACTCAAACCTGTAATGTCATGGTTTACATGATAACAATCTCTCAGTCCATTCTGCTGTTTTTGTGGTGATGTCAGCCACTGTAGCGACCCAACAGTGTCTTCTAAATTGACAGAAACATTTGTGCTTTGGCGTAGAGATATAAAGCTGACTAAATAGGCAATTACGCACAGATGGTCTGAGTGTGAGTGTGTGTTTGTGTGTGTTTGGAGTCACAAAACACACACGCACACACACAGTGTCAATTTTGACCTCTTTTTAGTCAGCTCTTCAGAGGACTTCATACAAACCAATTACATTTATCATGTGTGTGTCCTTGTTGTTCAGCATCATTACAAAGGTCAAAATCAACTTCTGTTGTGTGTTTCATTTACAACTGTATCCTCAGGAAAAATCTAATTTAGACCAAAAAACTGGGGTGTGTGCATGTTTGTGTGTAAAGGTGTAGGTCGAGTTTCTTGGTGAAAATAGATTGAAGCAGATGGAAACAGAAGCAAAAATAGAGAGAGGTCAATAAACAGAGAGGGAGAGGGAGAGAGAGAGAGAATGAGACAAATAAAGGGCAAAGAGAAGAAGATATGAGATGAAAGAGAATGAGGGAGAAAGAGAGAGGGAGCATCCAGTGTCACATCATCTGATATCCTCTCATTTTTCATCTCCCCTATAGTTCCCCTTACTAATCAGAGAGTGTGTGTGTGTGTGTGTGTGTGTAATCTGCATTCACTGAGAGCCATTATGATCGTCCTAATGAAATCTGTTTATTCATTAGTTTGTTCTTTCATCCGTCACACAGGTTTATCTGCAACATCACTATTTGATTTTGACTAAATTTGGAGAATGATGCTTTGCATGACACAAACCGACCGGTGATATATTATCAGGTGAAGGTAAAAAAGCTTTAAATCTCACTAGTTAACACGTTGTATCTTGTTTGTTTAATTCCGTACACAAACAGAAATGTAAAAATTACAATTTGCGGTTTTAGGGGAGTTACATGTTGGAACTATTTCCTTAAATTCCACTGAGGACCATGAGCATCCAGACAAGCAAGCTCCTGACAAAAATCTGAAAAGAAACACCCATCGTGTTAAAATCTCAGGAAACGTCTCATTTCATTAAGTGTCTTACTGTATTTAATCCAGCATCTTAAAAACATATCTGATAGAGTTGTGTGACCTTACTTAATTTACATTCTTGTATGTGAATTTTGAAATTGAACAGTGGTATGCAGTATTTAGTCACTATAATATTTTCAAATATTCCTGATATTTTTGTGATCAGTATTATATTTATCCTTTGTAACTTTATCCACATTTATCCTAAGTCATCATACAGTAACATGCGTTCTTTTGTGGCTACTTAAAAGAGTACTCCACCGATTCAGCATTGCACTCGTATAACGCTGTCAAACTCACGACACGCTGTTAAGGGGGTAATATGTAAGATTTTAGCCTCAAGCAGAGATGAAGAGCGGGCTACAGAGGTCTGGTAAGCTCACTTCTTTCTCCTCACACCCTCAGATTTGTTTCATTATGATAGTGTTCTCTTTTATTGGCAAGAGGATCACTGTAATATTACAGGGGCTGTGCGTTCTGTCCAGAGACTCTCCTGATATTGGGGAGAGTATGCAGAATATTCATAACACACCCAAATCAGAATGACCACACCCAGGTGTTATCGGCAGTCACCACCAGTCACCACCAGCTCTCCTTATACCCAACACTTTTTTTGTTTGTTTGTTGCAATTTAGCAATATTCCATCTTTTATTCTTTTGGTTTTACGATCAGCTGTCGGCTATGTTCCAGTCTGACCCATCACAAAGGCTCATATAAACCAACTGTTCACTACCTGCTCAGCCACAAACAACAGACAGACAACATCTGCCTGTAAAGAAAAACAAACAAACATCTGCTTTACTTCTCTACTACACCTTGTGAGTGGTTGAAAGGGTTGGGAGAAGACTGCTGGCTAGTGTATGTCTGTGTGTTAGAGAGACATGTGGAAAAGAGAGAGATTCTGTCATGCCATCTGTATGTGGATCCCTGGGAGTGAACCAGCAGAGAGAAAGAGGGAGAGGGATGGCTGTCATGTCATATCTGCTAGTCCTTGACCCTGTGACCTGAATACTCTGCAGATGGATTGATGGTGTGTGTGTGTGTGTGTGTGTGTTTATGTGTTTCCATCTGTTCCCTCTCTGAAATTGAACTGAAAGTACATTCTTGTAATAAAAACATTCACCACATTACCATAACAGTTGATATAATGATCTTATCAAAACCAAAACAGCAGAATGACTGTTTCCTCTATCTGCTAGTGTTTCTGTCTGTACCTGTTGTGTGCTTGTCAGCCTCTGTGTGTGTGTGTGTGTGTGTGTGTGTGTGTGTGCCACAGGCTAATGACTCTGCTTTCCTCCTTCCTAATGACCACAGTGAATTATGAGGCCATTGACTCTGCACTGCAAATGAATCCCTCGTACTGACGGAGGTTGTGTGTATGTGTGTGTGTGTGTGTGTGTGTGTGTGTGTGTGTGTGTAATAGACACCAAATATAGCTGGTTGTCACATGACTTCCCTGTCTCTATGAGAAAGACACACACTCTCATTTGCATATTTTCAGGACATGCACACGCTTGATGTCCTCCCTGTAGCTCCTCTTTCTGTTTTGCTTCCTTTCTGCCTCTCTCCCTTTGTCTCTCTTTCTTTATTCATTTTTATTCATTTCAGTTCACTTCACTCACCAGAGTGTCTACACACAAACAGGCCAACATATGGATACATTAAGGTCTTACACCGGACACATCTTTTACACTTTTATGACATTGTGTATGGTTGTGTAAACTGTTAAACACGAAGTACTCCATTGAGTTAGTATGTCACTTCCATAAAGTTGGGGGACTCACAAGAAAAAAAAAAAAAAAGGTCAAAATCAAAGCAGCAGAGACCAAGATATTCTGACTTTTAGTCCCTAGTATGAGTCAAACTCCAAAAACGCTGTATTCTACACATTTCCCATAATGCAACTCAATACTGTCTTTCATTAGATTTAGTGATGATGATTATGAATTATATTTTTGTAAGTAAACCTAAGAAGCTACTAAGCCTAGCTGTTTGTGGAACAATCTTCCAGGAAATTTGCTTTAGCAACATCCCCACAATCATAAGTGGATTTTGCACTTTAACAGAATCTATTGATGAGGAACACCTCTTCAATAAAAATGTGAGTGCAATTTGTTTCTTATCATGGTAGTTCACTAAATTAATGTTGTTATGAAACATTTTGAAAATAACTGATGAGCCCATTGTGGATTTTATATGTTAAAACGATTGTGCCATGTAGTCGTGGTATATATAATATTAATGCTTTATTATGAGAAAACCTTTCACCCAGAAGGTGGCACAATAATGGACAGGAATTAAGGAATTAATATGTATACTGTATATGTGAAATGTTTATTGGAAAAAAAAAAAAGACTCACTGTTTTCAATATCATGTCCTTCCCAGTATTGTTTCATAAAGCATTCAAAATCACGAGCTCAGCTCTGAAAACATGACACCTTACAGTTGCACTATGCACTCTCACGCATAATGTAGTATTAAAAAAACTTTGTTAGCCACAAAGTGGCATTGCAGCCTTGTGGCTTTTAAAATTGTTCCTTGGAACAGTCCAAGTCCATCTTCTTATCAAAGCACTGGGTGTTCAGGACAGCTCAAATAAGGGCAAGGTTGTGTTGTGATAAACAGTATCCCACTGTCTGAGGTGACGGCTGCCATGTGGCTGCTGTGTGAAACCCTCACCCTGTCAAAAGAGTCTTGATGAGTTGATTACAGTTTGTTCTTAAAGGACTGGCAACATGGTTTTGAGAGGGACAAAGCCTCTGTCTGTCTCTTGTTGTCTCTTCCCAACTTCACAGGTGCTTTGGATACTGCTGCAGCATGACTAAGCACCCTGGAGAGTTAGTTTACTGCACTCTATATTTAGGTAGATGTAATTGTACACATTTATACAGACATTCAACTTTTTTCACAGCTTGGTTGGTCTGTTTCTACTATATTTCATTATTGTGTGGTTGCTTTATTTAAATTGTACATTTTGTGTATTTTATGTGAAATTTTATGTTCGTTTCATGTTTCACCTGGCTGCTGGTCAAATGTGCCTAATATGCTAATTTAAAGTTGACCGTTTTCGGCAGCACTTTAAACACCATTTAATAATATCTGAAGCTTGGTTTCATCAACATTAAATTGATTTACAGCTCAGCACATAACACTCCCAGTCACAATAGTGATCAATACTTTATACACCCTTGCATATGTGCTGGCACTTGATACTTTACTGATATTTGTCAGATATTTTACTAATTTTCATCAGATATTTTAATATTTTCTCTAAAGAATGGTTGTATCAGGTGTAGGTTTCATCTCAGAAACTAAAATCGTGTTTCAAGTTTCCTTGCTAGAGACCTGACTCACTTGCATTACCTTTGATTGATGTTCTGTAAATGAAAACATAGAATATTTTTTGTACCTGAAACACATACAGTGGAGGCTGAAATGCTTTGTTCAGCCCTCAGTAGTGTCTGCAGGTTAGTTCAATCACCCTTGAGTTTTAACTTTGATAGAGACAGATAGAGGGTCGGTCTCTTTCATGCTCTCCTTTTTTTCTCCTGAGTAGTGTGATGTCAGCCTGAGTTTGAAATCTCTCACCTTCAAGGGACAGTAAGCAGATATATCTTTGGAACTTTTCTGGAGGGCAGTGATGTGATTAAACTGAGCCACAGGGCACATGACTGAACTTTAAGCCAGCTTTTAACTCAGTGCTCTTCCTTGTCTGTCATTCCTGATGCATACATTTTTGTATTTACAGAGAAGCTTGCATATTTGCCCAAAGCAAGATAGTTCTCAATCAAAGCATAGTTTGGTACGTCAGGTTTTGTGTCCTGCGGCTCATTTTTGTCATACTGTATCTGCGCTCTCCTGAAAGCACCAGGCAGTTAATGGTTGCCCCATTTATCCTTAACTGCCACTTGATGATTAAAGATTCCAAAATGACATTGACGTTGACACCAATTGCAGAAAAAAGCAAAGAAGATGACAGTACTTGCCAAGAAGACTGTTTAAAATGATACTCCACCAAAGTTGGCTCCACCAATGACTGAGGACAGAGCTGGAGCTTGACCTGCGGTGTCAGAGATGAAGTAAACACCTTTAACATCTACCGGTTTAAATGGTGTGGTTCCGCCTCTGACTCGACTCTCAGGATCTGAAGTGACCAAAATCCATGAGGTCATCGGAGAGGAGTATGGCAGTGTTCAAGAAATCTGATCTAAATAATTTGTGATGCACTGTCTTCACTTTCTACTTATTTTAATATTCTAGACAGATGCTATAATTATTTCATGCTCTCAGCATTTTTGTCTTCTTAATATTTAATGCAGATGACACATCTAGTGGAAGCTGTCCTGAACTGAGTGAAACATTGTTTGTTCATCATCAAGTAGAATGATGACGGTCTGGGTAATCGTTTGTAACTTTTCCTCTAGTGCCACCAGCAGGTCAAGTATTCATTGGAATAGGTTTCCATCTTCTGGATGGATTGGCATAAAATGATGTACACATATTCATGGTTCCCAGACAATGGGCCTCATGCAAGAACATTTTTGTATTCTTATCCTTTTTTCTGTGTCTGTGACTGCACAAACTTGTCGTAAAATGCTCGTTTCAGCCTGATGAATGGCACCTGTTCATGAGGAGGTGCGCATTTGTGAGATTTGATCATTAGCATAACCGACACCCCTAAAATTGCCATATAAGGTTATGTGTTCCATTCGAGTTTCATTCACAAAATGTCATACAAGAGTAAAAAGAAGAATTTCACACCGCAGGGCTTCCAGTCCTGCTGGCAGAAATCAGCAGACAAAAAGATAACTAATTTAGCAGTGTCAGTGGTGACATTAGCAGACCTGAAACAATTAGAAAATTAATACAACTGTCAATGTTGTGTCATCAGCGTGGTAATTGGGGACATGACAGTCATGGAGATATTAGAAGGGATAATAATATTATACCAACTGAACTATATACTGTAAGTAGCTGCCCCGAAATATGCCAATAAAAATCATAAAATCTATGATGATGATGAAATGGCAAACAGAATATTATTTTGGTTGAATTCTAGTATCATAATTAAACTCTGAATCATTAAGAGTTTATGATTCTTTATGATTCATTATGATTCTTGAGTCAAACAAGTGGAGAAAGGCAGACTATCTATGCTTGACTTGTAAGACAGGTCTGGCCACTCGTGAATTTTGTTCGTACCTGAGAAAAAGTACAAGAATATTGATGAATGCCACAAATTCTCTTAAATCACTCGTAGGTGCCACTTAAGAACGAATCTGTTCGTACGAACAGGTCTTGCATGAGGCCCACTGTATTTAATGACTTCGGTCACTCCCTGAATGTTCCACTAGCACCACCATGATATTGACATTTCCGGTTCAGAGTGAAATGTCTTGACCACTTTAAATGGATTGCCATGCTAAAGGTCCCTAGAAGATAAATTCTAATGGCTTTAGTGATCCCCTATCTTTTCTTCTAGTGCCATCATCAGGTCAAAATTTCAATTTGTCCAATATGTACTTTGCGTAAAGTGCTTATTAGGAAATGTTAGCATTCTAATGGGCTAAAATTGGATGGTGAACCTGGTTAATATTATACCTGCTTAACATCAGCATGCTGCACATTGTCACTGTGAGCATGCATGCATGCTGATGTTACCATTTAGCTTTAAGTACAGCCTGGCTGTAAACTCTTTTCGTTTTTCTACATTATCTTCAGAGCTGACCTTGCAGTAAAGGGGCGTTAAGATTTAATTTGTCTTTTACTGTTCACTGGAACTTTGACATGTTGAATTAACATTTATGGATTTTTTTGGGTTTGAGGAGGGCAGAGAAGAATGTGAAACTGAATCTTTTCCTGGTGATGTGTGATTGTGTCTGTGGGACCTGCTGAGTTTTAAAGGTAATTTTACTGACAGGTTCCTGTACTGAAATGTGATAAAAAGCCTCTATTAAAAAGGACATCTGCTCGGTGTAGGTGCAGTTAATGAGAATGAAACTATAATTCTGATACTAATGAGGATCCAGATGTGATGAGAACTACAGGAATGGTCTATATTCATCTTGCATTTTTTTTGCCTTTTTTCTCTCCATCTTCTTTTCATCTTATGCATGATGTTTAAGGTTTATAATGGACTTTTGATCTGAAATCAGGTAGTTTGATTGAATTCAAAGTAGAGACATTAGCGTGAACTGGCCCATTCTTTTCCAGAACCTCTCTGTGCCCCTCCTCCCTCACCATATGTTCTCTCTACCTCTGGCTGGTTTAACAGTGTAATATAATGAAATTGGGTTCATTATCTAAATCTGTGTTGAAATGGATTTTGACTGTAGATTTTACTTAAGTGTTTCCACGCGATTAAACTGGTGTAAGAGGTCAAATTTTATACCAGGATTTTCTCCAGGGCAGATTTTTACTATTCCAAAACAAATGTCACATCTTTTATTAATTGAGTCTGAATGTGTGCTGAATCCAGCCCTGTTCAAGCTGCAAGTTGTAAGTTTTACCATATTAAAATGACAAGAAATTTCTGCAAATATCAAAAGTTTTAAGTGACACATACAGTATATATAGACAGGGGGCAAGTTAAAGGAAAAACCTGAATAAATGAATGGAGAATCATAAGGAATGCAGATGCTTCCAGTCACACAAGGAGTCACTGAATGGTTTGAAAATGATGTGAATCATATGGCCTTCACAGTCACCAGATCTCAACCCAACTGAACAGAGATGGGGGATTTGGTAGCGACATGTTTGACAGTGCTCTGCACCACCATCATCAAAACACCAAATGAGGGAATATCTTTTGGAAGAATGGTGTTCCATCCCTCCAGGAGAGTTCAAGAGACTAGCAGAATCCATGTCAAGGAGCATTGCAGTTGAGCTTGAACGTTCATTCTTGGACATGACTGCACGAGAAAGGTAAAGGCACGCTTAAGTCTCCAGTCTCCTAAATATAATGTGCGTATACTATTTAAGTCTTTTCCCTAAAACATGTTGGAGGAAAACGTAATTGGCAGCATTGTTTCAAGTGTGAGTCCATGTTGATTTTTTAAATAATTAACAAAGACGAGTGTTATTCCTATAACATTAAAGGGACAGTTCACCCCAAAATCAAAAATACGTATTTTTCCTCTTACCTTTAGTGCTATTTATCCATCTAGATTGTTAAACTAATACTACTACTTTTTTCAGGAAAAGTTGAGGTTATTCCTGTTATACTGTTGCTTTAAATCACACAATTCTTTCCCTCTAACAGTTTTCAGCGTCAAACTTCATGTCTGGTTTATGTGCTCTGCCCCCCTCAGTATTTCTTTCTTGCCCTCTCTCTCTGTCAAGGAATGTGCTGTTGATTGCTTGTTAAGACCTGATCAGAGGAGCTGTGACAAATTGGAGTGGTGGGAAGAAAAGAGGGAAAGAGAGATCAGATGGTGGGGAGAGGAAAATGAGGAGAGGCAAAAGAAGTTTTTCTATCCTTTTCTTGTTCTTCAGACCCTCATTATCCATTTTTGCCATGCTTTGATCCTCATTGTCAACTTCATTTTCCATCTCTGCAGTTCTCTGTCTCCTCTGTTTCTCTCTGCCATCTTTTCTTTCACTGCAGGTGTAAGTTAATGATAACTGTGGACTTTATGAACCTGCACAGGACAACAGACATCTGTAGGACAAAACAAGGACTTTTTCCAGATTTGTGTTCACATTTGACCTTCATTACACAGTTTATGTATTTATGTAAGATCTAATAGCATAAATACAGTGGTGTGAAAAAGTGTTTGCCCCCTTCCTGATTTCTTATTTTTTTGCATGTTTGTCACACTTAAATGTTTCAGATCATCAAACTAATTTAAATATTAGTCAAAGATAACACAAGTAAACACAAAATGCAGATTTTAAATGAAGGTTGTTATTATTAAGGGAAAACAAAATCCAAACCTACATGGCCCTGTGTGAAAAAGCGATCGCCCCCTAAACCTAATAACTGGTTGGGCCACCCTTAGCAGCAACAACTGCAATCAAGCGTTTGCGATAACTTGCAATGAGTCTTTTACTGCACTGTGGAGAAATTTTGGCCCACTCATCTTTGCAGAATTGTTGTAATTCAGCCACATTGGAGGGTTTTCGAGCATGAACTGCCTTTTTAAGGTCATGCCACAGCATCTCAATAGGATTCAGGTCAGGACTTTGACTAGGCCACTCCAAAGTCTTCATTTTGTTCCAAGTTCCAACTCGTGTTATCACTTTAACAGGGAAAAAAACATTATCATTTTAACATTTGGCGATCACATTTAGACCGACAAGGTCCTGTGGGTGGAAGCTTTCTAATATTCTACATGATAGTAGGATTGGTTTGGGACTAAGAGGATTGGCAACATCAAACCTCACAGGACAAAAAGAAATTAATCATGACTGACGGAAATATCTGTCTGTTGACAATCTGTGCTGTGAAGCTGTCTAATAACAATGATTTTACACCAACAATAGTCCATAAAGTATTTTACAAATGGGGACTGCTGATCACTGTGACAGATTAATCATTTGAGTTCTGTAGATATATGAAAGTAGTATCACCCTTGTATTTCTAAGATAAAAAGCTAAGTGTCAATTCATCCAAGAAGTCTTAGAGACAGTAATCTTTACTCCTCCCAAGTGCAACCACATCAATAAATGATCAATGGAGAGTAGCCTCTGCAGCATTTTTACACCTGTGATAATGGCAGCTGAAATGACCCTGAAATTACACTGAAATTAATGTTAGCACTCTTTCTCCCAGTCTCATTAAAGTAACAGGAAGAAAGCATCTCCAGTGAGCTTTTATCTGATCCCTAATCAGTGCAACCACTGAATGATGTGTGGGTGAGAGAGCAGCATGAATGAGAGCCCATAAAGATGAGAAAAAAAGTTTGTTTTGCTTGTTCCATGTATTTGTGTTAGTTTGTGGATAGTATTGCTGTTGTTATATTGTAGTATAATATTGTTAGCTAGCTAAACTGTAATTGTTGTAACTAAACTCCTTAAGCGCACAAGTTCTTCTTCTTCTGGCATTTTTGGCAGTAATCAAACAGCTTCAGGTGTTAATGGAAACACAGATCTGTGGCTAAGTGTTAACAAAAGTGAATAATTGCTTATCTGGATTTCATTCAAGTTCAAGTTCTTTATTGTCATATGCACAATAATTACAGTGAAGCAATATGTATAAAAAGAAAATCATGCAAGTAAAAGAAAAATCTAAGACATATATTAGTGTAGAAATTAAAACATAGGAATATAATATAAAATATATAGAATAAAAAATATTACAATAAAATAAAATTTCATACTGTGGTAGGCAGGTATACAGTAATGATACAATGAATATACTAATGTAGACAGGCAGTGCACATATATGAATATGAATATTGTGCTGGTTACACAGCTTGTAAACAGGTTGTAAAAATAAATGTATGATATACAGACGGGGGACAAATTAAAGGAAAAACCTGAATAAAAGAGTGGAGAAACATATCAAATGCAGATGCTTCCGTGCACCAGGGCTCACTGAATGGTTTGGTGAGTCCCCAAGGCACCATTCTGGGGACTCTTCTGTTTAACATATACATGCTCCCACTAGCTCAGATTATGGAAAACAACAAAATATGTAACCATAATTTTGCACACACGACACACAAATTTACATAACCATATCACCAGGGGACTATGGTCCAATACAAGCGCTGAGTAAGTGCATTGAAAAAATCAGAGATTGGATGTGTCAGAATTTTCTTCAATTAAACAAAGACAAAACTGAAGTCATTGTTTTTGGAGTCAAGCAGGAACCAATAAGAGTCAGCGCCCAGCTTCAATCTGCAATGTTAAAAACCACAAACCAAGCCAGAAATCTTGGTGCAGTCATGGACTCAGACCTGAATTTCAATAACCACATTATGACAATTACAAAGTCAGCCTACCTGAAGAACAGATCAAGAATTAAAAGACTTATGTCTCAGCAGGATGCTTGTCCATGCATTTATCTTCAGTCGACTCGACTACTGTAATGGGGTCTTTACAGGTCTCTCTAAAAAATCGATCAGACAGCTGCAGCTGATTCAGAACGCTGCTCACTAAGACCAAAAAAGTGGATCACATCACTCCAGTTCTGAGGTCTTTACACTGGCTTCCTGTCTGTCAAATAACTGATTTTAAAATATTGCTCTCGGTTTCTAAAGCACTGAATGGTTTAGGGCCAAAATACATTTCTGATCTTCTGCTACATTATGAACTTTGGGACAGGTCTGCTTTCTGTCCCCAGAGTCAAAATTAAACATGGAGAAGCAGCATTCAGTTTTTATGCATCATATATCTGAAACAAACTCCCAGAAAACTGCAGGTCTGCTGCAACTCTCAGTTCTCTTAAATCAAGGCTGAAGACTTTTCTGTTTTCTGTGCTGCCTTTTATTAAATCAAATTTGAGGCTTTTGGTTAATGTCTTACACTGCACGTAACTTTTACTCTCCTTTTTTATCTTATTTTTATTTTCTTTCATTTAACTTATTATTTAAGTTTTTAATTGTATTTAAATGTCTTTTTAAATGTAAATGCAAATGTAGTTATAAAAATATAGGATTGTTAAATTTTCTGTATGAGTAGTTTAATTGATTGTTTCAGACCAGATTATGGAGCGCAAAGTAAAAAGAAGTCAGCATTTGGCTGTGTCTCTCCTGGTGTGTATGACAGAGCAACATGTAGGTTTGGCAGAGATGTATAATTTCTTCACACTGGCAATGGATTGAACTCGGCTGGGAGGCCGATTCATCACAGACACACACACACACACACACTCACACACACACAGGGCACGGACTTAGTGGGGTTAACGGTGTGTGCAATCATCCCTGCTCTGGGCCTCTGCGAGCCATTTCCCTTAATGAGGGCCTCAGATGGTGAAACAGAGCCAGACCATTTACCATCATCATGGCTAATTTCTGCTCCGCCAGCCCAAACATGGCACTGCCTCTACCCCTGATCGTGCGTTTTACTGGCAGGCTTCTGGACTTTCTCTTGATTTTTAACAATGGAGAGCCAGGCTGATTTTTGACCAGGGAATGCTTCATTTGCATTACAGTAAGGGCTGGTGTGGGGTTTGATGGTGAATGAATGGATGGAAATGAATGTAGAAATATGGTGGTGATTTATGCAGTACAAGACAAAACAATTTCAACCCAAGGTCCACATACTCACCAGCTTTGCAACTTTTGACCATAACACACATTCCTCATAGGCAGATGGAATTTGCTCTGTCGCCACGAAACTGTGGCAGGCCCACAGTTTACAGGACTGCAGTAAATCAAGCTTTATATCAACTTTTTGAATGAAAGTAACCTTTTTGTGTGTGTTGTAATAGCTTGATTTTCATGATGTAGACATTTTACACATTGTGGAAAAACAAGAATTAGAATGAATCCAATTTTTCTTGATTTTAACCATAACCACAGTCTTTCCTAACTTCAAGCAAGTAGTTTTAGGTTCCTAAACTTCCAAACCCTAAACCAATCCTTAACCATAGATGTGGCAGTTTGGTATGTTTTTGTAATGGTAATATGCATTTTGAAAGGCATTGACGAACAATGTCATCTGCCGATAAGAAAACGCTCTTCCTGACAAACTCCTGAGTAAATTCTGCTGAAAGGGAAATGAATGCATCGTGTTGTGTTGATTATCTTTCTGCTTTTTGAAAATATTGTGTTAACTTGCAGCATACATAGAGGATGTTGCTCTGTGACACTAAACTTCTCAGTAGTTTTCGGTGACGTTGCACCCTCAGCGAGTCTAATTTTAAAAATATTGGAATTCATTAAAATCCCATCAGTGGAATCTGTGTGGCTGTATGTCATTAAGAGGCAGACAAACAAACAAATAAATCAAACTGCAGTTTCATCCTAGAGGACACAAAGACAGGAAAGAATTGAAAGCAAGAGGGAGGAGAGAGATTTGTAGCCAATGGCTTATTTAGGCACTTGCTGGTGTAAGCAGGTGAGCTAAAGAGGAGAAAAGGTCTGCACAGTGGCCTGACATGCAACAACATGTTGACAATGAGGGGAAAAAGAAGTATGACAGAAACAGAAAGAGGTTTCAAGTAGGCTAGAGACAGAATTAGACAGAAGGCAATTAAAAAGAGAGCGAGAGGAAGTGAATGTAAATATAACAAGACGTTAATGAGACGGGATGTGCTTTGACAAGAGAGGAATGTATGAAAAAGAAAAGATCTGATGAGAGAAGGGAGAAGAAAAGAGACAAAGATAGAGACAAAGTAAATGGTAAATAGATGGAGGAAGAGGAAAAAGTTGAAAAAGGGGAAACATGTCTTTCTACTGTGAAATATTTTTTCCCTGGAAAGATGTGGAGATTCATGTAATGCTTTCTGTGCCTGGAGTTGTTCGTCTTAAAGACAAAAAGATCTGATGAGAGAAGTAAAGAGAAGAACACTGAGGCTGTTATCAAAGATAAACAAACTATATAAAGAGATAATTACTCAATGCAAATATATTGAATTGCTATTGCAGGAAAATGCAGACCATGCATAGTATCAAAAATGGGGTTTGATTTCATGAAAAGAATTATAACTTTAAGAAGTAGTGGTTTATAATACTATCAGACAGGATTTTGCAACTGAGGAAAGTTGTAATGGCAACAATAATTTTATCCTCACTCTCCGCAATGAACAGTGGGTAAACAGTAGAAAGCCCTGCTTTTCCACCCCCTAAACATGTGTCACCTGAACAACACATGGCTACATTATTAGACCAATTTGTCAAAAATCTGACAATATAAAAACGGTTTAGTGCTTTTTAGGATGAAAATAGCGGCATAGCATAGAGAAGCCTCATTTTAACTTTAGTATTTTCTTCATGTTGGAGATGCAGAGTGGCTGTTCAGTCAGTATAGAGATGACAGAGGATGTTACGTAGTCAAAGACATGCCTGTACAGGCGATCAGAGACCTTAATAATGTTACTTAGGTAATGTCGTTGAACATACAGTATGTGGAATTGTGGCTGACAGCGACTGATAGAGGTGGGGTGTTGCAGCAATTAATTCCTATTCAAAGCACCCTCAGCACCCCTTCTTCTCACAAGCAAACAAGGTATTCTAAAATTGTCGGCTTGCAGATATTTGATTGGTCAATGCGGTATGTTGCTTGATAATGTCACATTGCACTGTTTTGCCAGATGACCATGAGTGCGTCAGCTGTAGGGAGCGTCTCTTTGTGTACTGCATATGCATTTAAGGGAGGAATATATAAACAGGAATGGATATGAGAAGTGCAGCTGATTTCCAATTCTACTTTAGTAAAAGGGCCTTAAAGAAAAGGCAGCTTTTGAGTGGAAATAATTTTATTCATATTTTCATGCAGCATCACTACATCATTTCTTTTCTAAAAATGGTGAGCTCTCTTTCACTCCCAGAATGCACCTGCAAAGCAGTCCCAGGTGCTGATTGGATAACAAGCTGCTGTCTTAGCAAATCAGGTGACAATTACACAGGAAAAATCTGGCCCCTAATGTTTAGAAAAGCAAATTCAAAAGCTTGAACTGGCCGAATTACCTCTGTGTTACACAAACAGCAGTAGAGCAAAACAAACACTCTTACATACATAAATGTCATTAAATTTTAACAGAAGAAAGCACCATAGACGGGAAGAAGAAAGAGCAAGAAAAGGGAGATGAATGTACCGTGCTGTATGTTGGGTAATTGAATTGTTGATATAGGAGGGCAGGAGGAGGACGAGGGTGGGTGGAGACAAGTGGGAGAAAGAGCTGGAGGAAGAAGAACTGAAGAGGAAAGAGCTGGGGAAGTAGAGGCCAGGGAGGGAGAGAGGGAGGGAGCAAAAAGATGAGATGGAGTGAGAGAAAGGTAATGCATTTTTAAGAATTAAAGACTTATATGTGCAAGTGGAGGAGGCATCTTGGCAATCTGAAGTAGCAGCAAGAGAGGTTGAGAAATTCCACTTTCCATCAGTATATGGATTGAAAGAAAAATAGGAATTTAGGTGGAAGAAGTGAAGAGAAAAAAGATGGAGAGTAAGTAAGAACAAAAGAAGTTGAAGGGGAGAGAAAACACATTGGAAAAGAGGGACTGAGAAATACAGATGGAAGGATAGAGGCCTGAACAAAGGAAAAAGAGGGAGCGAGCAGCCAGTTCGTTGAAGTGAAGAAGGTGGAGAAAAAGGGGAAGGGAATGAAAAGATGAGCAGCATAAAAAAGAACAGATAGAGGTGGAAAAAATAAGTGGTGGGAAACAGAGAAAGAAATAAAAACTAGGAGTTAGGACGGTGATAGGAGGGATGGGAACATTGGGAGAAAAGGTAAATAGGGAGGAGTGCATTAGAAGCAAAGCAAACTAAATAAGACCAGAGGTGAAGCAGGAAATCAAAACATTAAAGGTTAATTTGATGTTTTACAAATCTGCAGTCTGTGGAAAGACAGAGAGATGAAGGAAGGAAAAACAATAAGTGAGGAAAAGGTTAAAGAGGAGGAGAAGAAAAGAAGCAAGAGGTGGAGTGCAGAGAGAGAGAGAGAGAGAGAGAGATTAAATTTGAGGAGACAGGAGGCAGAGGAGGGGAAACATCAAGGGAAAGAGGGAGGAGGCAGGGACAAAACAAGGAAGATAAAGATGTGAGCGGACGGAGAGGTGATAAATGGAGAAGATCGGGATTCTCAACCTGCGTGGATCCCCTCAGGAGGGTGAAGACATGATTCACAGCCTTACAGGGAAACCTCAACAGGATTTTGTTGAAGAGGATGAAAGATGAGGTGGTTGAGAAGTTGAGAGAGCAACAGGCAGACGTTCTTGAGGACTGATATAAGCCAGCCTGAGACTGTCAACAGCGTTGGACATTTGTTCAAATGCTTAAATGGACCTATAATGACATTTTTCTGAAATGCAATGTCTTAGTGAAGGCAGACGTTATACCTGGCTACTGCTTTTGCTGTGATTAAAGGAAAACTCGGGATCATATTTTCATTACGTGGCCATTAGTTTTACTGGTTATGGTAACATTGTACTCACCGAGCTAATTACTGGAATCTCGCAATGCGGTGACATAAAAAGATAAAAAAGATAGGTCCAATGCGGCAGGAAACATGAGCAATCAGACAAGCCAGCAGTCAAGATGATCTAAACCACTTTAATTGGAGGTAAAACCAAAAGTGAGTGCAGCCATAATGTCAAAAATAATCCCTCATTACAAAACTGTGTGTGTCCTTACAGCTAGTGCAATAACAATAAGGTCAGTCTCTAGAATTTGTGGACAATAAAAGGGCCTTTAAAAGTGTATGCAATGAAACATCATAAAGGTTATCCTTGATGCATGAAAATGCAATAACAAAAGGTCTTCACTGCACTGGCTCTGTTTTGAACAGACTTTATGATAGGTGTGAACTAACCAGCCATGACAAGCCAATCAATATTTCTTGACAGCAGAGTAGTGAACAGATTCTCTTGCAGTCATTTTCCAACAGCATCTTCTGCATTTTCCATGACGTTCCACAAAGCCAGATTTAAAAGAAATCTGCTGGATCCTTTTATGGCATGAAACAGGTAGAGGGCGCTGTTCTTCTGCAGAAGATGGCGCTTAAGCTTTCACTGTCTCATGATGAAAAAAACTAACAAAACATTTTCAGCATGAGTTGAGTTGAGATTTACACTGTACTTGAAGGCAGGCAGGTTCATGGGAAATGTGTTTTTAATTAAAATAAAACCACTGGCTACAAATTATCTCTACTCTAGTGTCTCATTAGATCACCAGAATTGTACAAAGGCAGCGGGTTAAACTGACAATCGTGTTACTATTTAAAATAGTACATGCAGTCCATTTTAAAGCCTGAATTGTTACATAATTTACCACAAAAATGACCTGTTCAAAAACCTAGACACTTTTGACAATTTTCTCCTCTCAGATGATCCTGATTAGCAGCAGATAAATGGGCCACAGGTCATTAGTCTCTCTCTCTCTACAGCTTCAGTACGTAATTAGATGGGCTTTGAATTTATCCATTGAGACATGGAGCACCACCAAACCCTATCCAAACTAATTTCACACATGATTACACCTGTGCCCTCAGAACAATAGTGTGAAGATAGGTATGATGATGACTTGTAGGGAATGTGGACTCAGACAGGAGATAGTCAGGGATAGTACAGTAAGACTGACTTCTTGAAATATTTACATAAGACAGTTTGTCAGCTTGTTGCACAAAAACAAGCAAAAAAGATCCCAGTAGAATTCTATTTTCTTTTGTGTATTGTACAGCCCTCTGTCCATGTCCAGCCAATTCTAGCACATATACAGTGATGTGAAAACGTGTTTGCCCCCTTCCTGATTTCTTTTTTTTCTTTTTTTTTTGCATGTTTGTCACACAAATTTAAGTTTTTAAATGAAGGTTATGTGTAGAAAAATTAACACTTGAAAATAGTACATCAGTGTGATAAGAAGTACCTAAACAGCAGAAACCATCTTTGGGAAAAATGTATTTGACGTGTACTTTGAGTTTTTAGTTTGGCTCATGTCCCATCCGCTAACATGGAGGGGGCGGGGTTTATGACCTATACTGCAGCCAGCCACCAGGGGCGATCAAGATGATTTGGCTTCACTTTTGGGGAGCTGCCATGTCGTCCCTCTTTATATACAGTCTGTGGTTATAATCAGTTGTCGTCAACTCGAGTAACGTTCACTTCAGTATCTCTACAGATGGACACATTTCTACCGTCGCACGGTGTATATACCATCATATAGCCCAACCTTAACCCACATGTCATTTTGCCAGCGTAAAACTTAAGTGAGGTCCCATAGTAAATTATCACAAATTCTTTCTGACTTGTTTGACTCATCTGACTTGTTAAATCAAACCCCACAGTGTCAAATTAGGAGTATGAAGCCTGGTACCATCATGAATAAATGTATAAATAAATAAAATGGCTGCCATCAAACTCTAGTGAAAGTTTCTGAAGAAAACTTTAAAAACCTTTGCTGGCTTTTTTCTGGACTTTTACATCACTGAAAAGAAACTTTCTACAAACTGCAACAACCTTACTTCACCTTACTTCACCTTACGACACACACACACACACACACACACACACGCACACACAGAAATGAAAGGTACTGTGTTTTAAGTTCTGATCTTGCATCTTGCATGAACTGTTCAACTGCAAAACCCTTTCCAGATCTGTTCATGCATTTCAAAACTTCTTTATTGCCTTCTCGTAAGCTGTTTGACATACTGCTTTGATGCCATTTTCAGTCGATGCTCCATTAGTTATCACACAATTTGCATAATTTAAGCAAGTTTATAGATCATCTTGAGAATATATTTCTCATGCAAACAAAATAAAAGCATTAATGTGTGGAAATGTTTCCGAAAACAGAAAATTTGAAGATTTCCACAACAGAAAGAAAAGTGTGCCCACTGAGTTCACTGTTTTTCTGTATCAGGCTAACCATTACAATACAACAACCTTTAGCTCTTTTAGCTACTGTCCTTCTCCCACCTGAGTTGAGTACTTTTCTGTTCTTCTAGGGTTTCCTCACAAGTATTTATATAGATAAATTAATCTTTATTGATTATTTGGGACAAGTGAAGGATTGCATTTGCAACTAACATGTTAGCTAATGTTGGGCCTCACCATGTGTGGTGACAGAGGCCTAGTTGGAAAAGGCAAAGCCTTGACTAAGAGGCCTGAATGAAAAACAAAGGCCAAACAGTAAAATAGCGCCAAATCTTCACCAGCCATTAAGTCACACTTGTGTGCTAGATATAAGCTTGAATCCAAACACTGGATTCCTATTGGACGAGCCGCTAAACACAGCGCAGGAAATCCTGGCGCCCAGCCATGTCATCACCTCCATAAAAGCAGAGGCTGTTCGCTGTCTTTCCATTGTAACTCTGTTTACTACAGGAGACGCGCAACGTTGAACTTTTATTTCCCTAGAATGGTCTTGACTTGCTGGACGAGCAACAGACTGTTTTGTGTTTCAAACACTTTTTCGATCCCGATTGGTGTACTCCACGTAACAATCTTTGCCTGCAGAAGGATTTCTAAATAGAGGAGATTTACCGTTTTCTTCACGGAGAAGAGGACAGCCGCTGAGCCCCGCTTTCTCCCTACTAAAGTCGATTTTGTCCATTTTGTGTTGGTACCACGCTGTTGGACCATTTAACTGTGCTAGTTTTAGCCACTGTGGAAGCTATAACTGCTTTGTCAGACCAAAGTCCAGTAACACAGCTGTGGAATGAAAGTTTGCTGCGGGTTCCTGTGTGATAAAGGGGCAACTATTGTGCTTTACCACCGTATTTAAGATCTTTTGTGCCTTGCTCTGTGTGCTTTCCTTTCTCTTTCCTCCTCACTAACCCACGCACCGTTACATATACACACCTGCACACACATCTCAAACGAACTTTGTTTGAGTTTCGCATTTTGGATCTGTGTGTGACGACCACCCATTTATTTATATTCTTAAATATTGTTGATATTTTTGCTAATAATCAAACCTGCCCCACCTGAATCCACAACACTAACTAACATAGCTAGCAAGGAAATATTAGCGTGCCAGGGTAGACGGTCTTGTGTGTGCTAATGCATGATAAACTAATTGTGAATGTGTTGAATTTGTATATTTTTATTGGTTACATCATAGTGACATAGGAACAGTAATGGAATTACTTTTGCCTGCCCACAAAGGTTCGGCTTTAAATGTTATTCCAACCGGTGAAGCAGCCATCATTAGCACCTTAAAATCACTTGACAAAATGTAAGATGTGGGTGGCAATTGAAGGTATTAAGGACATAGGCTACTTTTTTTTTAATTGCTGAACAGATGCTTACATAAGGTCCTTTATAATAGACATAATGACAGAAAATGTCAGCTCTGAGAAAAGAGACTCCCAAACTTCTGGAGCCCCTCTTTTAGGAAGAAGAGGTGTGAGAAAGTGCAAGGCTCAGAAAACAATAGAAGACTGAGTGATGAGCTGTAGGGAACAGATGAAGCAAGAGGTGAAAAAGATTATAGTCATGAATCACCATAAAATATATGATGGGAAAAATCAAAATAAGCTCTGTACTGTAGGCTGGAAAAAGGAGTGAAAAATAAAAGACAAGAGATGGTGCTTTTTGGCGCAGTAGCTTGTACATTGGAGTTATTTCTGAGCAACAGCTGGGCTCAGCAGCATCTCAAAACTACTGTCTTTATAATGAAATAAACTTCTGGCTACACAAAACCCAACAATTCTTTGATGTATTGGTGATTAGCTTGCAAGCTAACAAGCTACAAGAATGTAAATACGACAGTTTTGCAGCTGTTGGAGGTTTTAGTTTTCCTTTGGTGGAAGCTACAGTTTTACCCCCTGTTCCAGTTTTCCAGTCCAGCTGTGGTAGGCTAAACACTTCTTGGGCCCCTGTCCACTGAATGCACAGAGATGAAATTGATATGAACCATCAGCCCGCTGTGTGGTGCACTGAAGTCACTTTGAGACTTATTTTTAAATAGAGGAGATACATAGTTGTTCCCAGTTTACCTTGTTTAGAATCAGTGTATCTTGCAAGATGAAAGATTAATAAGGCAGAATAAAACAGATGGTTAAGATAATTACCTCACTTCCACTAGCAGATTTTTAAAGAAAGCTCAGAAAATAAGCCTTTCGCACTCAGTAATGGACTAATTGAGTAAATTGCTAAGACAGATTTGCAGTGCAACTACTTTTGACTTTAGTATTTTTTAAAAAAAACATTTAATAGCAGAAAATAAATGAGCAGGCTTGCTCTGCTCAACTACAAATAAATGCAAAGTGAGCAGCTAGAGCTCAGAGAACACACACACACACACACACAGAGAGAGAGAGAGAGAGAAATGAGCTACAGAGACTATCCTGTAACATAAAGGTCACAGATTTGTTCCCCTGCAGTCGCTAGGTCTTCATCAACAAACTTGGTGAGGACACTGGGCCCTTTACCTGCTCGTGGCTGACAAAAGCCTGGGCTGTAATTTCCACAGGAGTTGAAAGGTTTTCCGATAATGCACAATATTTGCCAGGAGACAGCAGTCAGCAATCACGAGGCCGGCACTCTAATGCTTTTGGCAGACCTTTGAGCGAGGTTGGCTGGCTGGCAGCAGCAATAAAAAGGCTGTCAAAGGGAGGAGAAGCCGGCTGACCAAGCACGCTCAGTGCTTCCACACTCCGCGCCCGGATTTATAGACAAATCGTTCATTATTTACAGGCTGCCGAGGGCCACCGCTGTACGCATACTGCACCGCTGTGTGGGAGGGGGGTGTTGCATGACTCTAAGTGTGTGTGTGTGTGTGTGTGTGTACACGCACATGCAGCTGCTGACAGCGGCAGAAAATGTGACAGAATGCCAGGTGAGGCACTAATGAACATCTCATCCCTTTTTAAGATGAGGGCAGCAATGCACCTTCTGTATGCATGACTGGGTGTGCATGTGTGTGTGTGAACGAGGAAGAGAGAGAAGGTCTGGTGCATCTGTGTAGAGGTCTTCACAGGCCTTTGTAGTAACTGAGGGCCCCTATTATAATCAGTTCTATTGCTGCAGGTCTTTGTGTGTCAATGTGCTATTGTGTTATTGTTACATTGTTTTTTTTGTGCTAATTTTGAAGTGAGTTGTTATGGCATCATCAAGTGTTTAATATCCCCGAAATCAACACAACCTCTGCTATCCAGTCACTAAATAAGGTGTACTATACTGTAAAATTCAAGAAATAAGATAATGATTGTTGAAAAAACACAAAACTCGCCTATAGAAATTCATCATTTTTTATCATAAAACAGACAAAGGTTACATATAGAAATTTTGCAACACAGAAAACACAGAAATGTCCCAGAACTGTTTTGACCGTTCTGATTTAGTCCCCCTTTTCATTATAACCTTCAACAGGCATTTTTTGCCCTACAACCATACCTGTAGTTGTGGTATGTTTCATGGCTGTTTCTGTCTACACTGATGCAGAAAGGGCACTTTTTTTTTTGTTTTGTTTGTTTCTTCGCCTGGCCTCTGCTCCGTCCTGTGGCTGGCTGTGGCTGCTCTGAGGTTGACAGAGTTGGCGTTGGAAGGCTCGGGCCACGATGACCTCTGCACCCCTGGAAATTGGCTCTGGCTCTGGTCTCTGGGACTGCAGGGAGTCATCTTCAGCAGTGCTGAAATCCAGTGGAAACATAAATAAAAACTGTTTCATTGTAATTATAACTATACATATCAGGTTGCTGAGGGGAACTCTCTGCAAGCTAATGTAAATGGCTTGAGCGGGATGTGTATTACTGCTGCTCAGTCTTGCTCTCATACAGACATCCAAAAAATGCCCATTCAGGTGTGATACACATCCCCACTAAAGCAATTTGCATTAGCTTGCAAAGGACCTACTACAGACATTTATAAACTCAAACTGACAAACATCTCTCACTGCTGCATGTGCACACACACAAAACAACAAAAAAAAATCTAACCGAGTGTAGCTGAAAAACTACATTAACTACTTTTCCTTCCTCTATATACAATTATCCCTCAAAATAGGTAGATCATTTACTAATACTTCCTGTTGTGGGTGCCCTCAATAAAATTGCCTTCATCTTTGATGTAGCTCGATTAAGGTGCACATGAATTCTCCCTCCTCGTCGCTGCTTTGGAGAATCACCTCCACTGTGCGTTGCTGTGTATAAAACGTCTGTGCCATGGAAGAGGCATTTGTTTTCCATGTTTTTGCTTTTGTTTTCTACCAAGCTCATTATTCCCTTGACATCTCCTACAGCATGTAGAAGCCAGCGGCTGCAAATACGGGGAAACAAGCTCCGATTCACTGATTTACCCCAGCTGGTCAAAGAAAATCCATGATCTGATTGGCTGGGAAACCTTGCGTGATGATGTTATTGATGACAACTATTATTGTTATACTGAAAACAGATCTGTATAACAAGTGAATTTAGCATAGTAGCATAATAAGCAAATGCAGTTTTGCATCCACATTTTTAAAAACTTTCAATTTTCAGCGGAGTTATCCACCCACAGACGCAAACAATGCTGCTCACTGTGTAGAGGGAAATCTATGGATTCAGGAAAAAAAAAAGTATCACTCTAGGCCAAAGTAAACAGTTTGGGTCGTCCATTAATCCCAGGGTTGGTGGTTCGAGTTGCTCCCGATGGGCAGGCCAGCGCCTTGCATTGCTGCCATCAATGTGTGAGTATATGAGTGAATAGGTGAATGGGAGGCAACATTGTAAAGCGCTTTGTCCGTTGAGGTAGAAAGTGCTATATAAATGTAGTCCATTTACCATTTACTCAGATGATAGTAGTCAGTGGCGGGGATAGCTGGAGGAGTCATGGAGCTCTAGGTGATGATCAGTGGAGCCTTAGGACTCTTAGAACTCGAGTGAGTCGATATGAGAGCGAATGAGAATGAAGAAGGGATATAGGGTAACAAAGAAAGAGGAGACAGTGCCCATCCCCATCCCTGAGAAAATATTCAGGGATACAGAGGAGTAAAACATTCAAGTGGCTTATAGGGTGGAGAGTGAATGAAAAGCACAAGTACGGCCTTGTTACTTGACCTGCCTTAAACTTTAATTCATTTCATTAAATTGATGTTGTTTAGATAGCACTGCATACACACCAACAGTCCTCAAAGCTCCTTAACACTGGCAAGGTTCGGAGTTTCATTTACTGTGTAGTTCGGTGGAGAAAGGCATAAACTCTGCATGCACTGTGGATAAAAGCAGCAATGAAATGGCATGTTGTGCCACAACAATTTACAAGAAGTCATTTATCTGAGCCAGGGACACATTTAAAGATGTCAAAGCCCTTTAAGCAAATGATTTGAAAAGCTCTGCAGCTAATTTGCTGCTGAATTACTTGGCTGATTGCAGATCAACAACCTTTAGAAAAGCAGGTTAATCCAGTGTTCTCCATCATTGGCTTTGAAATGTTAAACAGAAGTAAGTGACCTGATTCAGGCAAAGACAGAAAGCCAATTCAAATACATGTATTCAAGTCATGATACCCATTCAGTGATATAAACTGCAACACGGATTAGCCACAACATTTTGTGATTTTACGCAGTCTAGAACGGACTCACAAAAAAAAAAAAACAAAAACAAACAAAAGAAAATTACACTAAAACGACATTTTTATCGAGATATTTTCTTTTGTACTTTGAGCCATCACTCCTAACAGACCTGAAAATATTTACTCACAGACGTCGTACAGTTTTTCACACTGTTCAAAGACAGACAGCCCTGACGTTGTCATCCAGGACAGGTGCAATCACCAACATCACTCAATGTTTCACCATACTCCACCATACATAATATATGAATCAGAAAGACTTGATGTGGCAGCAAATGACTTCTTGTAATCCAGACTCAATCACAGAAATGTTCTGTCTAAATCAAGAGCTGGAGCCATCAAATATCAGTGATGTTCACTTAGCTGGTGAGCAGTGTTCATCAAAAATGTTTTGTTTTCACTTCTTAGCTTTTTACTACCATAAAAATACTATTAATACTATAAAGTATAAAACTATAAAACCTATCTTTGCTCTGTAGCTTTTACACAGAATCATGAATGGCAGCCTGATTCAACTGTGCTGATGGTGCATCAACATGGTTACCTCAACACACAAGCAGCCAATGGTTTAGTCAGCGTTATACTGAAACCTGATGATTAAAATACATGCAGATAAGAGTTTATTTTACTCTGAAGAAAACCTTGAAAGAGTTTAGTCATGTTATGGTGAAGAACATTTGGAGACGGGAAACTCCAACGGCCCGACTGTAGAGGACACATTTATTGATTGCCTTTTCCTCCTTTAGATTGTGAGCCTCTAAATGCAACTTTAATCAAAATATCGTCATTAAGCATAGTTATAAATTAGCAGCAGGCCTCATTAGAAAACTGTGAGATATGGTCTGTGCTTAGAATAAATCAAGGCTGCTAGGGTAACGCTGATATCATCGCCATAAATTCTGTTTTAAATTATGTTTTCCAGTTTTCCAGGACAGTTTGTTCCTTTAGAATTGAAAAAGGTGTAAAGTGGAGACAAGAGAATAAAAGTAGAATATATTTGATTTATATTGTTACCAGTGGACCTTTCTAGATGGATTATTAAATCACTGGTGGTGTTTTCTGCTCCACAGCCTGATAGACAGCCTGCTTTGAATGTTTTGAGATAACCTATTGGCCATCTAGGCCTTTGAAAAAGGCACATCTGAAACCTCAAGTACATTCCTTCAGCTTGAATTTACTTGCAGACCCTTGGTGCTTTGTAGCAGGAGTATTAACAATAAAGAATTAATGGAGTCATGTTGTTTCTTTGGAAAAGAAACTCTTGCTCTCTGTATTGATAATGCATTAATGTCTCTTGGAGCCAAGTTTTTATTATCATCTCAAAGATAAATAAACACTTTGATCATATCAGCTGACACTTTTCACTTGTCCTCTTACAGTTTTACCACATAGAAGATTATTTATTGGCAAACAAAGATAAGAATAGACAAGACAGAGTGTGTAATTGTTTGAGGATATAAAGAGGACAGAAAAAGAAAGTGTGAAGCAAAAAAGACAAATGCCTCAAAAAAGACTGAGATTGAGAGGGACAGTGGCAAAGTCACAGCTGGGATAATTTTGAAGGTAAACAAGCATGAGACTGAATCTAATTGTCACCTTCATGTTTGCAGTTTGGAGAGTAACAGCTGATTTTATACTGGTAAAAATATCTCCCTGAAAGGCACATTGAAAACTAGAGCGTTTTTATATCAAAATTGCAAAGAGTGCAATTAAATTTTTCACAATGTCTTGACACAATGGTTCCCAACCCTTTTGGCTTGTGACCCTTTAAAATGAAGGAATGTCTACTTGTGACCTAAAACCACATTGGTTCAATGTGATTTTCGAAAAAAAAAACTATTTGATTACATTACATACAAACATGATAAGATACAGTTATATTAATCTAATAATTTTACGTGGAATTTTTAGGATTAAAATTCATTCAACTGATGAGGTATTTTTGAAGCTACAATAAATTTGCTTAAAAGCTGACGTTCCTCTAGCCTGGTTCCAGACTTCTGAATTGTTGCCCACATCTCTGATTTGTTCAGTGATTCAAACAGGTCTGGCGCTGCACTATTTGACAACTGTTTCCTCTGTTGATGAAATAATCGACCAATCTGGGATTTGCAGGGATCACAATCACAATTTTGTTCAGAGAAATATGTACATATTTGCCAAATAGTTGAGCCAAACTTTAAAAAGCACAAGGACACTGTGATGATGCCAAATGGTAGCAAGAGAAAATTCATGAAAGGTCTTCGAGATCTAGGAAAACTGTAAAATGATGTCAACATTGTCACGCCTGGCCAGTCTGTGGTGTTTTACACCAAAGAGACAAGAGAGAGACAAAAGATTTAACATTGGTGAGTCCGGTCCTGTCATCCTTTAATTCACCTCCTGCTTGGAGGGAAAATGTCCCATCTGCGTCCTTACTCAACATCAAAATTTCAGTGTAGCCCGCAGGGCTAGTCTTCCACATCTCAGTCAGTGAGGTTGAGAGCAAGCTCCTCTCTTCATCCTGAATTTAACCGACAACCGACCAAAAATCTTGCTTTGTGCAGCTGTGGCTCCCTCTCGAGTGATATTCACTTCTGGAAACAAGGCTAAAAGTGATTTTCTTGAAATAAAATACATGGTTCTTGAACCACTGTGATTATACACATAATCATTGTTTTAAGCAGGTGGAGTTTGTAAGTCTGAAAGTTGTTTAAGGACTCCAAATGTTGGTGGAAAGGAATTACAGAAGTTCAAACACTGAGGATTTTGTGAGTAGATACCTGTATCTGAGTGTAAACTGCTTCTTATGACTGTCTGCTCAGCTCAGAGCCTCTGTGGAGCTGCAGCCAAATGGATCAGTTTGAGAATTCACCAAAAATAAGCAGTTTGTGTTGTTTTTCTAAGGCTGAAATCCAGTAAGATGTCCAATAAGTCCGGACCAAACAAACAAGATGTAACGTGTTAATTAGTAAGCTATAGCAGGGCCGGTAGGCAAATGTTGTTACCTTTTGACAGAGCCAGGCTGTTTCTAGCCTTCGTGCTGACCTAAGTTAGCCGGCTGCTAGCGGTAGCATCATGTTTAGCATACAGACCTGAGAGTAGTATCAATTAGCACTGATACTGCAAGAAAGCAGATACATGTTTTTTTCCAAAATGTCAAACTTTTTCTTTAAGAAGATATTAATTAAACCCTTAATATAATTATTATGGGGAGTATGTTTGTGTTTTAATGCTAACAATGATATTTTATAAAGTTTGACTTAGCAAATAGTTGCTTATTTTACACATCCAGCAAATATGGAGCAAAATTAGCATTCATTTGGAGTCGTTTTTCTGTCCACCTGATTAATGTAAGTCCAATATTCATTCCCCCTCTAGCTCTGGTTTGGTCCCCACCAACCCCTGAGGGTGCTGGCAAAGTAGTATACAGTGGGCTTTTTATAGCATTTCCACTGCAAACAACACTGAAAAGAGCAGTGCAACTGACTTAAAACAGTAAAGTTGTGGCCTGCAGAAACAAAAAAAATAAGGTAAAGCGCGCTAAAAAGTTCCATAGAGTTGAAGGGAACTGCAGTCGGGTAATAATTCTCCCTTTTACATCATTTCATTTCATCATATCCATTGCTAATAATAATAAAAAATGATTACAGCAGCTTTAAATTTAGTTCCTAGTGTAGTGTGATTGGCTGCTGGTTACATCACTCATTTATTTCCTTTATCAAACAAAACACCACACTCACCACACAGGTAAGCAATTACTTCCTCCTATACCTTTTTTTGTCTTCTCTTAGTTAGTCTGTTTGACCCTAGGTCACTAAACTGGACATTGAGCATTACATCTCCGCCATAATTAATAATAATTGTGCAATATTCTGTTTACTACTCCCGTGCAATATTAGTTTTCCCTTGTTAGTTTTTCTTATTTATTGTTACTGATACTATATACCTCAATTACTCTTGACAGTACATGCACCTCTGCTTATTACTATTATTTATTACATAATTAGTGACATTGTATTTTATACTGTACTTCACCATCAACCAGTAAAACTTGGTACTCCACTTAGTTTATCTTTCTTATCCATGATACTTAATTTATTTCTGACCTGTTTTATAGTGTTTATAGTGTATCATATGAGTACTTTCTCCTGTAACTGACGTAAAAAGCTACTGTAACATAGAGTTTCCCTACGGGGATCAATAAAGTATTTCTGATTCTGATTCTGATTAATCTTAACTAAATGCGTGACAGTAAACTCAAACTTACTCATCTATCCAATGACAGTAGGTCTGAGCATCTAACATGCAGTGGAAGCAGAACTTAGTCATATTATGGTGAATTTTATGAAAAGCACCTTATATTTATCGCTTGTTTGTTATATTTTAGTGTATGGATGTACTCTTTGTGAAAGTGCAAAGTGAGTGTTGACTATCCAGTGAGCCTGTTTTCTGCATGGCTTGATTCATACTGATGCTTTTGTAAGTTTTCAATCAGTGAGATTGTAACAGTCCTTAGCAATGAAACGAAAGCATTTACTAAATTTTTCAGTCTTTGTGAACATCTCTGGATTATTTTGCTGGAGTAGAAAGGACATCTTAGGAGACACAATGAGTCTCCTCTCTCCCTCTACTCCCATTTTCTTTCACAGCGTTAGCTAACAGCATCAGGGGAAATTACTTTCAACCACTGTTTTTCAAGAATGTACTCGAAGAAAAAGTCTCTCCCGCTGACAATTTATTATTTTTACCAGTTGGGATGTTGATATTTGATGTGTGTGCGTGTTTAAGACAGAAATACAGAAGGAAGTCAATACCTAGGAGGGGGATGTACAACCTGAAATTGCAGGAGATTTAATTATTTTCTACAAAAGGCTTCTTTTTTTATCTTTACAATCAAATGGGCCACTTGTGTCAGGCAGGAAAGGTTTGGGGTAATTTCCTGTACCAGCACCAATCAAACAGTCAATCCAAAAAAAAATATAAAATATATATATAAAACGTCAACATAAAATGATTTTTGTTGCTTGTTTGATGACTGCATGCTCATACACAGTATCATCAGCAAATTTGGTAATATAATTATTGGGGTATACTTTCCTGCAGTCATTAGTGTACAATGTAGAAAGTAGAGGTGATAACACACAACCTTGTGAAACCACTGTATTGCTGTGTTTGTTGTGCTTGTGCTTATAGGCAAATTGACTAGACTTCCTCCTTGAGCAAGGACACTACAAATTTCTCAAAACATTTCTTGACAATCGAGGTCAGTGCTACAGGACGAAAATCATTATTCACTATGGCACAGGGCTTTTTAGGCACTGTGGTTATGATTGACGTCTTCCACAAAGCTGGGACAGTTGGAATATGGGACACCATGCTGATGTCAATTCCTCTGCATGGCTTTTTAGCCAAAAAGCTGGGTCCACTTCCAGTCAACAGGTAGCATCAGTGTCTGGCAAAGACTGCAGCATATCGTCATACTCATGAGAAAAGTTTTGTGACTCGAACCTCAAGTAAAAGTCGTTCAGCTCGTTTGATTTTTGTTGTTCATCCACAGTGATAATTTGTTTCTTTGCAGGGTAATACCGAAAGAACGCTTATGGAGGAAGTGGGGGTAAATGGGTGAATGTGTCAACAAAATGTGTGATTTGTTATACAGGACACCTCTGTTTGCATTAATATTCCTACCAACAATGTGACACAATCTTAACCTTAGCCTAACAAAGTCATTTTTGTGTCTTAATCCAACCAAACCTTAACCAGGTGGAAAATCAGAAAACTGTCACATGAATCTTTTAGGGTTAGAGTCATTTTTAAAGGTTTTGGAAGACAAGGACAAACTATATATCTTGTTGTTTAGTTTGGGGGACTTATTTAACAGCCAGTAAACAATATAACAATATAGTGACCTTAAGTTAGACTTATGTTATATATCTGGAAACTCAGACTGCTTTGATATTCAAGCTCCTGGTCAGCTGTCATCAGATTAAATATAATTGAAATAATTTGCTTTCTAGGGACACTATAACAGCATATTATATATTTATTATTATATTATATATTTTTTTATATTTGTTTTTGAAAAACTATATATACACATTTTAACCCCATTTAAATTGCTCGGAATTATAAGACGGCAAACCAGTTAGTTGTGTGTCAGGATGAGAAATGCATCACTGTGACATTGAAAACAAACCTGTTTGAAATGACAGAGGAAGAGGCAACTAAGCAGTACACCAGATGTCTTTTGTGCTTCATAAAAATATCATTTGAGATATTTGTAATGTACGATAATTGAATGTTATAGCTCTATATTTTTCACATATCGTTACTTTTTTTCAAAGCATGACAGTGACAGGCTGTCCTTTCTGTTCAAAACAAGGAGACAAACACAACAGTGATGTGAAGGGACGCTCCCAGTGGACAAATGGCTTGAGCTTCCTTTAAAGGACGGCTCTTATTACAGCTGAAACAGTCATCTTACATAAAAGAGGAGACCACGAGGGAGGAACACTGCAGTGAGACGAGAGGTGGTTAGAACGGTGTGTGTGATTTGTTTCATTTTATGTTCACATCATGAAGAAAAATAAAGCCATTAAGGTACAATGATGCCTTCAGATGCTGTCATGTTTAGTATGTTCATGAGAAAACATAATATCCATTCAAGCATTTTAATGTAGCAGTACATTTCTGTTGGCTTAACAACAATTATGAAAGTACAAAGGATTAGGTTTAGTCAAAGACCCTACGGAGAGTAGCAAGGAGGGGAAAAATAGGAGAAAGAAAGCGGTGGGAGGGAGGGGCGCAGAATACGAGAGCGAAAGAGGAGGAGATGGTTTAGGTGGGTATTTATGGGAATGCCGGAAGTGGTGTAATTGAGGTGCGGTCCTGCTCCTGAAACTCTGCTAAATAGCTCCAGTTAGAATTGCTGAAGCTTTTAGAGTATAGGGGTAGGATTTAGCGCTAGTTTACATCTTGCCTTCACAGATAAAGATTAGAAATAATGTTAAGATACCCTGATTTTGTTATAGTAACCCAACCATATTTTCTACATGGTTTTCCACTGTTTGATTTGACTGGCACTGTTTTAATTATGCCATGTCATTGTGCCCTCTTCTTCTGCAATGCTTTTATGGCACCTGATTGGAGAATCAGCGCCACCAACTGTTCTATCTTGATGCGTTCAACTCCTGATATTCACATATCGGTAGCTGATGGAAATGCACATTCATTTGCATTTTCTTTAGCTGATTTTCTAAAAATTCTGTTAAAATTTGCACTACGTTTTGGATGAAAACCTGGCTAGTGAGTTTGTCCTGAAACAGTCAATTAATTGATTAGTCAGTCAACAAAAAATGTATCAATCACAATTGTGATAACTGATTTATTGTATAAGTCATTTATAAAGGAAACATAATAAATATTATCTGGTTCTACAATGTGAGGATTTGCTGCTTTCCTTGATTTTATTTCATTGTATATTAAATATCTGTTGCGTTGAGTCCGACTGTTGGTCAGACAAAACTAAACTATTTGGGCTCTGGGAACTTGGTGATTGACATGGCAGTTTTCAGTATTTTCTAATGTTTTCTAATGTTCTGTTAACCAAACAATTAACTGATCAATCGTAACTGTGATTGATCAAAAATGACAACAAAAAAAAAAAAAAAAAAAAATTTGTTGCAGCCCTACAGGGAGTATTTCCTCTCATTAATGATTAGGGATTTGGACTCAGGTTACCGTTAGGGGTTAGGCTATCAATTTCTAAACAATACAAAATACTACATGAATGCACAAAAAACAGAGGCAAAATTTCCCATGGGGCTATGCATCCACCTCTCATCCGCCTGCAGTATTTCAGGACCTGTCAGTGACTGTTATTATAATACTAAACTGGAAAAAGAAAATCCTGTAGGATACAAAGGTGTCAAAATAATAAATTCAATCTGTGATAATCCCTGAAGGCGACTCGTCCTGGTGTCAGTAGTTCATGGTGTTTGATGTTTGTGTTGGTGTGTGTGCATCAGATGGGTTGTGTTGACTTCATTTAGTTGCACTCTCACTGAAGCTTGTGTGTTTGACTGTTTGCAGTGTCCACTCAAGTGCTCATCAGCGCTACTCGAGTCTCTTTTTCTCTGGATTGAATTCTGATTAGCGTAATAAAGTGGGCTTTTGATTATGTGTCTGAGTAAAAAGCATGTGTTTGAAGTGTGTGTATGTGTGTGTGTGTCTGTGTGTGTGTGTGCACACACTAGTCTACCTCTCCATTATCAGTGTGACCTGTGGGACTCCAGTGAGTTGGTTAAAGAGAAAGAACTGAGGGAGCTATACACTCAGTTAACAACATTACCTTATTAGCCATTAAAAAGACATCTTAATGGTTTATAGCCAGTTAGACCATTTAGAAATTAGGCGCATTGTGATTAAAAGGTGAAGTTAAATGGACTTCTGCATCTTTAGCTGCATTTTCAATGAGGGGAGATGAAGCATTATCATGGGGTTTGATTAAATCTTATTAGCCTGATTGTTGTTGCTGAAATGTTAGCCAAGCATGATGGATTTATGAAATTAAGAAAATACAGATGAATTAGAGCATCGGTCCAGACTGTGATTTTCTTTGGAGGAAGTGCAGATGTCAATACGGTCTTACATTTTGGTGTTTTTGTTCACAGAGGGCTGAGATTTAAGTTTTCATATTTAGAGATTTGTGTGATTTAGCATCATATTTCAGTACGGATATGAAAGGACCCACACTGTGTCACAATGTGCAGAGCTGTAGTAAACACAGGTGAGTTTATGAATGGTTGTTACTGAAAAGATAGTAGCTGTTTTTAAGCTCTTTTGACACACTAGGTCTTCTGAGTGCTGTTTGGATTTCCAAAGTGCTTTCCAGGTACTACATGACCCACATGAGGAGGTTCGACGTGTTTGGATGGTTCAAACACAGGACTTTCACCCAGGAGACCACTGGATCAGTAAACTAGTCATGAAGAGTACTATTCAGCCTTTAGACGGTTGCATAATGTCTTCTGTGGGTCTGAGAGTTTTGTCAATCCTGAGAAAATCACTTTAAATCTAAAGTCTGGGTGACAAACTCGGGGTGTGTGTTTTTTTCAGTTGCCAGAAAGAGCCAACCTGAAAGTACAGATTTTAGCTGTAGCTTGTCAGCAACATTATACACACAACTGTGTGTGTGAAGTGTTTCTTTGTGACAGCTCAGACTCTAAAACTTACCAGGAACTCTTTTTTTTTTTTATTTCTCCTCCAGTTTCTCTACTTTTTCCTGTTGTCTGTGATCATGGAGTCAATAATCTCAGAATAAGCAGGCATGTCTTTGTTCAAGTTTTTAAATTGTGTAGATGTGCTTTGCGCAAATTTGCACCACGGACACTATTCCACCTCTTCTAAAATTTGCTTTGCCTTCAGTCTTAACACATTAAACTGTCGTTACCAGGACAAAAAGGATGCACTGGCACAAATTAAAAAGGTATCAATTTTATGTCATTATGCTAAGGCTGAACACTGATTGTCAATAAAAGTGTTAGACACTGTGCAACACTTGGCTGCTAAAAGGCAAAGGGAGCTTTGTAGGCATTCATGACTGAATTCCTAAAGTGTTTATTTTAAAAGGAGCATTGTAATCCTCACAATATATGCCAACACTCTGAATCTACTGTTTGACATCAACACACGTTTCACTAATCTGTCTTGCTGCGCACTAGAATTCCCTTTCGGCTAGGCAGAGATAATCATAAACCCATTGGATTGCTTTCAGAGACTCTTATAGACCTTGAAGAATAGGGCTGATGATGTCACCAGAGGAGATCTGTGATAATAACACGGTGCTGGCGGCCATGAATTGAATTGTGTGATTGTCATCAAGAAAGGCTTAGAGACAAAGGAGAAAGAAAAGGATTTATTGTAAAAGTGATGTTCATCCAGCAGATTTGGCAGAATTTAAGGCTTCTGCTTTCTAATGATTCTTTGCTGATTTGGGAGACAGTGTTACCTGGTGCTTCTTAAACTGTCCTTAAATGTACATGTTTTGAAATATAAGGGCAAATAATTCAGCAAATGACATCATAGTTAGTAGTTCAACAAACAACATTGGGATTTATATTAATGCAAACCAACATAGTTTGTCAGTGTAGTTCACGTGTTTCAAATGCTGGTAGTCCAGTTTTGGAATTAAAATCTTGTTGGCTATCAATAAAATGCAGAGACTGTACTCACAAGAAAAACAACAGTTGTTTATTCAAATGTTTAAAAATGAATACTCTCTGAATTCTGGCCAGTCTAAATATGGGTCATGCTGACTTTTCACTCGCCACCTCTGTTGTAGAGATTCAGGAAATATCGGGGCAAGCAGTGCAAACCTTATGAAGCTACAATCATTTGGAGCACTTGTCTCTGAATCCAACCAAAAGTAAACACAGAAATTAGTCCCTAGATTAGCTATTGAAGCTAACTGCATAGGCATATACTTCCAGGGTAACTCGGTAACTCTATGATGTGACAACGCTATGGTTAATTTTTAATAGGTTTAGGCAAAAAACCTAGAAAAAAACACCTGGTTGGAAACGGGATGGACCCATCCTTCCACCCAGGCCTCTTCCCTACCCAGACGTTGTTACTCTATAATAATGTCACCTTACTTCCTCCTTTGCTCCCAGCATAATTACTAGAGAACTTTTTTGCTTCAATGTAAACATAAGTCGTTTCAGCAAGTGCCTCAAAATGACTCCACAGAATCTGTCGTTTTTCTTGGGAGGACAGTTTCAACTTGCCAGCTAACCAATCTAGCTGCCGTAATAACCAAAACATATATTACTGTACTTGTTGTTTCATATAAATCATGACTATTTCAACAGGATGAAACATAAATATTACGTAAGCGTCCCGAAGGGCTTTGATTGCTTTGTAGGGCTTGTGAACTGTTGCTTACTATATGTAGTATGGGTAGAGGTAGATAGATTGGTCAACAAAGTTTGTTGTTGTGACACGTGAGACCACTGTTCATGCCCCATTCCTTCTTCCGTTCTTGTTTTAACTAGAACAAAAAGTCACCAGAAGAACAACATAGACTAAACATGGCTGCGCTCTCTGCTATATAGCTCCTCAATGCTGAGGAAGAATTGTAATTAATTGTAAACTGATATCTATTCATGGACATACATACCACCATTCTACAATCCCTGTAAAGTACTTTGAACAACACATGTATTCTAATGAAAGGTTGAATATCCTGTAAACAGTTTGATTCTGCTGGCAAAATATTACTTACGCAACTGTAGATTTTTAAGAAATGAATTCATTACTTAACTTCTTAATTTAAGTTTTTTGCTTTTATCAGCATTTGTTGCAGTCATGTACTCAGTTGTATTGTAATTAACTAATGTCATGTTCTACAGATGCCTGTTTGAACTTTTGTATTCAACAAAGTGTGACGCTGTGGACACCTAGTCTCAATAAGTGGCAGACGCATGACCACGCGCCGTGCCGACTTGCATATTCTACACGTTCGACACAAGAGCCACAATGACAACACTTTTGGTGCGCTCACCCTCGTGCCGGGGACACTGCGTCAAGCATGAACAAAGCTTTAGAGCGATGCGCGGACAGTCCTCAATTATGTCCTCAGGAGCACATTGACCGTACACGGTGCAGCCATATGCTAGGTTTAGACCTAGTCTTGTTTTTGTAAATCTGGTCCGCAAGTATAAATCATCCAAAAAAAATAAATGGAGGAATTAAATGCTCCAGAGTTCAGATTTACAGCTGGTTGCTCTATACATTGCCATCATAGCAAAAGCTTCTCCATCTATGAAGCTGAAAGAGGAGTGTGGGCAAACTCCTTTCACTCTGATCACATTTAACTCTTCTTTGCATCATTCTGTCTGTAGGGTCAGGTCTGCTTCACATGGTCTGCCGTTATGCTTTTGTTTGTTTTTTCATAAGAGGTTTACTTATGTAATAGCAGAAATGGTGGTGTTATTCATGCTATGAAGAAGCATTCATCTTTCAAAAAGCTGCTACTCGGTCACTGAATGAAGATCTGAAGGCCTTGTTCCATTTATTTTTTCCATTTGTTTTATTCTATGTGTGTTTGTGATATTTTCATTCAGAGTGACCAACAGTGAAGCAAAGGGTCACACACCTGCAGAGCTCTGAGAGTAGACGGCATAAAACATTTCTTTGACCCTTGAAACATTTTGTGCGGTGAGAAAAGAAAGACAAGCCTGAGGAGAGATTTTGTCTTTGTCAGACACACAGCCAGATGGATGAAACAATATTTTCATGCCTGTGAGGCTAAAGAGCTCATGCAGAGAACATTTTTTTGAAGTAGCTTTCAGTGATAAGCAGTGGATGAGCCTTGATGGAAAACAAGAGCGCTAACCCACCTTCATTTTGAAGACATTTCAAATTAGCAGACTTCATCTTCTTAAGTTTAGCTGGTTGTCCCTGGGAGGTTTTCAAATTCAAGCAAATATCTTTGTGTGCCCTGTTTCTGTTTCAGCTGCTAATGATATTACTGTGATATTACTGACCTGTCTGCTGCAGTAACCACATAAAATAAGACATCTCTAAAAAGTTATTAGTCTTGCTTGCATTTTTTGTACTTTGTAGTAGTTTTACAATGCTATCCATGTGTTCTGTCCTATCAAATGACCTCTATTAAGTTAAGTATGGCCTGGTACACACACACACACACACACACACACACTCCCAAAGTCAAGAGTATGTACACGCACGCACACAGACATTTGCGCCAGCGTGTGACAGCTCATTCAAGCCGACACAGAGCAGACCGGCAGTTCGTGAATAATTCAAAGTGATTATTAATATTTGAAACTGAACAGCACGCCAGATGAAAGAGTCACCAGATAGACTCCTTTCATCCTCCTTCCTTCCTCCTACCTCCATTAATGGAGAGAAGAAGCAGAATGAGAAATAGAGAGAAAGAAAAGTCTGTCAGAGATACACATGGAAAGAGATGAAGGAGACGACTGTGATGGTGCTGGTTCCGTGAAGTCAAAAGGACAACATCATCTGCAAAGAAGTACTGTTACATGACTCAATGTTATGTCACAGTCTGCTGTTATTATATGAAGACAAGACAATTAAATTTTAACCTGACAATGGTGCTAAATTAAAAGTTAGTGGATCAACAATTATAACAATTCATTATGAGGTGGGCATAAATGTGTGAACCAAATCTATGGCAATCCTTCCAATACTTGCTCGGACTCACTCATTCATGGGAATCAGGAATGCCTGTACACCATTTCATAGCAATCCATCCTATAGTTGCTGAGATATTTCAATCTGAACAAAAGTTGTGGACCAACAAACCGATAATGCCATCCCTAGAACCATGCTACTAACATGGTTAAAAGGAAGCTATTGATGGTGTGTGTGTGTTTTTAAAGACCTAATTACCTGAATGTTTCTGTTTTCATACATGTCAAGCAGGGTAGCAGGAGGACCCAAATGCAGACACTGAGGCAGAGCAGGTACAGGTCAATGATTTAATGAAACAAAAAGTCTTACACAGTTTTCAGACAAGCAGTGGTCAAAATCAGGGAAGTAGTTCAACCAAGGCAAACAAATCCAACACGTAGCAGGCAAAGTCCAAAATCCATGCAAGGTCCAAGGAAAACAGAAGATAATTCCAACAGAACACACAGGTAATCAAGGCAAGGACGCTCGACAAACAACAAAGACGATCTGACCAAGAGACAAGGGAAGCACACAGACTAAATACACTCAGGTGAAGGGAGACACAGGTGAAACTAATCAGAGCAGAGCACACAATCAAAACTGGTGGGAAAATCAAACATAGACATGAAGTAAAACTACCAGACACACGAGATGGAAAGAGCTTTTCCAAATAAAACAGGAAATACTATACATAAACCCTCAAACCATGATAGTTTCCTTGTTCACTTGCTCCTCTGGTTGGATAATTTACTTAGTATATATGTATAAGTATCATTTAGATAGAAAGTGCTGTACACTTCTTTTATTCAAGTTCTGCTGATACCTTTGAAGCACCTGTCACATGTTAATTTTTAGTATTTTGACTTTAATTTAGATAACAAAATGCTTCTACAAATGCCTCTGGTGAAGCTAGTGCTTTCGTCTCAGAGTGATATTAGATATTAATAATGTAAATCTAACATAAAAAAGAAAAAACATTTTATTAAAGGTTTCCTGTGGCGTTTTAGACTAGTAGGGCTATGGAGCTGTTTTTGTATGAGTCCATGGTGTGGGTCCACATTTTGTTTATCTGCACGCACATGTAGGTGCACAAGTGCACACGGGTGATGCGATACACAGTCCTACCAGAGGTGTCCCACTATTCCACTGATCAACAGGTAGCGGTAACACGCTAATGTTTTATGAGGAAGGAAATGCATTCAACACATTAGATACATATGATGCATTTTGGTGAGTAACACTGGATGATAACATAACTTTTGTTTGTTTACAAGAAAACTCCATAGGGCCCCTTTAAATCCAGTGGTGCTGTTACTTTACAGATATTCACTGACTGATCAAGAAGTCAAGTCAGGCCTACATGTGTGAAACTAAACTGCATTCTAAGTCATGTCAGTATTTTAACTCTGACTAATGTCAACCATACTTGCTTTTGCCACTCAGCTTGTGATCCTTCTTCTTGTAGATGTGATTTAATCTCCCTCCAGTGATAACAAATGGAATCACTTGTAGATGAATTGCAAAATCTTGACCTTATAACCCTCAATTATACTCCATGCACCAGCAAATTCAGTACATTTCATTATTTGCTACAAATGTGTTTCCTGAAAGGTTCACAGTCATCCGTAATCCATCAATTGCATTTATTAATTACAAGATCAATGTTGCATGCAAATAAAGGCGAAAGGTGAGAGGAAAAAATAAAGATGAACAGCAAGAGAGAAATATGCAATCAAAGGGGGAAAGAGAGAGAGAAAATAAACAGAGCTGAGACTGTGAAGCAAAAAGCTGCAAAAGTACATAGAGAAAGAATAATAATTTAATTAATTATTATTTGGTATAACTCATTTGATGTGACATGAAATATTAATAGTCATCTGAGCAAAAAGCTGGCTGCTCAGTGCTATGGTTTGAGAGAAGACAAAAAGAAAGAAAGACAGAAATAATACAGTACAGGTGAGGAGGACATACAGTAGGTGATCTCTCAGTTTTTTTATATGCATATCTTTGTTGCTGTTTGTAAGTAGAGATTGATTTTTACTGCACGTGAGAGCTGAAGAATAATATGATTCACATCGTTCATGTTGGAAACAGAATTAGTGAAGTGAGTGTTTCCCTCTTTAGCTCACTTTGTTTGGCTGAGTGATGTTATCTGTCTCAGGTGGCACCAGAGAAGAACACAATTTGCTTGAAAATGTGATTCCTGGTCTCCTTTGTTATTGGCTAGTCAATGAAATTCATAAAAATGCAGGAAATGAGCCAAAACAACATGGATATGAGTGTGAAGAGTCACATGCAGCAGCTTTTGCTTTGAAAGACCTAAAAATGAAGTCCGCACTAATGCTCATAACAAGCTGTTTCTTTGTGATCTTAACAGGAATAAATATATGAAAAGGGAAATTATGACAAAGGAAAAAAAGCATAATTAATGTCCAGCTGGAATTACATCAACTGGATTACAAGTCAGTATGTTCGATGCAGGCTGACTGAACCTCCCAATAAACTAAACCTACACTCAATCCATGTTAGTTTTGTTTACTCTCTGTGGCGTTCATGTAATGTAGTAATGTAATAAAGTAAAGTGAAGTAGTATTTGCTTAAACCAAATGCAAAAAACAACGTTACTTTTTGAAAGACCAATTCCAGGTGTGATCACTCCTTGAAGACAGCAGTGAACTCATCATTAAATCTATTAATATGAACATCATCAAAAGTGGAGAAATGTTAAAGGCAATTATTTTTTTGATGACCTTTGGGCCACATCTATCCCCACTGTAACTTCGAACAACCCTGCTCTAGAAATTGTGTTTATACTAATTTGCTTTGCCATATACATTTTGACACTTGCTGCATGCATAACATCCACTGGAATTTGTTTCAATGCAGGAAGTATTTAAGTTCTTACAGAGCAGGCTACTAAAACGCTTAAGGTTAAGAAAGGTTGAGTTGCTAAAACTTAACCATTATAATGTTAATTGCATTTTAGTAGGGGAAGCACATGAAATGTGTTGACTATGAAGAGATAAAGATTGCAGATAAATTCAATAAAAAATGTTTCTTCATTATGTTGATAAAAAAAACAATCTAGGTTAACATATTATCCAATGCAACTTAGTTGTATAAAAACATAATTTTTAGGAAACGAGATACTCTCACCTGGAGCTGCCAGCCCAGTATCCTTGGGAATTACAGTATTTTCATAATGGACGTTTCCACGGGTCATGACTTCCAATGGCAATGTTCAATGCAAGAAGTAGTTATGTCTTAATGTAGAGAGACAGAAATTAAGGATGTTGAGGTTGGGTTGTTGGATGGGCATCTAGCAAGTCTGACTTTTTTTAATGTCCCGTCTCAATCCAACAGTTAAAGTTTGCTTTTTTTAAGCATAGGCAGGACTTTTGTTGCCTAACCTTTAAGTTTATTTGTTTTGGAGAATCTTAAAATATGAACTTTGTGACTGGGTTAGGAGCTGCAGTCAGTATGCTGGTATTAGCTAGCAGATTGGATTTTCTTCAGAGAATATTACCGGCCTTAGTGTTTACATGAGGACATTGAAGAAGACAGAACTAGTCAAAAGAGAATTAGAGAGAGAGCTGAGGAATTTGCTGGCAGGAGGGAGAAAACAGCGTGAGAGAGGCATAAAGCAGTAAACTCTCTTTAATGGATGGCTAAATATTTCATGCTTATTTTGGAGATTGTGGAATTCCTTAAGTGCAGACAGACCAAGAATGCTAATAGAACTGAGTCTTAGAGATCAGTGTGTTTCAGCTGCATTTCAGGAATGTAAATAATATGCACTGGGGCGCATTAGGACTGACTGCTCAGCTCACACAGTGGGAGTAGATTGAATACAGAGAAAAGCTTTGATCACATGTCATATTCACAGTTGAATTCCTGATGTGGATGAATTGGATAGTGTTGATGTGATTAGTAAATTAATTGATTTAGTCGTTCCAAAGGTTAAGTCATTTTAGCAGCACCTTTAGTGTTTCCTTGCTTAACAGCAGAAACAGTAACACAAAGAGGTCATTTTGTACTAGAAACTAGAACTAACCTTGAAAAATACCCTCTTAATTTGGAACTGTAGAAGTCATTATGCATAGAACGAGGACAGTGAATTTTGACCCCTATCACTTACATTGTAATGGCCTTAGGAAGGGATCGCTTTACCGCCAGCATGGACAGGAGAAATGATTACAGCAACCGTTAACACTCTTTCACTGTACATTTGAGCATGTGAGTTTTGTATTAAGTGCGAAATAATATGAACATGTCTTATGTAAAGATTCCAATCTTAAGTCTTCAGATCCAGTCACTGCTAGTTGTTCTCATACAGCTTTTTTTTTAAAACATGTTTTATATTTGTGACACCAGCGACTGATGATGTCACTTGTGTGTCGCCCATGGGAGACATACCAGTTAGCTTTACCTGAGGTTACCTTCTTTTTACGAAGTTCATTCACCTCCAATTCCCTCTGTAAGCTATACAGTCCATGCTGCCCACGCCTCTCCATCCAGGATCTCACCTAAACTCTGTGCTTTCTTCCTCCTTTTTTGGCCTTTTCAGCACAAATTGCAGTGCATATAAACAGTGCAAGCTGCTGGTTGCCATCCATGTTTGTTTTGGTACAATAACTATTGTACAATTTGGTATAAGTGACAGTTAGCGTATGGATTTGTGGGATCATCTACCACCAGAACTCCAATAATTATTGGCTCATTGTTGCATGTGCAAAATCTGTGCAAGTTGGAAACAATCTTTATATGCGGTTTGTCCAGTCTTTGTAGATTTTAGCTAGTCTTCAGGTTTGTCCCAAGCTTTAGTTTCACGCTTAACTGATAAAAGTAGTTGGGTTGTTTGCTCGTGTTGCTAGGAAAACACTACTGTCAGTCATTATTGATCAAACCACACCCACACAACCCCCGATGAAACAGATTAGCTGTGTTTTTGAGTGTTAAACTTCGTAATTTACAACTTCACATCTATTTTTTCTACCATTATCTTAATTATTTCTTAATTAGTCATTTGACTTGATTTTTCCATTGGTTTTTTCTGCCTTCTGCTAGATTGTCCTGCTTTTTGAGCATAAAAAAAAAAGCAAGATGATGCTTGAGACAATTTTTGGCCTTATGGATCACAAGATATCAAACACGTCCTGGAAATACATAACTGATTGAGCCACAGCATCAGTAAGGTTTTCTTCTGTGTCCTGGCACAAAGATATTGACAAAGTATATTGATTTGTTTATTTCTTTTTGCTTCTGTACTTTTATTCGTGGTAACTTGTCTTTAGAAACGTCTTGATTATCTTGTGCGTTTGTCTTCTTTGTTGTACTTTCTGCTTTTTCAGTGTGCATGTAAGGCAAACAAGATGTTCCTACAGTATATTGTGAAAGCAACAACGGTGACGCAACTCCTCGCATCTTGAACTCATAATTATAATGAAATCATGCTTTCACTGAATGACAGAGAGGGAGAAAGAGAAAATGAGATAGTGTAGGGAGCAGGGCCGAATATCCGGAGACTGTTTCAGTAGAGATAGAGCAAAAGGGAAATTGTTTTTGAGCCGGAGAGACAGAAGGCCAGAAGACAAGAGAGACCTAAAGAGACTTATGGAGAGAGAAGACGAGATGTTCTGGAAGAGAGAAAAAGACCGAGATAGAGGGTTTGCCTGTGTAGACCATGTCCTTGATTTAAAGGGGAGGGCAGGAAAGCTGAACAGTTATAAAATATTCTCTCTGAAGACGCCTGCCTGCAAGTATTCAGTATGCAGAGAGAAGGAGGTGAAGAATGTAAGAAAGAGAAAGAGGTGGAGGAGGACAAGAAGGCAGAGAGAGAGAGAGAAGGAAGATTAGAGGAGGTGAAGCAAGATATAGATGCGATAGAGAGAATAATGGGATAGGAGATGGACAGAGAAATTGAATGGAGCTGAAATGTATGCAAAAAGTGAAGGAGGGAGGATTTAAGGTGGTGTGAAGGGATGGAGAGGGAGGGAAGACAGGATGGGAAGATGCAGAGAGAGAGAGAAGAAATGGGAAAAGAGGGGCGTGATGGAGAGCAACAGTACAAAGGCAAAGGTGAATTAAGGGAGAAATTGAGAGAGGAGGAAACAAGCACACTGGCCGTGAAGTGATCCCTTCGTTGAGGAACTACACCACGAAAGATGGCAGACAAAATCCACAGTCCTCGTTCTGTGCAAAAATGCATTCCAAAGCTTAAAATAATAAGGGCTATTATTGAGATTTAAAGGCAAACTGAAATTAAATTGCTGCTTTGAAAGAAAATCAGATTTTTTTATTCATTGGAATGTCGTTAGTTCTCCATCTATGTCGATGAAGAACTTGCTTCCATGCAGCCAAATGCCAGTCTTTACTCTTCAACACCACTGCTAACAAGACACTGTCTGACTGTTTCGTTTGTCTCTTGGTCACCTGCCGGGGCTCAGCCTGCCAGCTGCTGTCAAACCCCTCCAGCTGCTGAGACAAAAAAAGAGCATTTCTGATATTTCCCCATATTTCCCCTTTCTTTCTTCCTATTGATAATAAAAAAAAAACTATTAATACATTTAAGAAATACATTTACATTATTTTTGACCGCAAAAAGGGTTGTGTTTCTACGGACAGCGTTTCCTCCTGACCTCCAGCAAAGGGATAGATCCTGGATTCATATTGTGAAAAATATGTTTTTGGTTCGACAGTTGATTATGACATCGTGAAAAAACTCTTTTGCTCTTGCCCTTCTTCTTATGCTGCCCATTTCAGAACTTTCATTACTTGCATTCAGTTTGCAGCTTTTAGGTCTTAAATTTAAATTTAGGCATAAAGTATTATAAAAGTATTGAAAACATCTTCAGTTCAGGTTCCTGAAACCTGCAGATGCAATGCAGACAAAGGCAGGAAGGATGAGAGAAATTAGAAAGAGCTAAGGGCGTGGAGACAGATAACAAGTGAAGAGGAGGAAAGATACAGAGAACTAAAAGTCAGAGGAAGGTGATGAGAGGGATGAAAAGGATAAAAGACTGAAAGACACAGATGTTGAGATTCAAGGGAATAGATGAGTGAGAGACCTCAAAAAAAGAGATAAATGTCATCTAAAATTGGAGATGGGGCAAAAAAAGAGGACATGAGGAGGAAAAAAGAGGCAGAGGAGGAGACGGAAAAACTGGAAGAAAGAAAGAAGGGGATGTGCTGAGAAAAAGGGAGAGCGCAAAAGAGCCCGAGGCCAAACTGAATGAAGGGGTAAGGGGAGGGAGAGAGAGGGGTGGTGGAAATATTTGACTGCAATGCGTTTTTGTAAAGTTTTATCCAGGGCAGCTGAAGCAGAAAAGCCTTCAGTGTGTTCGCAAGTCAAAGAGGCAAAAATCTGCAGTTAAAGCAATGGATACACCTGACACACACACAAAGATCGTGACAAATTTCTGACTTTTATCAGTATTTCTAAGATTCACATACAATTTTCTATGGATATTCATTGGCTGCATCCTGATATTGTTCACTGTTAGGACCTAAGGCAGTCTAGTTTTTACCAAGAGGCCAATAATATATAATCAAACAGAGGCAGAAGGCAGAAAGTAAACACTTATTTATTTGTGTTGGGTGTGTGTGATCCAAAAATATCAAAGTATAAAATATCAACCAAAAAAAAATGTCATTTGAGAGAGACAGGCGAGCAAGATGAAATAAAAATATGGGGAACCCTCAGGGCAAACCAGACACTGTACCATCAAAGAAGTCTATACTCTCTCCAGTCTACCAACAGATAACAGAACTAAACCTGACAGGACAAAACAACAAAACCGCAGAAAGAGGGCAACCAAACAAGTAGCGACACAGACCACAGGGTCACATCAGGCCCGTACCTGACCAAGACCACCTCACCTCAGGGCAAAGGACAGATCAAGACCTTTCCTCTAGTATCAAAATGATAGAAGATGTTGAAGGATGGTTATGTCAAAACACCCCACATGAGAACAAGGCAGATAACCACAGGGTCTTGTTAATTTTATAATGGACATTTGTGTTGTGATATTTACACAAACCATCCGCCCACAGGCGCTAGCTTGCTGTGGCGGCAGTTTGTGGAGCTTCTCTCTGCTGCTTTGGTGCTACAGGAACACAAATATGAGCTGCCCTGGCTGAGGCGCTCTCTTCCTGGGTCTGTCTAGGTTGTAGCGCCGGTTGGAATCATAGCTAGGCTAGCATTAGCAGACCCCTGGAACGGTTTAGCCAATCAGAGGCAGAGTAGGGGCGGGTCTACAGATGATTCTTCTTCCAGTACAGACTGTAGTTCCATCAGCTCATGTGAGGGAATCTGGCCACCTGCTGGTGTAGCTAGTAACTGCACCTCACATTGCGGATTCCTTTTTTCAGATCTGTCGCGGTACGAATTGGACAAAATTCCACAAATAAATAGGAGGGAAGTCACAAATGTCACGTGGCCCACACGCTGACAGGAAGCAATCTACAAATGTGAAAAACCTGTTTCACATGTAAAAATGGATCCACAAATGCACTTAACATGTATTTGTTGTGGTGGAACTGTTTTACATTTGTAAAACCTATATAATTTTTTGATGTAAACAAATCCGATTAAAAAAAACAAACATTCTAAATGTGACTAGGCGTTGAGGGTAGACACAGTGTATGCTGGTGAAAATGTTAATGTTAAAGCGAATATAATCAGTATTTTTACAATGTAAAAACAATGTGACTATGTGAAAGGGGTTGCTCGTAGTGATGAACCTAACTTTTCTCTCACCAGCTGCAGCTTCCTGTTTTGGTTCACTCTCATTCCATCATTTTCTGCTGCAACAGGCAGCTGTTTTCAGTGAAGAAAGCTCCATAAACCTACTGTACACTACCTGCTCAGCACCAACAGACTGACACAGTTAGAAACTAGCTGGTGAACAGAGTGGAGCATTTAACAGCTAAAGAGCCAGATATTTCCCTTGGGGGTTGGCAGCGATCAAAAACAGTGATCAATCAATCGCCTGAAAATAAGAATCGTTGTGTTTTCGTTACCTTGGAATGAGCCGTTTTTATCTACATAGGGAGCGGGTCCCCTTCCACAGAGGTCGCCATGTTGCTCCACCATGTTTCTACAGTAACCCAGAATGGACAAACCAAACGCTGGCTCTAGATAAGGCCGTTCGCATTTTTTGCAAGTTTCGTGGTCACCGTAGTTTCTCCTACACACTTGGAACGGGAGGGTGAGGTGAGCGGTGTTTAAATGGTTGCAATCTGCAACAATCGCTAGATACCACTAAATCCTTCACACTTTAAATAGAACCAATACTATGTTTGCTTACAATAAAAACTCCACAGAGTACTGTTGAAGGACATGAGAGTTTGTATTGAAAGTTTTCTATGCAAGTATTATGTGCAATACATTTCATCCAATTTACAGTTATGTAATTTTGTCAACTTCAATCACATTTAACAGCAGAATTGACATTAATTTCAACTTCTGGAGGCAACTACAGTCTTGTGTGCATTACTTCTGATTAGGCTTTGGCTCACATGATGTCACTTCAGACTGTTTCATCTAACTACACACTCAGTATTGGAATATTATAAAACAAAGAATTCAGGCTGGGAAATAAAAGCCTAAAGTCACCACTTCCAGCCAGATAAGCACCACAGGCTGCACTCATTATTAAGACTAGAAAATATAGATAAACACTAGTGGTCATCTTGCAGTTTAACGCCATAGGGGTTTGATTCCCACTGCCGCCACCGATGTTAACAATGTCCTCACTCCTGCTACTGCAAGGTGCTTTGGATAAGTGTCCACCAAATCTCATTATAACCAGCAATTTAAGCAGCAGCATGTCCCTCTGCAATCTACGATGCAACTGCAGCCACACAGAGTGTCTTTGTTTGTTATGCAGACTGCAGACTGGATTAAATTCTGAATTGGCTGCAGACGCTTGATTAAGGTGCTAAAGGTGTGTGTGACCTACAGTAAAATGAGCTGCCTGTCACAGGTTTTCTCATTTAACTGAACGTTTTGCATCTGTGCTTCCTCTTTCCTCAGATACACTAAGATGAAAACGGCCACTAACATCTACATCTTTAACCTGGCTCTGGCTGACTCTTTGTTCCTGGCTACTTTACCTTTCCAGGTATGACTTTATCAAGCACTCTACACATGTGCAACAGAGCATGTCAAAGCATTTTCATAGCATTTCAAAATATCTCCCTTGACTTTTTACACTATTTCCTGAGCTAGTCTTTTGCCCAATCTTAAGATTTCATTAAAGTTTACTTTAGTCACAGAATTTAGATGACTGAAGAAAATGTGCATTATTACTAAGTAAATCAACCTTTTATGTCAGTTGGGATGATTTTCGTCAAAAAGAAATATTTTAAATGTGTGTAAACTTTTAGATCATATAATACTCTTTGATTTTTGTTGTGGTACCTGCATTTTGTTTTCCATTCATGTCTGGTCTAACACTGCATTTATCCGCCCCATGGCTGTCACAAAAAAAAACAAGTTCAAATGATTGTAGACTAACATAATTTGTTAGAATTCGTAAACATCATTGCCTAACCATAAACAAAGTTGTAAAATTGACATTCTATTCATTTGTGATGCTGTTGCTGGCTCACTTGGTTTGACAAGCTAACAGGTGACATCAAGAATTTGTTGTTGTGGTAATGTTGCTTTTTAGAAAGTTGGAACAGCCTTATCCTTAGCTTTTATTCTTTTCAGACGCATTCTCTATTTGGCAAGGCTCCCTAGTTTACTCCATTTGACATTATCAAAGAGAACAGCAATACCCAAGTTCTGGTAGGGCAGGGAACCTGAACAGCAGTTGGTGTAAATAAATTGTTAATAAGTTATGAATAATACTACTGAAGATGTACTGCAGTAACATTACAGGTAGAGCTCCTTACCGGCATACTGTGTGAACATTATTACTATGTGCACATTCTGACATACAATGATTATTAAGATTGCAGTGGTTTATATACATTTTGAAAAGTAATATTTGTAAAAATACAAAAGCTACTGCCTATATTTTAACGCTTAAGGAAAATTTATTCCGATGTGTGTGACTTTGATTGATGGTAATTAATTAGTATTGATTCAAGTAAATGCAAGATGACATATTTTCTAACCCTAACTCTAAGACCAAGATCATAAACTATACAGTCTCAGCATAAAAATATTAATTCTTAAAAGGCAGCATTAGCTATCAGAGCAGTTGTACTGGACTGTACCAAAGATGTAGCTTTTATTGTTATTATTCCTGGTAAAATAAATAAATATTGCTGCACTGTACTACATCACTGATTTAAATCTTACAAACTAACATTAAGACTTATCACTTACAAAACACTTACACTTATAAAAACCTGATTGTGTAATTCAAGTTTTGCTCTCTTGCCAGCATCTGGATGTTATGAGGACTCACTAGTTGGTTGTCAGGTGTTACGGTTTTGTGCTTCACTGCACTGATTTGTTTCTACTTCATTGAATAATTATCTCCCCAAAGTCATATTTCAGAGGAGATGGAGTCCTTTGTTCTGCCTCCAGCTGTATTTCTTTGTTTATTCTTTGATTTCTGGATGTTTCCAGGGTACCGACGTGTTCCTGGGCTTTTGGCCATTCGGGAATGCTCTGTGCAAGGCGGTGGTGTCTATCGACTACTACAACATGTTCACCAGCACCTTCACCTTGACAGTGATGAGTATGGACAGGTATGTGGCTGTCTGCCACCCTGTCAAAGCACTGGACATGAGGACTCCTCACAAGGCCAAGGTAAAACCGTTTCATTTCAAAGTGAGATATTCACCTTTTTAAAACCTTCACACCTCCTTTATTCTCCCTGAAATGACCGCTGACATCAGATCAGATATCAACAGTCACTTCAGCTCACATCAAACACTGTGGTCAGTTCATGAATCCTTTAAACTGACAGTGTCTACTGTTGTCAAACTGGGAAACTAAAAAAAATGCCTTAACCAAGCTGCCTGTTTGTTTCATGTTCTTTATTTTTATCATATTTAATGTTTTTCCAGTCTTCATTAAGACTTCACAGGAAAGCAGACTGGAAATAAAGCATGAGTTTACATAACCAGATAACTCCAATTGTCTGGTGCAACAACTGCACAGCTGTTTTGACATTTTAAACAGCTGTGCAGTAATTGCATTTGTGGTAAATAAAGACTGCAAAACTGGTGTCGCACTGTGTTACAAGTTCGGCGTCTATTTATATTGGCATGTGCTATACTTTGTGTGGACACCTCTGCATATGATAGTATGAGAAAACAAAGTATAAGCCATTTCAGAAATTTCGTCATCCGACATTGACAAGTAAACATTCTGTCCTGTGATGACATCTTAAGAAACATGCCTTTCCAAACGCTGAATGAGTTTTTCCGTCCAATTCTCCTAATCACAGTGATTCTTTCAGATTTGTGTTGTGTAAAAAAATAAAGATACTTTACTTCAAAGAGGAACTCCACCGTTTTTACACATCAAAATCTGTTCACAGGTCTTTGGGAGTACTACTGCATAAGTGGAAGAAGTTGTATAAAGCCTTTTGTGGCTCCAAAGGAAGCTGTGCAAAATCTGATAAATTACCTCAAGTGATGTCACTCGAGTCAGCCTCGGTTGGGTCTGAAGACTACAAGTTTGAAAATGAAAAACAAATAGGACCCAATTGCAGACACAGAGGCAGAGCTTGGTAAAGTTAGGGATAAAGTTGAGGGATAAAGGCTTACATGGATGGTCAGGCAGGCAATGATCAAAACCAGGAAAGTCAGTCCAAACTCAAGAAAACAAATCTGTTAGGGAGCAGGCAGAAACTTAGCAGGATCAGGACATTGCTGCAGCTCAGGAGGATCAGGAGACTGCTTCAGCTCAGGAACAGGACCTTGCCGCAGCTCAGGAGGTTCAGAAGACTGCTGCAGCTCAGGAGGATCAGGAGACTGCTTCAGCTCAGAAACAGGAGATTGCTGCAGCTCAGGTGGATCAGGAGGCTGCTGCAGCTCAGGAACTGGTGACTGCTGCAGCTCAGCAGGAACAGAAGACTGCCACCACTTGGGCTCTATGGGTTGCTTCAGCACCGGAACAGAAGACAACTGCAGCTTGGAAACAGGAGACTGCAGAGGTTCAGCAAGATCACAGTATTGCTGCAGCCCAGCAGGATCGGGAGGTGGCTGCAGCCCAGCAGGATCAGGAAGTGGATGCGGCCCAGCCAGGAGAGGATGTAGCTGCGGCCCAAACGAGACAGGATGTGGCTGCAGCCCAACCAAGACAGAACATGGCTGCGGCCCAACTGGGCCTGGGGACTGCAGAAACTGTTGTCGGCCAGGCTGCCAACTGGATACCAGGAGCAGGAGTTGGCTGGTCCACCGACAGAGCCAGGAGCAGGAGTCAGAGGCTAGCTGGCTGGAGGTTAGCAGGTAGGGATGAAGGCTAGAGGCTAGCATTCTGGGAGCCAGCTGGCTGGGAAGCAGACTGGAGGCTAGCATGCTGGTGGCTAGTAGACTGAGGGCCAGGAAGGAGGTTGGTTGCTAGCAGACAAGGATACAGGCTGGAGAGCAGCTGGCTGAGAAACAGATGGGAGCCGGTTGAAGGCTAGATAAAGGCTGTAGGGAAACACACAATGACAGGAAGTGAAGTTACAGACATGCGAGGAGAGGAGAAATACAAAATAAAACAGGAAACATCGACAGAAAAACATGAAACAAAGGAAAAACTAAGGAGCAGAGCAGGTCATGAGACACTGTGGGTAATGTATGTGGCAGCACTGCGCAGCGCCGTTTTGAGCTGAACTTTTGTCGGATGCCCTGTTTCTATTTATTCCTGTTGCTCGCATTGAAAGTGCCGTAACATGGACCAATAAGGGTTGATTCATGAAGTTTAAATGAGGAATTAACCTAAATGAGGTGGCAGCTGTGTGGAGATCACCAGGGAGCTGGAAGTTTCTAGAAAGAAGATTTATTTTTGTGTGTTTTCTGTCAGGATGCTCAGCAGAGCTTGCTAGCTTGCAATAAAGAAACATCTAAATATCACAACATAAAACGTGTTTTCTGCTTAAAAAGTGCAAACGTAACTTTTTACTTGAGTGGCTAACGAATCCAGTCTGATCTCGAGCGCACAGCTGATAGGTACATGGTTTGTTTACATTGAACAGACGTGCATATTTAACAGATTGAGTGTAGTCAGAAAGCGTCTGATGCTCGCATTCAGTTAGGACACGGTGTTACCAGTTATGGTACACGCCGTTTCCCAGCATTGGGCGCTTGATAGGCGTGCCACTGGATGTCACGATAGATGATTGACAGGTGCTCTGCTTCCCTGAAACACAACAGGAAGTGCCTGGCTGCACCTGATTGGACAAACGCTTTCACTGTCTGCTCCCGGGTTTCAAACCAGACTAACATGGCGACTCGTTTGGAAACTTTTTCTTATGTAACAAAAATAGTTCACCAAATAGTTCATATGTTTCTGAAAACATTTTAGGCGAGAAATAAGTCATGCAGTTGCTGAATCTGTCTTCATTTTAGATCGACAGTGGTTAGTTTAAATGTTTTTGGGGAGTTTTCCAGAGGCGGCCAGTCACGCTGGACGCCCCTGATTTGCATAAGTAGCCTAGATTCAACTTTATGCAAATGAGGAGCGGCCAACACGACGGCCCATCTCTCAAAATGCAACGCTACACTACCAGAATGCATTGCAGGGATTTCTACATAGACAATGAATGGAAAGCGTGGAAATGATGGATCCTGTGGACACATACCGTTAGAGGGTCCTGGAATTGTGTATGCCGACTCACCGTCATGGCTTTCTCATCTCACATCTCACATCAAGTTATAACTGAGCCTGCTGTAAGTGGTGCGATCGCTCACTGATGTGCATTTGAACAGTGATGTAATTGCTTAGAAGAGCAAAAGAAAACAAACTATATATTAATTATAAATCATTAAACTCAAGTGAACAAAATTATTAACATTAGCAAAGTAATTACTTTTTGTTTTACAATTGTACAAGTGAATTTGAATGTTAACGATAGACTGCACTCATAGAAAGTATTGTTCTTCTCACATAAGTGTCATGCCAGTTGTCATTTTAGATTTGTAGACAAAAGGGTTATTACACAATTAATCTTCCTATGCAACCACTCTGCATAAATTATTAAAAAAGTGTTGTATATGTAATTCACCATCATGTTATCTTGTCTTCAGGTGGTGAATATCTGTGTGTGGGTGTTGGCTTCGGCCTTTGGCGTCCCGGCCATGGTCCTGGGAAATGTAGAGGTAGAACAAGAGCATGACAGTAAGTAATTCACACACGTACATTGTACACACACTGCAGGTATGCATGTACTGTTCTGTACATTGCACAGTTGTGCAACAGTGCTAAACTGCTTTTACAGATATATTTCATTATCTGCTGCTGAAAAAGTTGTGTGTGGAAAAAAATTGCTTCAAGCTGTACTTCAAGAGATTGCTTTGGGAAGTGTGATGTGAGTGAACCCATTTACAAGTGTTGTTGTTGTCCCAGTTTTTATAGCTTTTATTGCACAGCACCTTACTAATAGGCTCGACACACGTTGTCATGCGATGCCCCTTTTCCTCTTCATTTCCTATCAAACAAAAAGATTTCTAACCGGCTGCCTGCCATAGTCCACATGATGCTCGATGTTATGAACTTTCACACAGCAGAAGCCTGTACTACAAAGCAAGTTCAACATACCCAGGATATCTTTTCGTTATCTGGCTTCACAAACCCTAACAACCGTAATCATGCTAAGCGGTCACATGACAGTGGTTATCAACTCGGTAAGTCTACCCAGGTTTTCCCAATCTAGCCACGAACGCATTAACATAAACATTAACAAGTCTACTGGGAGCAGAGTGGCATATTTTACAAACGAAGAGCAAACTATAATATTAGACAAATATGAATAAGTTAAACACATAATTCAGGTTAAAAGCAACACAGTTGCAGCTGCCAAATGCAGGAATGACAGCTGGAAAAAAATCGCAGACTGTGTGAATGTGTAAGTTAATAAGGCTTATAATATCACTGCCCCATTAAGTAGATCTGACTATAATTACATTTGTGTATTCCATTAAATTAATGTGTTGCTTAAATGTATTCTTATGACACTTTTAGCCTTATTCTTTCAGCTGCATCCCCAGCGGCGTGAAACAGACTTGGGAGCAAATAAAAAATAAATATAAAAAAACATTTATACAAATTCAAAGCCGTAAGTAGGGTTACTTTCATATCTTATAAGTACAACAAGTACAAGGCTTTAGTGCTTCAATCAGTCTCTGTTGTAGGATGATATAAGTATACAACAGCACAATGCTCAGATTCTCATCGCCCACAGCACGAACATAAAAGTACCCTTAGCAAAGTAACGCAAGGCAGTGCATACAGTCTGCGGGAACATACAGCTAAAGACGCTGAAACATCCCTCCGATGAGAATCTACTGTATATCTCTCATATAAAAAATCGTCAGGGAAAGTAAAGGGCTTTGTTGGTCTCTGAACACTCTTCCCTCCTAAGAGACCCTCTCACGATCTACGCACCGAGCGCCACGGGATCTTCTCATGGATGTATTATTAGAACTTAGGTCTTATTAATATATCCATGGATCTTCTACGACTGGTGATGCTATTTTCCAAGAGAACTGGTTGGTAGGCGGTGCTTTTATACATGTTGATCTGTTATCGCGAACATCAACTGAAGCTAATGTGAACCAATCAGCAGAGGTTATGTTGATAGATCGATGAGATAACAGCATGAGTCACTAGCTGTTATTTTTTTGATTATTAAAAGCTAAATGACTTTGAGTGGGTCCAGCTGAAGATTTAATGTAACCTGTTGCACAAAGTCTGTGTAACTTTACAGAATAATGACAGTTCAGATGACTGAATGTTTTAAATGAGAGAAACACACACATGTGAATTACTAAAATCATCATTTACATCATATAAATATGCATGTCTGAGATTACCTGGATGAGGAAAATACAACTGAATTCAGTGCAACTGGATTCAATCAGCAGAAAGTCATAATTATAGTTACTCAGTTTCACAGGAATTATTATACAAATAAAGCAGAACCATAATCCATTAAACATGCCCAAGCTGCAGGATCCGAGATTCCGAGATGAGAAATTAATAAACTGTGGTTCTGAATTTATTTTTCTCAACCATAAATTGTCATCATATGGAGACCAAACTAAGAAAACATTTTAATGATATATCAGAATTCAGATGCAGCTATCAGGTCTGTTCGAAAAACACCACTGCTCACGATGTTCCCATTGTACCTAACAGATCACAGAAGTTATTATATTACATAATCAGAGAGCATGGGATCTTATAAAATTTACAAATGGCGAGTAACAACATTATATCAGTATTTAATTGTCTTATAAATAATTTGCTTTAACTGGCCTCTGAGTTTTCATGTTTGAATTATGCATGTCTTTGTTTCCACCCCTTGTGAGTAGAAGGAAGGATGAGTCGGGTATATTAATCATTTTGTGGACCTGCAGCTCCCACAGACTCCACAGAGAGTTCTCATTTAGCTGCTCTAGTCTAAATGCCCTGCTATAACTGTAAATCCAAAGTGTAAGTTGATTTTATGTTACTGATTGAACAGAATAATAAAATCTGCCTTTCCCCCCTTCTTGCCACTCCTTCTGCCACCTTAACATCAAACCTTCACGATAAGGCTATAATTCTCCATACTTGACAACTATATCTACTTTCTCATTGCTGCTTTTTCTCATTTTCTCATTCATTGCCCTCTCCTTCAAAAGGAGCTGCTGCCAAGACAAATCCAATTGTACACACAATTTGATAGAGCATGACCTGAAGTTAAATAATAAAATCTAGTCTGGCTTTAGCCCTCCCTTCCAGGATGCACAGCTGAACTCCATTTCCTTTAATGAGATGTCAATCTATTAGTTGCTCAACCTCTCCATGCAGGTTAACCTCTTCTGTGCTGCTCTTCTACTACAACATAAATGATCTGTTCACGCATGACGAGCGGTTTGTAAATTCAAGTTCAACAGTTTGTATATACATGTAACAATATCCAAATATGTTTTTGATGAAAATTGCAAATACTTTTAATTACATATATTTGTGGATTTCTATTTTAAACAAGAAATATTTGTGTGTGCATCAGAAATACATTTGTGAACCTTATTTTTTTATTTGTGGGTTTGTAAAACGTGTGTATAACGGACACCTATGTCTGAATGGCAAACAGCCATTACTTTAACAGAAAACCAGAAATGTCACATATATAAAAACGGCTACAGCTACGTTTGAACTCACGCATAGTTGGTGCAACTGCCTGCTGGAGTATGTAACTGTTGGAAAGTAAGACTCTTCATCACAGTCTCTCTCTCTCTTTCTCTCTTTGTTCACTTCAGTCTCTTCGATAGCTGATAACACCTGATGACTCTTTTCATTTCTCTTCTTATAGCTGCTTATCAGTTTCTGCTGAGTGGATCCAGCTGGGTCCTTCTTCTTTATACACCGTGTGTGTGTGTGTGTGTGTGTGTGTGTGTGTGTGTCTGTTGCCATAGATCATCACACACACACATGTATAGTCTAATATTGGAAAAGTCTTGCAGTGGAACAGATTTTACTCTACACATACTAAGTTGTGTGTGTGTGTGTTTTAAAGCAGTGTATTTGCCTTATAGGGTTGTGTGAGTGTGATGATGAGCATTTGTTCGTGTGTGTGTGTGTGTGTGTGTGTGTGTGTGTGTGTGTGTGTGATCTGATCATGCTGGCAGCCTTGGATATCATGACAAACGTGCTGTTGGAGTTACAGCTCACAGATGGTGGCTCTTCTCCTAAAAAGGCCAAAAAATTCAAATGACTCTCCTCAGTTTCTATGGTAACAAGTGCACAAAGACTTTTATAAGGTGCTCTACATGAGGTTTATACAAACCCAAAGCTGAAAATGACCAAAATCTGTCATCAGTAGGTAAACATGGTTGTTAACACTAGTAGCTCAACATTTCTTCCACAGCTGCTGCCATTTCTTGCTTATAAAACTACATTTCTTGCCTCTATTCTTTTTTAGGTTAGCTTTCTTACTCTTTTGTGTTATGACAGAGTGACTTTACTGTTTATGACATGTTTAGATAAAGTTAGAAAGGAGAGGACAAGTTTAATGTTATTTTTTTTGCTTTTGGTCAAAAGACATCTAGATGTCCAGGTTTAAACTTGGCTAAATTAGTTTTTTAGATGTCGATGTTACATATAAAAATTGTTTCAAGAGCGTTTAAATGAATGTTCTTCATTGTATAGCATCTGTTCTATCCCAAGTACATGTCAATATATAGTAATTTAAATATTCAAATCAATCTTTACCAGGTTATCTCAACAACTTGGATTGCCATAATAATTGGTATGAACAATCACGGCCCTGAGAAGTTGACTCCAATCAGTATTTGTCATCCCTCGACCTTTCCGCTAGTGCCACCATCAGGCTATGTTTTATAATCTAAGCCAGTGGTTCCCATCTTGTTTTATTTGTGAGCCCCCCCCCCAATACGATCCCCTTATCATATCACATTTATGAGTTGTGAGCAGTTCAAAAAAGAGTGATTTCCCTTATCAGATTTCAAACTTTCAACTTAATAGTATTTCATTAGGGAAAACCCTTCTACCCTACTTTCCCTCAGTATCGGTCTGCCTCTTTATATGTTCTTCTTCTTTCTATTTATATCATACACAGTAGATAAAAGGATGCTGGTACAGTCTGATAACAGACCGCCAAGACTTTAATCCAAGTATCGGGGTGTTAAACTGTTGACCTGCATTAACTTTGCTGCTTCATGATTTTTGTAGAGGCAAGTGGTGTCTTTTGGTTTATTTCTTTGTCCAAAATATTCTTTTTCTTTGTTAAAATAGTAACAAATCAAAACACCTTGTTATGCATTACTGCTTATTTAAAGGTACCCAGTCACGTTTTTGACCACTGGTGATGCTATGGAGCAATGCGATGATGAGGGGGTCCTTGCTGTGTTTATATTTCGTGCTATACGTGCACACGCACAAGGACGCACATGTACGCACATACAGTATGCGTGTAATGCAAAACACATCCTTGCTAATGGTTTCAAGCTATTCCACTGATCTCCCACTGGTTGGTAGAGAAAGCTAATAAACATAGCAGTGCATCAGCAAAAGGTGGGAAAGAAGACTGCCAATGTTAATATAAATATAAAGATACATGCAGATTTTTAAAAATAATCTCCAAAAAATCGGCTTCGTTATTGACAGCTGTTCTGTTAACTTCAAACCAGAGCAGCTGGATATTTCAGTCACTAGTGATTGTTGAAGGCAAAATCAGATCCTCCATCAATTTCAGACTGAATAATGAAGTGGCAAAAAATGTCCACTCAGTCTGAATATCGGGCTTGGTTTCTCTATAAAAAGCAACAGACTAGATAATACTAGTGAATCCGGAAACAGTGTCTTTGCCACTTTCATTCTGAATATGTTATACGTACATGATTTGTAGCAATGTGACTAATTTTAATTTGATTCTTAAACTGCCGAAGTTTAATCGTGTGTAATCCAACGAAGTAATATCGCCAAGATTAGCTCTTTTCTTTGATCCACAGACCAGGAGACGGTCATCAACGCTTTTTCTTCCCTCCAGGTTTGATTACTGCAACTGGCTTTCCTCTTGTCCCAGCAAGCAAAATGCCTTCTAACTGTAACTAGTGCTGCCAGACTGCCAACATGCTCCAAGAATCTTGTTATTCCAATCCTTTCTGCCCTTCACTGGCTGCCTGTCAGTTTTAGAACTGATTTTGCTACTGCTTTTTATAGATTTGCATGGTCAGGTTCTTGCTTGTCTGTGAATTGATTTTCCTCTCTAAGTCTGATCGAGGCCAGAGACCTCTGGCAGCTCTCCTTGCTGTTCCCAAATCTGTCAGTGACCTCTTTTAAAATCCATCTTAAAACCCATTTTATCTCAAGATTTTCCCCTAACTCTTATTTATGCTCTCTGTTGCTGTGTTTTCTTTGTTCTGTGTAAATAAATACATTTGTAATGTTGCTTTGAGAATGAATGCACATAAATAAGTCTCTACTGAAGAACTGGAAGACGAACTGGTGGGACACAAACACGGAAAAAACAACAATCATGCTTTTCATATTTATGTTTATGCTAAACAGAAAGAAAATCACAAACTGAAACAGTCAATGATTTTCCAGATGGCCACACATAGCACACTATTTTGCAGTTAAATTGAGTAATATGTTATAGCCAGCAGGGGAACGAGAGGTCTAGTGGTAAGATATTGATCCAGTCTCTGCCTGCAGCTACAACCTAATCCTATAATCATTTTTATTAGTCTACTCTACAGCTGAGCTACGTCTGCACTGTAAGTTATCTCTGCTCTCCTGCTTTTTCTTCCTTCGTCTCCTTTTCTCTGTTTTCCTCTCACAATTATTTCCTCAACTCCTGCTCTTTTCCTTTCTCCTTTTCACCTTATTCATCTATCATTTTTTCGTTTCATTTCATTCCCTTCTCCCTAATTTAATTTACATACTCACTGTAATCTCATTTATTCTCATCTCCGATTATATTTGTCATTCTCATCTCCATTCCATCCTCATCTAATTGATTTCCTCTCACCTTTATTTGAGTCTCGTCTGCTTCATTTCATTCTCATCACTTCAATTTCATTCATATCTTATTGCCATTCCCTTCATTTCAGTTTTATTTTATTCTCAACTCATTAATTTCATTATTATCTTTCTTGTCTTATCTTGGTCTCTTGGATGTCCTCTTCTCTTACTGATTTCATTTTATTCTCATCTTCATCTCATTCTCATCCTCTTCATTTCATTCTAATTTCATTCCCACCTTGATCATGCTGTTCACACCTCCTTTGTTTCATTCTCTTTTCATTCACACGTTCTTCATTTCATTCTCGTCTTATCTACACTCATTTACATCTCCATTCCATTTTATTTACACCTCTCTCATTTTCATTTCATTTTTATTTTATTCCCATCTTCGTCACATTCTCATTTGCTTCATTTTATTTACATGCCATTCTCATCCTCTTCATCTCTCCTCTCCTCTGCCTCGTATGTATGTACAATTTGTTGGCCCTGTCCTGTAGCTATTTGTTCATCATCTGTGTTCTTAATGTGACTGCTAGCTGTACAACAAATTGACATTCAGGGAAAATAAAGGTTAACTTTACTCCCCTTCTATTCCTCTCCTCTTCCTGTCTCTTCTAAACAAACATGGGACAGAGCAGCTTCATAACCGGACAGCTGCAGGGAAAGTCATGGCACGCCGCTCTCAGTAATTGGGGTCAAAAGCCTTGCCCAAGGACACAGTGGCAGGAAGGAGGCTATAATCAGCAGCCACCCTGCTGTCACTAATAGATGCGCTGACTAATCCATCCAAAAGACTTGTAGGAAGTGTGTCAAAGTGTGTTTCAAAGTGTATTGCTTCTGCTCCTACACACATTGGGTTTGGTTCTGGCTGTGTGAATTATGACTCGTCCATCAGCAGCAAAGGCGGAAGTAGTGTGATGCTGGTATTTGCAACGTAGTCATGGGAGACTGCTGTTTGTTTCCTCCTGCCAATAGTCAACTGTTCTTCTTTTCTTTTAACAATGACTGCAGTCTTTAAGCAGGTAGTTTTTGTGCCTAAAACAAAACCTTACCAATAGATATTATATTGATATGTAATTATTATAATCGATAAAGAGTACAGTCTAAACCTGCTCTATATGAAAAGTGCGATGAGATAACTTCTGTTATGAATTGGCGCTGTATAAATACAACTGAATTGAATTGAATAGAGGTAGCAGATCAGAAACATATAAAAGAGTCATATGGGTCTTTTTTGGCAGGCAAAAACAACTGATGACCACAAAATGAGCACAAAAAAGCATACCAATAATAAATATGGACTACCAGAAAAGCTAAAAAAGAATTACTGCAATAATTATTACAATCAATAACAAAGCAGTTTAATTGTAGTGGAGTTTAATAAGCCATCACCTGTGCAGACTCACAGTTGGATGGTTTTATAGTCCACATCCACTGCCCTAACTGAACAGCCCTCATTACTGCAAACAAAGGTGGGTGGGGATCGGGTGGGGGTGTAAGGGCTGGTATGAGATTGAGCCATGAGTTATTGGAGAGAGAGGTAAAACTAAGAAGATGCACCCTGATGAACAATCTCAACCAAACAGGAAGGAGGGTCACTGTTTGGTCATGTAAACACTGTTATTTATTTATGTAAAGTTATGAATTATAATTTAAGAGTTTAGCTCTTTATATGGTGAAGTGGAATAACTTGAGTTCATAACACAAGTTCATTCCCTCGTGTTTTGTCTTTGCTGTTGCGTCTACTCAAGGCTACAGTATGTAAACTTTAATGAATGAGTAATTACAAAAGCAAAGAGATATGCTAATATAATGCCATTATAGTAACAATGCATAATTAATGCTGCCATGCCTCATCATCTACGATGGTGTGGTATATCTTTTATGAGCTAGTTATTGTGAAAGCAGTGATACATAGAGTATAATGAGGTAATGTGTCACGTATCATTACTTTGGATTGATGATGATACTGATGATAAGTTTTAATGTGATTGTTTGCATATTAGTCTCGGATTGAATCTTTTTTTTTCAGAGAAAGATTATGCTAAGAAAGTACAATCTTATATTTCGTCACATTATAATTTACAGATCAGTAACAATTATTTCTACTGCTGGACTCTTAAGGTAGCTATCAGAGTATGTGCAGGATTCAAAAAACCAAGCTCTTTACAGTATTAGCTTACAGTGGGTGGTCTCAATAGAGCACATGCAGTGCTTCCACCCATGCTATGTGATAAATCACTCCTGTTTCTCCTATTTTCTTGTTTCCAGTACAATATCATCATTCTGTGGTGGCAATAATATTATGTCCTTTTATCAGGCCTGCCACCACCCTTCTTACCACACTGCCTCCTGGGTCGCATTTCGTGTTTCTGTATTTCATCTTCAGTACAATGCTGGAAAGAATGTGCTATGTCTTTGCTATTATTAAGCGGCTCTGTACAAATAACGGTCATCTGTTTTCTGTGTGCCTTGGTTCCTCCCTACCAGAGCCAAAAAATCATCAGTTCATGTTTTATTCTTAAAACGCATTACGGTGCAAATGCTGCTGTGTCACATTTTAAGATATGATGTAACCATATGCTACAGTATAATAATGAGATTAATGAGATCAAATTATCAGCTTGACCAAAGTAGTTTCTCGTAGATTCGTTCTTTCAGCAGAATGTTGCCGCTTTAATTCTTTGAGAGCTCCCTCGAAGAGCCTTTTGCGCTATATTGAACCATTTGCTTTAAATGGTCAGTTCCTTGATATAAGTGTATCTGACTGAATTGACTGTACGTACATGATGTATGAGGCAGCAGTTGATGACGCATTAGCAATTTATTACAGAGTCCCTATTACTATATATTATAAACTGATAACGTTAAAATGTAAATGACACATTAATTCTGCATTAACTTTACATCTTTTTAGTGGACCTGATTCTCCGTTCTGCAGGATACATAAAAACAGATTAATAGCTGTTCTGTTAGTTCTGTGCCTCTTGCAGAGTGATGAAACATTTAAGAGAAACTGTCTAAAAAAAAAAAAAACAAGTGATAAAGTGTGATGGAAGAAAACTGTAACAAAAGAACCATTCATACTGAGAAATACCATGCATAGTGTGTGTGCATGTGTGTGTAGTTTTGTGCCCCCTCCCTTGCTGTCACAACCAGATAAAACTTTTATGACAAGTGCTGTATCGCCTAAGGATAGACACTCACACGCACACACAGTAACTCAGAATACACACATAGAGAAGGCAGACATGCCCATGGACACACACATGGAACAAACCTACGAACACATGCCAACTTGTGGAAATTTGTGGAATCAAACTGGCAAACACTTGTACACACACACACACACACACACACACACACACACACACACACACACACACACAGCCTTCTGACTGTCATCATATCATTTTTTCCCCCTTTTGTTTTGCCTGAAGCTTCAATGTGAGATGAGCTGTAGACATACATATGTCATATACAGGAAAAAACATGTACATATACTCTCTCTCACACACACATACACACACACACATTAACAGGTTATATAAGTTCAAAGTTGCCACAGTCCATTTGTCAGCTTGAAGTTGCAGCAGGTAAACGACTATCACCTGAAACCTGAATTAAAGCCTAAACTTGTGACTTTCAATCTTTTGAACCCTCCATAACCAGAGTTCCTGCCCACAAGCTCTCTGACAGGAGGAATGAACACACAGAAGGATGAAATGTGAGCACTGATGGGGACTTTCATTTTCATTTGCAGGATATTTTACTCAATTAGTGGAAAACAGCCCTGAGGCAGAACATATGACTAAATCCACAAGAGGCAGGCATCAACCACAAAGACTGAAATCATTTAGACCGCTCAGCATGCAAAAATGATCTCGACCCTCAACAGGTTGAATAGGCCAGATCACATCACATCAGCTGTTATTTTGAAATTGGCTCATTCTAGTTGGAGTTACACTCTAGGCACTTGTTTTAAGAAATGTTGATGAGGTTTGCCATTGGTTGTCAATCCCAGAGCTGTCAAACTTGATGGTTGTCTAGAAAGCACTCAAACTTCCTGCATGGCTGCACTATACTACTACATTTATAATTTTAATAATAGAAAATAAAAGTTTTCATCTGGATCAGTATCCAAGTACATATAGTGACAGACAATCACTGTGTTGTCTGTCACTGTGTTAAAAATGCGATCACACAAAGGTTTTAAAATAAAAGTCTTGTCCCACAAAGTCTGACGACTCATGAGCTCAGACTCTAATACAAGATTTAGTCTGAAAACAGCCACTTAGAATCAGTTCCATCCATCCATCCATTTTCTACCGATTTAGGGGTCGCGGGTGAAAGCCATCCCAGTGACTTTGGGCCTTAGGAACACCTGGACAGTTCAACCTGTCGCAGGAATCAGTTCATACAGGCTATTTTAAATACTATAGAGACAATATGCAGGGCAGTGAAGATCTAACTAGAGCTGCAAGGTTTTCATGCAAAAGCAGGTAAACAAGGGCAAAGCCCAGCTCAGTTACTGCCAGAGGCATGTATTTTATCTTTCACTGTTGTATTTTATTTCTTTCTCGGTGAAGCACTTTTTATTTTTAGAGGTGCCGGGTGCCGTAAAACACAGTGCGTGAGCGTCATTAACTCTCGCGGGACTGAATGCCGCTCAGGTTCATTAGTTGCAAACGGATAGTTCACCATTCACCGAAACCATGAGCACGTTCAATGAATGGCGCTCTTTGAGCACGTTCATGCACAGCACATGCACAGCTCTGAGTTGATATAGCATTTTCCTTAGTTAAAAGATTAAAACTTACCTCCTTCTCCACAAGCTGGTGTGAAATGATGAAAACACTGGGCAGTTGGAGCAGTTGAAAATTGCCTTTTTTTCTTGGGGAGGGTTTGGATCTCACTCCTCTTTGCCATTTCCCTCCAAAAACGACATTAAGATGTTTTCCTCATTACATATAAATTATTTAGTTTTCTTTGTCATTTAAAACCAAAGAAATTGAAGATGTGAAGTGAGTAAGTGCTGTTTTTAAAACAAACGTGTCCCACACCCTCTTAAAATTGTTCCCCAGTCCTTATTTAAAATATTTTGGTTGGAAAGTAGGCACATTGACACATATTGATTAAATGTTAGTATTTTTAATGTTAAAAACATGGCCCAAGTACAATGTTGATTCAATGGCATTTTTTCAACATTTAAACTGTGACTGCTGTAGAAATGTTGATTTAAAGTAGATTTTCCAACCTCAACCATATACTAACCTTCCTGATCATAACTCAGCGTTGAATTAACCAAGCTCAGTCTCGCACTGCACATATGCTGTTTATAGTGACAACGGTGGCAGATTTAATATTGAAATTTGAAGTAATTTTTGAAACACTATGTCTTCGATTCCACACAGAAGTAAACAAAAGCAGGCTTCTAATTTCTAGCTGACAACCGTGGATTTTGTCGGCTAAAATGATGACTCTCACTAGCAGATTTTATAAGTGTAGATAAGAAGATACATGTCCCAGACATAACATTAGCATTCTCACCAGCGCCAATTCACAACAGAAGTTATCTCAGTGCAGCGGACCTTGCAAACGTCCCAACAAATCCCAATTTAACCCCTTGAGTTTGGAAAATGCAAAGGTATCTAACACAAGTTTTGCTGGAGGTACTGTAGGTAGTAAGCTAGTTAGCTGGACATGCTAATGTTTGCAGCTTATGTTAGAGCAGATAAAGACAATGTTTAATCCATTCCTCACTCATTTGCACTTGTGTTTAACTATCGGATGAATTGCCATGAAATTTGGTACGTACATTTATGTCCCCCTCAGGTTGAATTGTAATCACTTTGGAGAGCCTTTGACTTTTCCTCTATCGCAATCAGTGGATAGAAATTTTTCCTGTAAAACTAATGTCATTCCCATCAACCTCAGCTATACTTAGTTAGTTAATAATTAATTAGTAAATAACTTTTTGTTAGCATTTACACAGCTGATGATAGCATTTTGCTCAAAGAACCATACTTATATACAGCCTCACAGATCTGCAAATATAGCTATATACTTAGTCTTGTTTTCAATTCAAGTCATTATTAATTGTTGAAAGATGTCAAAAAATAACAAGTGCCCGTTACACATTCTGTCTTCAGATTTCTTTTTTTTTCAGATTTACCTAAGTTACAGTGTATTGTTTACAATGATATGAAACAGAGAGAAGCACAATTAAGACGCTGTATAAGTTTGATATTTGTCATTTCTTTTTAGAAACTTTTGTAAAGGCCTAGTAGTCAAGTATTGTTTTACCTAATGTCACTATTATCATCAGATATGTATTTAACTGACGGGGTCCTCCTACAGTCTAGTGCTGCCCTGACTAAAGTTTTGCTTTTACATAAGAGATTTCAATAGTTATTCCAATGCTGCCTTGTACTTTAAAGGTTGATAAGTGTTATCATTAACAAAGCAAGGTAATGACATGTGACAATTTAATTTTACATATCATTGCTTTATCAGTAACCCATGCAATTAAAGATTTCAGAAATTGTACTGAACACTGTTGCACCATGGTGAAGATAATTACACGACTTTAGCAGTAGACTGCATTATCAAATCATGCCGTGTTTTGTTTAATCCTAAAATTCAGGTAAAATATCAAACGTGGCATCAGGATGTTGGGACTCAGCAGCTACTGAGGCTGCTGTTTAACTGATATAACAAGCTTTAAGGTTCAAAGTTCAAGGTAATCTTTATTATCCTAAAGGGCAATTTGTCACTTTGTCACTAATCAACACACAAACAATTCACACAAAAACCATAGAATTGCATAATGTTATTCAAAAGGCCAATAGCAGCAGGGACCAATGAGTTCTTTAAATCTATTGGTCCTGAATCTTGGCAGATTATATCTGCGACCAGATGGAAGCAACCAGAACTCACCGAACAAAGGGTGACTAGGGTCAGCAAGGATTGACTGGGCCTTCTTTGTGGCTCTGACTTTGTACACTTGGGAGAGGTCAGTCAGATTTGTGCCTGCAATTTTACTGCACATTCTAACAATTTCTTTTAACCTGTTCCAGTTTTTAAAGGTAAGTGACCCAAACCAGCAAATAAAAGAGAAGGTTAGAACAGATTCAATAAAACATTCCCATAAAGATGGTGTCAACATTTAAACTTCTGAGCTTCTGATAAAAGTGTGTTCAGTTGGGAGGGCTGCAGGATCCAATCATTGCAAGACCACAGCTATTGTCCTCAGATAGAAAATGGAAGCCATAGGGGGAGGAGAGAAAAGAAAATAAAGAAATGATGAGTGAAAGGTGAAAGGAAGAAGGAAAAAATGAAGAGGGAGGGGAAAGGGGAGAGGAGAGAAAAAAAGACATAAAATGCAAGAGAGCAGACACAGGCCAATTGGAGAACGGAAAAGTTATTTTCCGCAGAGAATACAGGTAAAGAAATAAAGAGAAAATCATAAAAGAGGAGAAGTGACCAAGAGCAAGCAAGCAAGAAAAGAGAGGTCCAAAAGAGGAGAGAATGGACAAAACAGGACACTGAGTGAAAATGGGAGGAAAAACGAGAGAAGAAAAAGAACAGATCAAGTCTAGAAAAAGAGAAGATAATACAGTGAAAGAACAGAGAAAGGCAGACAAGAGCAAAATGGGGGAACAAAAAACAAGACAAAAAGCTGATGAACAGAGAGGTTTAAGCAAGATGAACACAAAGAGAAAATAATAGATCTGGACCAGAGGTGAGGAAAGTAAGGAAGAGCAAAATCAAGGAGTTGAAAAGCAATAGATGAGAAGAACAGCGGAAGCGAGAAAAAAATACAGATGATCCAAGCTGGAAGAAAAGCAAAAATAGAGGTAGGCAAAATGCAATAGAGGGGAAAGAAGTGATAAATGAGAAAAACTAAAGCAGAGGTGGAGAATCATCAACTGTGAAATGGAAACCAGGATGGGACACAGATTCATGGTTATATATAAAAGAAAGAAATGGAGGAAACTGATGGTAGAGATAATGTGGGAAGCAAAAAATGTGAAATGAAAAAAGAAATAATATGGAAAAGTTAATGCTAAAGGGAAGAATCAAGATTGATGGTGAAGAAAGACAAGACAAACAAAAAAACAAGTATGGAAGAAAGACGATAATTTTACTTCTTTTTGCCCTCATATCTTAAGTATCCCTCCAGAGACTAATTCCTGTATTGAAACTAAGTTTTGGGTTTAGATATAAATCTTGTTCTACTGTCCTCCAATATGACCGTTATTCTCTGCAGACGGAGCAGGCCTACATCTAGCTGTTAAACATGTGGCCGCTTACATTTTTTATATACAGTATGTCCTTTGAGATCCATGTTTCCAGTGTTCCTTTTCTCCAAATACAGTGCAAATAGTGTCCACATGTATAGTCAATACAGTATAGTACAGTTCATGAGGGGTGACCATCATGCAAGGCCCCAGAAACCCCAGAGTTGGCTGAGACTGAAGTCATTACAGCAGGCATCACTGTGTGGTCGAATGGCTGCACTTGGAGCGCTCCTTCGAACACCTCGGTAGGATGAGACGGTTACTGAAGGTGCTTCTTAGGTCGTTCATCTCCTCATGAAGGGGATGAGATGGGTTCTCCAGTATGTTCCATCACCAGCCATAATGCCGCCTCCCCAGCACACAACAGCAAAGAAGACCACCACTGTTTCGTGGAACATGTGAAACAGCCTATTACACACATTGAATGACCTGAGCCTCCTCAGAAAGTACATTCAGCTTTGTCCTTCCTTTAGATGGCACCACCATCATCTGACCAGTGTAGTCTGTGGTTGAGGTGTACCCCCAGGAACTTGTATGACTCCACCACATTCACCTCCTCACCCTGAATGGTGATAGGTGTAGGTGGCTTCCTGTTCCGTCAGAAGTCCACTACCAGCTCTTTTGTCTTGCTGATGTTTGGCTGCAGGTGGTTGATGTTACACCAGCCGACAAATCTCTCCACCAGATTCCTATACTCATCCTCATTGTCCCCAGTAATTCAGCCGACAATGGATGAGTAGATCCATTTTCACCGTGCACCCAGGCCTTTCCAGGTGAGAGTAAGCCTTGTGCAGTAGGTAAATGATGGCACCATCCACACCAAGAAAATTTATAAAAATTATAGAAATTGATGAAAAAGACATGATGATAAATTCGCTGATGACATGGTGGAGAGTACCTAAGCGGAACTATGAGTTTAACGTTCTTTGTTGTAGCAACAAAACATTACCACAATTTGCTTCTTCCAACATGATGATGTGAACTTGTTTGACATTAAGCCTTGAATTAATGAAGGTTAATCTGGGCTAATTGTGAATACTATTTCATTCATGGTTTAAAACATGTGACAACACTAGTTTGTATAGAAACAGAGGAAAGTGAAAGTCATCCATTGACATTTCAAAAGGTGAGATATTTTGAAACAGCCATTGAGTGATTTTTGCTAACAGCTATCGAATGATGGCAGCTTAACCTTTTCGCATGCAGCATCCAGCGCTGCAGAGAAGCTTTAATGGAGTAGCAATAAATCCCGTCTCTGAGACTTCCACCTATCAGACAACAGCTCCTCAGAGAGATGAGAGCTGAGGTATTTAATTTCTCTTGTCAAAATACTGACAATATGTTTGTGTGTGTTTTTATGTATGGGAATGTGTTTGCATTAATGCAGTCTGGGTAAACTTTATTTCCTCCTGTCAAAATAAAACTCACAGGGAATGTGTGTAGGTGTGTGCATATACAGTGTGTGTGTGTGTGTGTGTGTTTGGAATCACATCTGTTGAAAAGCGTTGGCAAACGTCATGTACATACAGTGTATGTTTGTGAATACAAGTGTTGATGATTAAACAAGTGGAAAATGATTCCATTTAAATGTATTACTGAGTCAGTGCAGCAGTGTTCTGGTGCTGTGGATTTGGATGTAAGTAACACAGTCTTACGAAAATGTTCAAGGTGAGCACAAACGCTGAAACAGATTACATGTTGCGGATATGAATCATGTGAAGGCAAAATGATTTGTATGACAAATTGACCTCATGTGGCCTGACAATTTTTTTTCATTTGGTCCATTTCCGGTTTTGTCTCTAACCTCCAGTTGCTATTGCTGGCTTTAGTAAATATAAAGAAAAAGTTGCAGTTCTGATCGGTTCACACAGCCTGCTAAAAATTGGGAACACACCTTCACATTTTTGAGAAGGTCATATGGCGTGACAACACCACATCACAGATATCGGAGTAAAAAGCTGACCTTTGGCACAAAGTGACTAAGTGCAAACAAGCTTAAAACTAGCTCAACTAGCTTACTTTGTATTGCAGTAGCTGTTTCTATGATGAAATATTTCAAGAGCTCTAATACTAACTTCCCTCCAACTATGTAATATAATAATAATAATATTATTGATAATATAATGTAGAATAATTAGCTTGTCACACAATAATAAGCTCATGTCATGGAAAACTGGACTGTGCATTGTAATAGTGTAACTAAAATAAGTCTCCACTGTGACTGTGTTTTGGATGAAGTATTGTATTAACACAAGTTTTGACCCCCGTACTTATGAAATGACATGTATACTTCCTTTATGTGATGCAAATCATGTTGAAATTGAATGTTTGTTGGGGTTGGCGCATAACATAGTTGACTGGAGCCAGAAAAGCCAGTTGTGAATTTGGGTGAGTCAGAAGACATCAAAGTACAAAGACGTCTTACTTCATGACTGGCAGAGCTAGAGTGGGCCGCAGAGTGAACATTTTAAACACTAGACTTCTCAGACAGGGCACTTTCCTTGTTTTTATGTTGTTTTTAACGTGTATTTTAGCTTTATGTTAGTCTACGTGTCTTCATGTTGATGTGTGTCAACAAATGCTCTCATATGTAGCTGTTTAGAAGCTGAAGCTGTCGTTATTTAGGTCTTAATGTTGTGGTGTATGTCAGTGTACTGACGAGCTGTTAACTTGTCTCTGAGCAAGGTGTCCGCAAGGTTCACTGTCAGAAATATCAGCACTGTTTAAAAAGAGGAAACGAGACACAGAGGAAGCAGTGTCCTCAAGATGAAGACAGGCGAGAAGGGGAAGATGACATGAAGGCAGAAATGAGAAGATAACGTCAGAGACCCCATAAAGCTATAATTTCAACTGTTCGATAGGTACAAAATGGAGCAGCAACTTTGCTTTTCTTAGATTCTACTTATAACATGTTACCACTTTCTCCCTCAGGGGACAGAGAGCCATTTACAGCATTTTTTTTTTTATAAAACACAGCTTCACAGCCTTATCAAGCAGGTTATTACTATTCCTGTCCTTTCACACAGACTTTTACTGTGTTTTTGATCAATGGCTGGAGCGTGGCAGTAATGGAGCCGGGGCTACGGCTTCCATTTTTACTGAGGACACCCACACACTATAAATCGTGCACACTCATGGCCCTGCAAAATGCATCGGATAAAAGCATCCACCACCAAATGGAATAATAGATCAACTTTTTCTTTCAACAGTTTCTATTCCTATTTGTTTGATCTATCTGGTTTTGTCTTGAATATTTATGCAGTCTATTCTGCAGTGTGTGTGTGTGTGTGTGTGTATGTGTAGGTGTGTCCTGCCTTATCTTCCTGGTGCAAACACAGTTTAAGGATTTAATTCAAAACAAAAACACTGCATTTATGTTTCTTTTATAGCCATAACCACTACATCATAAGTCTGAGAAGTTACTTGTGACTTTGGTGAAGAAAAAATAAGTCAAAAACACCACTAAATGTGTACATTGTTGAAAATAAAGGTTTTAAAGTAGGAAAAAAACATTTCTAAAGTTTTTATGTTAAAGTGGTGTCCCTGTTCTTAAAAACTGGGGAAAAAACAGGCAATAATTAATTTTAAGTGCTGCTCTCGAGGGAGTAAAATTTCACTAATTCATTAAAAACACACTTGTTCATGCAGGATAATTATTATAATCAGACTAACTAGAAGGCACGCAGAGTGCAAACCTCTGCTCTGGCTGTAGTGTTCTCCAACATCCTGCTACACTTTAAAGGCTCATTGCTATCACTTAAATTTGAAGTCAGATTGATTTATTGGTCTTGTAAACAACCTCAGGATTTTAAAAAATCTAATCTTTAATCTCAGCTCATTTAAGAGTTTTGATTAAAACATTTTATCTAATGGCAGAAATCCCAGAACCAGATCGCATCTAAAATGTAATAATTCGCTGTTTTGACGATGTGTTGTTTCTTTGACAAATGGATTGTAAAACATTCAGAAGCAAAGGAGATTTTTCCTTCTTTTCATCCCTCTTTGTGCTCCGCCAGGCTCAGAGCGTGCTGTCGTTTCAATGGGCTGACTAAGCAAGTATTAAACTGCCTTTGTAAGCAGTTCAATACTTTATACCTCTTAAAGGAGCAGTGTGTAGGATTTAGTGGCATCTAGCGTGTAGGAAAAACTACGGTAGCTGTGAAACTCGCTTGTTGGTTCTGAGCTACTGTAGAAACCTGGCGGTGCAACATGTCAGCCTCCGTTGAAGGGGACTCGGTCCCTCTGTAGATATAAATGGCTTATTCTAAGGTAATGAAAACACAACAATTCTTAATTTCAGGTGATTATACACTAATGAAAACATACTTGTGAATATTATATTCCATTTCTTTCTATAGATCCTCCTAAATGTTACACACTGGACCTTTAAGTTCAAAATATCGTTGAGGAAGTGCAAAAACAGCTGTATGTTTTAATTTGATTATCTTGATTTTTCAAAACAAAGTTTTTGCTGAATTTTCTCAAGCCATACCAAAGTATAATCCTTAAATTGTATTTACAGCGAAAAATGGAAAAACATTTTCACATGAAGAACAAAGTAAGTGTGATGTCTCATAAAATAATGTCGCAGGATGACTCGTATCGATGACACGTATTTCAAAGCAATAAATTAAGCATATTTGACTGTATTGCAAATGAGAATGGAATATTTTGTTTTTAGCCTTGCTAGCAGTATGGCTCTAGGGACGGCAATGTTTGTTTGTTGGTCGGCCAGTCCATCTGTCCATCATTTTGGTCCAGACTATAATACCTCAACAACTATTAATGGAGAAATTCTACTGACTTTGGTAATGCTGGATTTTACCTCTAGTGCCACAAGCAGGTGGACATTTTTGGTCTTGAGTCAAATGTTGTGATAAATGTTGGATGGATTATCATTACATTTGGTTGAGATATCCATGGTGGCCAGAGGATGGAGCCTAATGACTTAGGTGATCTCTTCCACCAGCAGGTCAAAGTTTACATTGTTTCAGTGAAATATCTCAACACCTACTGGATGGATTGGCGCAAAATTTGGAACAGAGATTCATGGTTCCATGAATCCTAATGACTTTGGTGGTCCCCTGATTTTTTCTCTAGCCCCACCAGGAGGTTTATATTTGTGATTTTTAGTGTCTCGACAATACTGGATGGATTGCCATCAAATTTGGTACACACATTCATGCCCTCAGGATTAATTGTAATAACTGGTGATTCTTTCACCTTTCATCTAGTGCCATCATCAGGTCAAAATTGCAATTTGTCTAATACTGCAGTAAGAGTGAAGATTGTATTTTAAGGTTCATCATTTCCCAGAAATCTTATGAGAAGATGAATCAGTAAATACCGCACCCCTTGGATCTGCAATAAATCTCTTCTTATTGGCTGATGAAGAGGTTCAGTGTTTTTTAGGAGTACATTTTGTATTTTCTCTCAATTTGTGATTCATTGCTTCCTGCATGTTAAGAGGATTTTCCTCCGGTGTCCAAACCCAACACCTGAGTTTCATTAAGGCAAACAAGGTGAATTTATTCAGTCTTATTAGGAGGACTGGGATGCTTGTGATTTAGACTGAAAACGCAGGTGTGTTTTTGTACAAATATTGTAAAATGTATTCTCCTGTCGTCATTCATTGAACCTGTTCCTCCTGTTTGTAACTCAGTGTAACCTCCAGTAGGTGCAGACACATTTTTTAGTTTTTCTCCTCATTTCTTTGTCCCCTCTTCTTCCCTGCACATATTTTGCTGTTACTCTGTACTGTTTGTTCTAATATATTATTAAAGAACATTTTAATGCAAAATTAAACTCTACAGTCATCATTCATTCTTTTATTTTACCTGCCTCTTCTTAGCTAACTATAGGTCCAGACACATTTATCTTCACATCTCCCACCCTGTCCTCATCCTCCTTTAGCTACAGACTTTATTATGATTAAGCCTCCCTGTGAAAACTGACTCTCCTATCATTGTTCATTTATCCTTTCATACTTTGTCTCCTTTGAACCTCCATCATCATGTCCTACTATAGATGATTTTTCTTTTCTCAATTATATGTACCTGTCTTTTATTATCAGTATCACTGCCTAATTTGCATTTATAATAAACAATTGGAATTCAGATATCACCCACATTGTTCCCTGTGATATACAAATAAGGTTTTATCCCAGTTTAATTACATTAGAAATACATTTTTCAGAAGTAAAAAACTAGACCTTCCAGTAGCTTGAAAGCTGTCATGTTTTACCTTGGTAGCTAGCAAGCTAGTTCCCAGTCAATCCAGGAGTCTCTCTCTGCTTTCAGTCTTGATGCCAACTTAAGCTAAACACATCCTGTACATACTTTGTCGTTGTACTAGGCTGTACCCAGTGTGCTCTTACAATTTTTTTCTTACCATATATTTAACTTTTTTCTTTTACCTCTCTTCTTCTTTTCCTCTTCTCCAATGCATCTAGGCATTGAGTGCATCGTGGTGCTACCTGAATCGATGAGCCACTGGTATCCTGTCTTTGGCACCTGCGTCTTCCTCTTCTCCTTCCTCATCCCTGTGGCTATCATCAGCATCTGCTACAGCCTGATGGTTAAGCGCCTGCGCAATGTTCGCATCCTGTCCGGCTCTAAGGAAAAAGACCGCAACCTGCGGCGCATCACCAGGATGGTCCTGGTGGTGGTGGCAGCGTTTGTCGTCTGTTGGACCCCCATCCAGATCATGGTCCTGGCTCAGTCGCTGGGCTTCAACCTGAGCAGCTTGTTCACGCTGGTCCTGATGCACTTCTGCATCGCACTGGGCTACGTCAACAGCAGCTTGAATCCCGTGCTCTACGCCTTCCTGGATGAGAACTTCAAACGCTGTTTTCGCGAGTTCTGCCACCCATCGCCATTCCGCCTCGACACCCAGCAGTCCGGCAGGATGAGGAGCATCGCTAGGGAGGTGGCAGCGGCCTACAGCTGCAAGGCCGGAGATGGCGGGGGGCCTGGGGGAGGGACGCCTAATCCAGCATGACTAGGCGTGGAGCTCCCCTTGGTGGGGGTAGACCCCCAACAGAGGAGAGAGACCCAGGGTACAGGGAGCTCCAACACAGAATTGACTCAGATTACAGCTCTCTAGCGGCACGAGCCTCCCCGCCCCCCAACTAGAAGACTGGCCTGGGGCGGGGAGGAGGGAGATGAGGAGGATGGGGTAGAAAGGAAAAGAATTTAAGAATAAGGATGGGGATGACAAACATAGACCCGTAGGGTGGTTATATGGGTGGAAGGAAATTGATATGTTGAAAGCTTGGTTGGGAAGGGTGGTGGACATCTGAGTTGGAGATGGTATGGGAGTAGGTCAAACCATTGTGGATCTTGGATCTTGGAATGACTATGACCCTAACTCCGCTGAGGCGGTAAGATATTTTGAAATGGAGCTACAGACCTCACTAAGACTTGATTAAGGATCCAACTATCTTGAGGTGGATGTAAACACAAAAGAGGTGACAGCATTATTTGACATTTATTGCAGCTCCAAAAACAATATCCTTACTAACAGAAACTGGATCTGCCAACTGATGGTACCCAGTTGCTGCAACTCTAGAAAGATGCCTGACTCTGTAGTTGGGTATGATAACACATGGGTTGGGGCTAGACAATAAAAACAACACAGGATTAATAAGGCGCTGCACATACCAAATCACTGAAACCACCATGCACTACTTTGGTGCTTGTAGAAAGAATATTTCCAACATTGGAAGCACGGACCGTGGCTATCTGGCAGTAAGGACCTAGGACTGAGGACTTGACAACAAAGAGTAAAGCTTTCTGGAAGTGTGAAATGGAGAATAAACTCTTTCACTACATTATTGTATCTTTATCAGTTGATGTTTCAGAACGTTATGTCATGAGTGGTGGGAAGCGGTAGACATAACGCCTATTGTCCCACACTGATCTCAGTATGGGGTCTTTAGTGTGATGGTTTATCTAAAAATTGGTCTACATAATGATATTATGCTGCTGAGCCATTATTAGGACTTAAATGGACACACAAAGTGTAATTTGATATTTGAGACTGTATAGACAGGAAGTTGGATGTAATATCTACAAACAATAGTTGGCATAGAGAATAGAACAATGTGCAACAAGCTACTCTTGAACAGTATTTCTTAAACTGTATCTATGGACAGGAATTCAACACATGAATGTTATTTCCCATAGGAGCAACATTTATCAATGTGTCCTGAAACATAAAAAACCTGAGAAATCCCATCCTAAAACAAGTTTCTTAGAGTTTTTGTGATTTTTGAAAACTTTCTATGATCACCTGTGGGGTGTTGGAAATTTTGAGTTTGGGGTGGGGGGGGTAACCTGAAAGAACAGCAAAAAGTCAAGCCTAGTAAGGGTATTATCACCGTTATTCCTTTTCTTCGTCTTGCTGTGTTTTAGGACACAAAATGAAAGACAGTGCCTGTCTATGGTGGGTCCACACATGAAATGTTAGTTAGCCTGTATCCAAGGATGGAACTTTTCAGGATAAAATGCATTGAAAATCTAATGTAAGGAACTGCACACTACCCCAAACATGATAGCAGAGTCACACAGTCTGCCTTGTGTTCGTTAAAATGAACCCTTAAAGACATGCTCCTCAACGTTGCCACAGTTAGTTGAAAGAAAGAAAAAAAAAAAGAATGCTTGCTAGTAATGATGATGAGTAGGGCTGTGTACGTTTAAAGCCCTGATTTCTTGAATCTGCTGCAGAAACATACCATGTTCCTCCGTGTGCGAAATTACTTCCCTGCAGTGATCCCATTTTTCTGTATCATCACTGTCTTTTGCAAAGCTTAGTCACACTTTTGACTACCTCCGGCCCGCCATACTGTAAACACTATACATGAGCATTGATGCATTCATAACAGTTGATGTAGAGTGAAGTTTACTAGCATAAATAAACCAAAGTTTGCTTTCAGGAGAGTGGAATTGTAGGGTTCATTTGTAAGGAAGGTGTGGTTCTTATAAATGTGTGTATAGTTCTAATTTCAAAACATTATTTTGATACCCAGCCCTAATGATCAGATAGGTACTCAACTGGTAACTGGCCAACAACTGAAGCTGTTTATATGGTACCATTTCAATTATTTTAGGGACATTATTAGATTAGTCAATGATACAGGTGTGGAGTGGCAGGTTACTACCCATTTTACTCAATCCACTAAATTTGACCCACTATGGAAAGGACACATCTAATATAATGATGAGAACATCAGATATTTCTGTAAAAAACAATTAGGTGGGAGGACAATACCATCTGAGACATCCTGCTTAAATACATTAAGCATCCTTTTTGAAAATGACACATCTGGGTGTGTTGTTTTTCCCAGGTGTGTAGCTGCTGTCCGATTTGGGGAATCAGAGGTGAAACTGAATGGGGTCGAGGTTGGATTTGGGAGTGAAATCTGGTTTGAGATATTTTGTGGTTGGGACATTTACATTGGACAGGGTTGGGTAGGGGTTTTGTCAGTGAGTCATTTTGACTCCCAGCACCACAGTGGCAAAGCAGGAGGAAGGGGTCACAGTGCTCTGACCCCACTCCAAGGGACAAAGGGGCTCTCTCTCTTCTTAGTGTCTTAAAGTGAAAATCAAACCTAAAACAGAAACCACATAAGGTATTCTAATTGTCCTGGACAGTTTTGGAAATTATTTGACAGCATTAGATACAGTGTTTCAACTTTTGGACATCTTCTGGGACACTTAGTTGACACTTTAGCTTATTTAAAAATAGACAAATATCAAAAATATGACCCAATATGATGAAATGATAACAATTTCATGCAAAATATAATATGATTTACTTCTGTTCTTAACTGGAAATGTGTCTCTCACATTAAATCTCTCAGTGACAAGTTTTTTCGTAGTTCCAGTTCTATTTGTAGTAGTTTTTATATTAACGATATTGTGATGAACAAAAATTATAACAGGTCTTTCTTAAATGTTTGCAAAAAGCACTATGTTAGGACAAATAAAAGACAAATTATTTACAGTTTTTTTTTCTGGCACCACTCATTACAAATCAGCTTCTCATGAACAGTCAATGGAGCTTCTGTCCAGAAACGGTTTCTTTCTCAATTTCTGAGTCTGACTGTAAGAGAGTGGCCAATACAGTAATCTTTTGAAGTTTTTATTGTGAAGCTTAATGTTCGCTCTGAGGAATTACGTAATTTTACATTTTTGAAGTTACACATTTTCACACTTTGGATATTCCCACTGCTCTGATGAGGCAGAAACTGTCCAGGCATTAAGAATTAACATGTGTATTCTGTTTTAGGGTTGGTGTCCCCTTTAATTTTGTATTTGTGTCTCTCCATATAATTTGGATCAGTTAGATTGATTAAGATGTCTTTACTTTAAATTCAAAACATGTTTTTTTTTTCTTTGTAACTTATTTTTTTCATTAACAGGATGAGTTTCAGGATAGCAAGTTGACACTATTTGCTGCCACGAAGGTTTGCTATCCATTGTAGAGTTTTTAAGTTATGTCTGTACAAACCAATTTGTTTTCTGCAGCTACTCTTTGCAGCACATATTAATCTTTTTGTTCATTTTCTTAATTTTGTCTTGTCTTTTGTTTGAGAGGAACAATTCTATGAACTTACATTGCCTTAAATATCAAGTGTAGTCTGTTACTGAAGCTCGCTCTCTGGCTGGATCAAATGTGTTCTAGTTTTTACTGGTGCTTCGCTGTTAGTTTATACTAGTCCAGACCTGTATTTATAAAGCCTCTGAGGACAGGAGTCGTCAGGCCAGAGACCAATTCAATTTTGAGTTTGTATTTCTTAAAATAGCTGTCTTTAGCCTTAAACTAAGGGTTTAACTACTTTATCAATGGCTACCAATTGATAAAATATCAGAGCTAAATCTAGTGTAATTAACTCTGTTGGCATTTTAGGGAAGTGGACATTTTTCTTCCTTAAACTTTGTACAATAAAACTGTGAGCTGTCACCTTGATTCTTACCTTTGTGGCTTGCAAAAGTAACCCACATTTGATAAAATGTAAATTGAGATGATGGATATGGAAAGCCAAAATGTAAAGATAAAGCGTGGATTATACCATGGCCACAGAAAATACTCCTTTCTGATTGGCTGGCAAGTGTGTCAGCTAAAACTATACATGTGGATAAACCAAACACAATCCTGGTCAACAGTTTAACCTCAGTTCTAAATCAGTACACAAAGTATATTAAACTGCATGTATCCATGGCAGCAGCTCTTTCGACCACTTACAGTCAACTCTCATGAAATATACCTTACAATGGGTTAAAGTGACTACATAGACACTTTAAATCAGATGATGATTTTAACACAGCTTCTCTTTTCGCCTGTGGTAATTGGTCATCGGATAAACCAGTAACACACTCTGCGGTGTCCTCAGAGTGCATTATCGCTTACTTAATGTACATTTGGGAGCCCTTTGCTTTTGCAGAATAATATGATGTGGTTACCTCTTATAAACTGAGGATTCCAGCTGCATCTTCAGTAAGCTGAGCACACCTTTACACCATGTGAATTTAAAGTCTACACTGAGAAGAACAGTAAACAAATGCTCCTCTAGGAAGCAGTTACTAATATAGGTCAGGAGGCTGGAAACACTAGCTCTAGCTCTTAATGACACAGATATTGTATTCTACAATTAATTACTTGCTTCTGGATCTCATAGTATTGATCTAAGTTCATCATGTACAGTAGGTCACATAAGAAATTAAACTAGACCATGACTGTAAATGCAAGCATTAATGTTTGAAGATTAGTCTGTTATTGCTCTTTTTGTAGTTTCACAAAAGCAGCCAAATATTCACTTTACTTTTTTCGGTCCTGGAAGTCACAATAGACATTCTTCATTTCAAGTAGGCTGCATTTGATGATTGACAATGTTCTCATTCACCTAAACATCAGTATGAACTGTTTGTACATCTGATTGGATCAACACCCCACTCCCTCATCAATTTTGGTTCTCAAATTTCACCTAAAATATCCATCTAAATCAGCTTCTGAAAAAATCTAAAATAGGGCATAAAAATGGAGAAAATCATTTTCATTATTTTATTTTAATCCATAACACCTAGTCCAAGTAGTTTAAACATAAACTCCCTGATAACTTGTTTTACACTATGGCCATGAACAAAACTTGTTGAGCCACATAACTAATTAACTCTCTCTGGTGAAACTAATCTAACCATGGGTAAAACTGATAAACAGTTAAACTGAAAGAAATTGATGATCCTTTTTACTTTATTTAGGTTACCATGCCATAAGCATGATTATACACTCCAAGGTGTTCTGATATAGAAAATAATGGACTCGGCTTTGCCTTCAAATTGAGCATTGTTTTCTTGTAATGTTTTCTTCTTATAATGTCATAAATTCTTGAAAATGTTTAAACACTAGCTCTACATAATTATTAGTGCCGTTAGCTGAGTGCGATAAGAGCTCTACATTTCTGCCATACCTCTGGTATCCTTGATGATCAAGACTGTCTGTTCTGTTCTGAGATAGTTTTATGAATACTGGTCGTCTTTTGTACAACCTAGCAGACTTTGTGTAGGAAAATTGGCCGGAGCATCGAGGACACTGGCTTCGACATGATTCGCCTTCATGAAGACGTGCTATAACGCAGCTGTGAGGCTCTTTGTGCTTAACTGTCACTGTTAAAACTGAAGACGCAACGATATTTTGTATTACTGTTTGGTGTTTTTGTAGCACAAAACTACATAAAAAGGACTCCAAGAGGGTGAAATCCTTCTGTTGAACAATGCAGAGTCTGCATAATTATACTGTCTTTTAGCTCTGTATAAACATTTTGTTTGAATATTACACTTACGTAAAAGTATAAACATAGTTCTGATCATTTAACGTCTGACCTCTTTCTCTTGTTATTCTTGGTGTATAAATAAAAACTATTTCTCGCCAACCGTAATGGTACGTATTGTTACCTCCATGCATCCGATCGCAGGGAGATTCCTTTCATTCGTTTACATTTTACAGACCACATGAATGTCAAATGAAAAACCTGTTGAAAATCCAAATCTAGGAAGAAAAAAAACATACAATGTTGATGTTGTTGTTATTACTATTATTGCTATCAAAAGAGAAAAACAGTGTTGCATTAATGTTTTTTGCTGTGCGGGAGACTGTCTGGTATGTAGCTATGTAATACTTGTGGACTGCATTTTGCTCACTGCCTGAGTCATGAAATGAAACAGTTCTTACGGCTCAAAAAACCTTGTATCGCCTTTTTTCAATCACAAATCCACTCACGCAACATGGCCGTGATCACAAAACTTTAAGTAGTTTCAACACTTCTTATCTCACTTTGGGGGTCGGTACTAGGTCAGAGCATCAGCTAAATGCTAAAATGTAATGTAATTATACATGTTTTACATATGAACTGATGCTATCTAGTCACAATTAACTATTACTAGTGGGATTTGAATATTGGTTGTGATTGCTGGGGTCAGGTGACAGAGCTGTTTGTATCACATGACTCTGGCTGTAGCTACATAAACTTACTTGTGTCTGTCCTGCAGGTGGCAGACTGAATTACCATGCTAGCTGGCTTGTTGTCAATGCATAGAGACTTTTTGCTGAAGCTTGAATTTTAAATTGTATATTTTTCTCTGCATATGAAATGAAAAAATTAATAAACATGTATGACTTATTGTTGTATTGTTTTAACTGTTTGTCAGGTGGATTCTAAATGGGATCAGTCAGCTCATTTGGTACAAATCACAATGCAGAGTTCACATCCAATGCACTCAGTATTTATATAAAAAGTGTGAATTATGACTGCAAAAAGTGGCCATTCAACACATTCCAACTAATAAACTAAACTAATAAATTAAATCATCTAGTTTTACAAGCAGATTTCTTTCATTTATATAAAATTAAACTGAAGAATAAAAAACCTCAGATAAGTATTGAGATAAAGAGCTAATGTCTAAGAAGCTTCATTGGACAAAACAATCTCCAAACGTGTGTATTTGTATCTTGCCAGGAAACACCTGTTTAGGCATTTTCCTACTGTGCAGCTTCAGTGGAAGATTTTACACAAGTTCACATCTTTAATAAGAAACTTTTACCATTATATTGCTTAGTTATTCCATCAAGTATAGACTATGTATTTTTACTTTGAGCATACCTTGTAGGAAAGCTTGGCAGAGTGGTCTCCTTGTGTTCTTCAGCAATTCCTTGTTATCAGTTGTTAAGACAGTGAGTTTTCCTTTCAAAGCGGACTGACAAACACAAAAGATGAACAGCTAACAAGAGGAGGAGGCTTTTCCCAAACACCTACTACAGAAGTTCATGTGGGAGAGCCAAATCAATCAAACCTGTTTATAGTTACAGATAGTTACGGACTACCATCATAGAAACACATCAGACACCAATCTTAGTCCCAAAAAGCAGATTCCTAAACACCCTTTTAGAATTTGTCTACAGTACTGTCAGCATGTTTTGATTTAATTTTAGTAGTTTGCAGATGACACTGTCTCCCACACTGCACACACAGAACCATCGCCACATTGTGTTGTACTCTGAAATAATGTTGATCCACATTACAATTGGATTGACACAGAAAATTAACATTATTTCTATTCAATTTCCTTCAATTTGAAATGAGTATGTTTCTTTATGAGCTGAGATTTGTGTATGTAAACATTAAAATTTTCTGACAATATACATTTTGGAGACAGAACAAAAGTGCAGCAGTAGCTCAGTGAGCAAGTGGGCCTAGTGAAGCATCTACAGTACATCTGTATTATAAAGCTGTCTACAGCTGTCCAGTTATGCCTCTTTGTGAAGGGAAATCAACAGATTTGTCTTCTTTATCTTCTTGAAAAGTCCTTGATCCAGTGTTAGATAAAGTAAAATTATTGATCCCATACTATTTTTTGTTTTCCACAATGGAAGTTTGAAAAAAGGTATAGAAATTCACTTATAGAGAGGTTTCAGTACAATGGCTGTTGCTGCTGTCATCCTGACATACTGTATTTACAGATAACCTTAAAGTAAGTGTGGATTAATACATATACTTATTCAGAGATAATGGAATGTTTTTATGTTTCTGGAGGACAAACCCTGCTGATACAGAATGTGCAGAAATATTTCTGCCATAGTATGAAAAAGTTCCTTTGAATCAGAGGTGCAATGGGGCTCATAAGCAACCCAACGTATACCCAACTCTGGGAAGTGGGACTACTGTATACCTAACTAAATATAGCCACATGCAACATAAGTACCCTCTATAAAATCACACCAAGCCTGGAGAGAAGCGCTGTCTAAAGGACAAATGTCCCTTCACTTGCTGTCATTCCATGATCCATGAGGTGAGTAGATGGATGAATATAGTTAAAACACTAGTACATGACTCACTAACAAGAATTGAACACAAAGACACAGCATTAAATTTTGTCAGCAAGAAAAAAACTGTCTCTCAATGATGCCAGTGATGACAGTTAGGAGCTAGAGGGGGAAGCATCTTCAGAAGGAGATGAAGACGGACATGACATTAGTTAACGATGTTACACCGGCAGCCTGGGCACCACAGGGGGTGTGTGTCGATCCTTTACTTGAGTAAAAATGTCAATATGTCAATATAGAAATACTCCATTACAAATTAGAAACTACATTATACCCACCTACCAAGACACCACTACACAAGGAGGACACAATGTGAAAAACAATCAACTGAGACTTTTTCATGAACAACAATTTGACCTTTTCAAATAGTTCCTTACAATGGGTTTCGAAATAATTGTGAGAGGAAAAAGGTTAAAGCAATTTCCCAGTGTCGCCCTTTCAGCACTGAAGAGCATCTGTTTTCAGCCTTTAGATCTGTCCTGTATTTGCTGCACAGTGGATACTTTAGACAGCAGCTTCCTGTGTGATGAGTTTTTGACTCAAAAGTGGCAGTCTAAAAATTGCATTGTCATTCAGTCACTTTGTTGATCTGTGAAAAACTTTGGTCCAGAGCAAAATATGTCACCAACTACTCACTAGATCAACAAAGAATTTGCTGTGGAAATGTGTGGTTCCCAAAGGACAAATCCTAATGATGATCGTGATCCCTGTTCTTTTGCACACAACCATTTTCAGGTCAAATTTTCATCTTGACAAACACTTTGGTACAGATTTCCATGACATTTACTTTGGATACTCATGTTTCCCATAAGATGATCCCATTGGCCCCCTGATTTTCCCTCTAGCACCATTATCAAGACACATTTCCCATTTCCTTCAGAAATATCAAATCCAAATGGGCATATTGCTGTGAAATCACTTGAGTACTCCCATACTTCCCAGAGGATGAACCCCTTTGATTAAAAATTTTCCTCTGGCATCACCACAAAGTCAAAATATTATCTTTACACACAAAGAATCTTATAAACTAATAGGCATGCTGCCTTGAAATTGAATTATTACATTCATGCCTCCCAGAGGATGAACCCTTTTGATTTTAATGACCCCATGACCCTTTCTCCAGTGCCACTCTCAAGACAACCTTTATGTTTTTAACCCCAACTACTTGTAAGGCTCTGAAATGCTCACACAGTTGTCCAATATGTGTTTTGTTTTTTTTGGGTGCAGTGTAATGGGTGCTGTCCAGAATCAGGCAATTAGATGCAATTATTCACTTTTTCTGGGAGTTTTGTTGGTATGCCCCATTTTGTAAATTAAGTATGCTTACATTGGATAACCTTTTAAAACAAAACAAAACATAATTTTAACTGGCATTTTATGTATCATTGTTTCAATTAACCAAACAGTTCAAATTTAGTAGATTTGTTGGGAGCAGTTTCAACTATTTTCTTTCTGCCGATAGTTCCTACATGAAACTGCTCACAACAAGGTTTGTGGGTTATCTTGAGTAAGCGGGTCATGATTTCTGGAAAGAGACGTTGCTTTGTTGTTTTTCATGTATTGTTTTGGCGCTTTGAGCACCACAAGCCGAGTGCCCTATAGTTCCATTATATTCAAGAAAGGCAGATATCTTTACGGCTGATTTCTCCAGAACTCTGCAGCTCACACCAAAACAATCTAGATGGATAAATAGCACTACAGGTGAGAGGAAACATATGTATTTTAGCTTTTGGGGTAACTGTCCCATTAACGTTAGCTAGATTGTGGGTTATCTTAGCTAGGTTGTGGACGAGACGGTTTCCCAGCCAGCAAACCAGCTCCAGACAGCGATACTCACAACTCTCCTGCTACTATAGCTAACATCACGACAACAGCACATCTTGGCAAACTATAAAGTTAGCTGAATGTCCGTGGGCAAGTCTTTTAACGTCACCTGACACACAAATCATGGCTGGAATAGTGTTGTGTGGCTCGGTCCGGTTCTTTGTTTCCCATTTACAGAGCCAGGGCTGTGTACAAACACCAGATTTTTTTTTTTCAGTGCACACACAGAACCAACGGCTAGCAGACCGTGAGAAGATATTCACTGAATGTGACAAAAAGACATGTATTGGATTACAATCACAACCCCCAAATCACTATCGCCACATGAGTTAACACAATGGTGATTGTGATGAAATTATATGAAAGTCCTTGCAGTATACCTGTAGTATTAAACCTTATTTGCTGTTAGCACCAGTAACTAGGTGTCGCCAAATCAACCAGGACTGAAATCTGTCTTTCTGTTTTCGCTCGCCTGTCAACTGTGTAGATTTCGAATAATGGCAGATTTTTTGAAAATTGATGGCAAATCGAAATTGTGCTCCAATGTTTTCGGAGTTGGGAAGCTCAGAGGTTCACATAGCAAGAGGTAAAACAAGGATTTGATACATAAAGTGACTGAATGTTAGTTACAGAAAACAAAGGCCAACGACTTTATACGTGAAACATTTATTACACACACAACTAATAACTACTAGACACACAAAAGAAAGGATAAATGCAGCCATGAATGTTATGAATACAGCAATGAATAGTTGATAAATGATTGAGGACCAGTGTAATCAGATAAGTAGATAATTACCCTTTATGCGTCATGTTACAGCATGTTATGACCATTACACATACATATGTATACATATTCTTAAAACAGCAAATGAGAAAGTAAAATAAAATCAGTTCATGTCAGTGTTAATTCATGTCCATATTCTTTGGATCACAGGAATGTCTTGGTTTGTCTCTGAGAGGCATGCAGAAGAAGGGGGAAGATCCATCCCCGAGCAGCATGAACTCTGAGGCGTGAATGAAGGATAAGTGGAGATAAGTGGAGTTGAAGGATCAACATCAGCATGTTGAAATTCCCATTCTATCTATAACATTAATTAAACATTGTACATCAATTAATGTATATTTAAATCTTAAATGTAAAGTTGGTTTCTTTTGTTACTTGTTCCCTGTATGGGTTATTGATGAAGTCCAGATTTCACCCTGAGGGTGGATTAGTGAGGGCCATTAATTGGCCCATTGTCACTTAACTTTTATTGGCATCCTCTCTGAGTGCTGGCAGGGGTCGGTTTTATGACCCGAAAGGAAAGTGAAAACAGGATATTTAGGGGAAGTTTATCTTCTGAATTCTCACAGAGCTTGTTCATGAGTCAGATGGCATTTGCAGGCTGTTTAGGAGAGGGCATCAGTTCTGTGTGGAATATTAAAATCTTTTATCATCATCATCATATTTCCTACTGTATCGTATTTATTCTGTTTAGTTAAGGACTACTTTAGGTCAAACAAAATAAACATAGCACAACACTGTCCTGTCTCATCCTCTTCTTCATCCTGGCTCTTCTCACTTGCAGTCGCCTCCTCAGCTCAGCAGCTCCTCTTCTGCTTCTCAGTAAAGCATACCGACGGTAGCTGCTAACATTGCCCGGTCCGTCTTTGATCTTAATAGTTACTTTACCTTAATTCTTTATTCTTCTTTTAATCACACACGAACCACAAACAATAGCCTTTACCATTTCCCCTCTTTTTCTTTAATTTGCCTTAAAATAATACTGTAAAATATTTCATTGAGTGGAAGAGGTAATGTTGATTTACTTTTGTGATAAACAATTTTCATTCAATGGTAACTCGGACCAGTAATGTTGTGATTGTAGCAGGTGATGCAGAGAAGACGTATTGCTTGAATATACCTCATTGTGAACTGTCTGCTGGTAATGGCATCTCTAATCGTTCATTTAGTAGGCAGTATGCAGTACATACTGATGAGCATGTACTGCATACACCCTGGAACACAGATTCTATGAACTTTCTATGAACTCTATACAACCTAAATAAAACATATGTTCCTAGCAAATGTGCAGATTATATATATAAATATATACATTTTTTTCCCCAAGTTGTGTAAGACAATTAAGGGGGTTTTGGGGAACATAGTTGCTGGGCAGGATTGTCTAAATTTAGTAATACATAGGTTTGGGCCGGGGGGTCAGGGTCATATGCATAGATCAAGAGTATGAAAAGTCAGGCACTTTGATAGCCGAGGGCTTCTTTGACGATTGCTGGGGGACACTCTGTCAATCCAAGATTGGTTTGAGACTTTTACTTTTTGTTTTGCTTGATTCGAAGCTTTGATAAATGATGTCCTCCCACTGTTTGACCAGTAAGAGGCATCCCTTTTTTTTCAAAATGTTACTGGTAGTAACAATGCCTTTGAAAGTATTTACAGCAGGTATTTTTAATACAAACTTATCTCTCTCTCTTTTCTCCTTCTGTCCTCTGTCTCTTTCTGTCCCTCATCATCTCTCTGCAGTTGTATTTATTTAAATGAACTTGGATGACAAATGAACACAAACACAAAGTGAGGACAGGAGCTTCACCTTGTCCTCACTTTACAAGGAAAAGTCCTTGTATCTATTCATCTGCCTCCTTGCTTTTATCTTCCTCGCCCATCTATCTCTTATTCTGTCTCCTCTTCTCCCCTTTCATGCCATAACAGCTCAGCTCTGTCCTTTTTTCAACTTCTCTCTACTTTTCATCCAAACTTTTCACACTGCCCCACTCACAAATCTACCTATAATCAACTCTCACAAACTTCTCTTGTCCACTGCCCTCTTCTTCCACTTTTTTTCCTATGATTGTCTTTACCTGCTTCTTCTCTCCCCTATAAGAGCTTTTGTCTCCTCTTTTTACCCATTTATCACATGACAAACCCTTTCTGTGCACTCTTGGCTCTCTCTAGTCCTCATTTACCTCTCACTCTCTCTTTCATCTACCTGTACCTGTGTTTTTAGTAGGTGCTTTTATCCAAAGTGCCTGCTTTGAGCTTATAAATTATGGATATTGTAACTCTTCTGAAAATAGACCATATATATACTATTTTAACTTGGATTTACACAGATTTCTTTATATGGTCATCTGCTCCAGACGCATCATGGTCAAAAGTTTATTCCAAGCCAAAAGCCTGTCAAGCTACGGTCTTCTTGGTAAATGTATGTACACGTTCTCGCAAAACAGTCTACTTGAGTAGTATTATAGGCATTTAATGTACTCCAGCATACAAATAACCAACGGTGCAGTGGGATACTATACAGTCATTTGGCGACAGCAGAAAAACATTTTACTAGCTATGTTACCATTGTTATTTCCTGACAGCAGACGTTTTCCACTTCAGTCAGCATTTTGTTGCATTTATTAAGTACCAAATTAACTTACCCAATGGAGACAAAGCAAGGCATTATCCAGCCTGTGTCTAACCCAGGTCAGGAGCAAGGTTGGATGACCCTTGCTGACCCCTTAGATGTTCCGCAGAGTCGGTTTAAAAAGGGTTTGCATGCAAGAGAAAATAACTGCCAAACTGAGCATGTTAGTTTGTAAGTAACAAGATTGCTCGCTCTCAAAACTACCAATCTGTCAATGCACATTCTAAAAGCTGAATTTATTTTATTTTATTGGCCACTTGTGGACAGAAAAACATGCTGAACAACCTGAAAAACACAGAACCCTGACATATTCACACCTACTTACACTGTTCAGGCTAAAGTCTTTGCAAACGGTTGCCATGGTATGCTCTATTATCATCCCATTGAATTGGTGGTTATGTCTACCTGATGACTAAGTCCAATATTCACTCTCCTTCTCACTTTGTTTTGGTCTCCACCAACTCTTGAGGGAAATGTCTGACTCTTTAGCTGCTAAATGCTCCACTATGTTCACCAGCTAGTTGCTAACTTTCTCTTTGTCTCTTTGCTGTTTGGTGCTGGGCAGGTGGTGCAGTGGGTTTATCAGAGCTTATCTGCAGAAAACAGCTGCCTGCTGCTGCTTCTGGCAGTGATGAGACTGAGACTGACCCATGCAGTAAATATGCTGTAAAACCAAGAGGTTAAAAAGTGCCATTTGATCCAATATAAATTTACAAGAAACTGATAAGTAGCATTCAAAATCTAGATTTTTGGATGACATTAAATAGTGTGAAGCACACTCACAGCAGGTTCAATAATATACCTTGCACACTTACACAGTATGTAGCTCTCATTATAATTCCTATCACATACACACATACACATGGTGGAATTCTCCCCTGAGGGCTGATGTGACCATTACATTCATAAATGTCTCTCATCCATCTGCTGATACGATGGAAAGAGAAATTAGCATATTTGTTACACCTGCAGTGCTCTGACTGACCTTTGACCTTTATTAGGTTGAAAATGAACAAATACTAAAAATAACGATATTAAACATGGCGGCTGAAAACCTTTGCTCTTTACAGTATTATGTTTACATGAAGAACATGCCCTGAAAGAATTTAACTGGAAAGCAAACCTGACTATTAACATTTGTCAATCTGACTACACAGTTGTTGATTGAATTTTTTGTTGATTTTCTCAAAATCAGCAAAGTTCACTAATAAATAACACACACACACTGAACAAATGATACACCGCTAATTACCTTACAATTTTAGGGCAGTGTGGAAACTATGAAGCTGAAACATGATGGTTTACAGTGTTGTGCAACACCTCTGTCTCTAGACAATGGCCACTGAGCATCACCAGACTATAATAACAGAAATGTAATTGTGTGCAGGTGTTGCAAGATTGAAACTTCACCTGCAGTAATGACCCAGAGCAAAGCATGATGTAACTGTTGTCCAGAGAGGCCCAAGCGCAGAGACACAAAAACACAGGATATCTTGAAGCCTTTTAATCAATTGTCGGGGAAACGGGATTCAATGAAGGAGACTCTTGTGGAAAAACAACAAACACCAGTACTTTGAAAAAAATACTGACAGATGAAAGTTGCTAGCATGCTGCTGTGTGCCAGTGTCTTCTCTGGAAACCACTGTGGGATCAGCACCATGGATAGCACTTGTGACACATAAGCTGGAAAGTCAGCTTCGAAGGGCAGATCTCAGAACTTCAGGCCCATTTTCTGTTGCAACTCTGACTTTAACCTCCAAAATTTCAGTTTCCACCTTCTGAAATATTGCAGATAATCAATTTACAAGCCAAGTATGAACCTAGCATTTCTCTGAATGATACAGCTTTACTGCAGAGGGTGAAGCAGTTGTAATAACAGACACTTAGCAGGTCTGTTCACAGGCAACAGCAGCAACTCTCTTTTCTCCACTGTGATTTACGGATTCCTCTTCATGATACTCTAATTCTATCACCACAGCAGGAGGCTGACACAGTGGGCAGGAGATCTTTCACAGCCACAGCGTGACAGCACTATATACTGGAGTATCAAGGAAAAGCCCACTGTGACAGGACAGTGATAAGCCATTTTACCTACACTACATGTTCGCTCTACAGTAATGGTTGTTTTTCCTCAGCTGAAGAGGTTATTATATTTGCTTTCACTGTCCTTGTGAAATGTTGGCTTCCACAGAGCAACACAGAAAGGTTGTACATGTAATTCTGCCTACAACGTCCCAATACCCCAGCTCTCTTTGAGAGCGATAATGGGAAAGCCAAGTTGATGGCATGAGGCAATTACAGCAATACAATACCACTGAAATCATTTCCAGGCAGCGGAGGAGGGGGGTCACTCATTCATCCAACCCCTGCACACACACACACACATTCAAACATCACCATCACCATCATCATCACACAGACAGACCTTTACATTTAAACTGAAATCATAAACAGATATTTACATAGATGTAACTAATACAAACTCATGTCTGTGTCCATGCAAATGCTTAACATGTCCTCATATGTATGTATATGTAACTAATTAGTAAGCAAGCAATTAGCAGGTCTAGAAATAGACTAATTAGTATAGCTTTGACTAATTAACAATTAGTCATAGCTGCTAACAATTAGTGACAGAGGGGAGAAGAGATAGAATAAATGATGAAAGAGAAAATGGAAGGAGGCAAAGACAGGCATATGGAGAGGAAGACAGACAGGTTGACAGAACTATGTAGTCTTCTTTTTCACTGCCATTGTTGGTGCATTGCTATGTTTCTTGGCGTATTGCCGCCACCAACTGTTGATCAACTGAATATTGTGTGGCAAAATGGGGACTCATTCAAAAAAACATTGCTTCATAGACATAGCTTTAGAAATAAATGTACTAATTACACAGGGTAATACCAGTGACGATCAAACAATTTGCTGAGAATAACAGTGACGGTCTGTCTGTCCAACGATTTGGTCCAAAGTGAAATACCTCAACAACTATTGGTTGGATTGCCATAAAATTTGGTACACACATTTAAGGTCCCCAGAAGATGAATCCTAATGAGCTAGGTGATCCATAGACTTTTCATATAGTGTCTCCAACAGGTCATAATTTCTACTTGTCCAACATAATTCATGAATTCAATACTGGAGCATAGTGTTCAGGAAGAGCAATGAAGTCATGCTTGTATTAGCTGATTGGTATCAGCTGCTTCACTCATGCTTCACCATCAGAAGTTCATTCATTAGCTGCATGGCGACCAGCTGACTAGTAACATCCAATCATATTCATACAGGTGTACGGGGAGGGCTTTATAACCTGACACTTTTCCCTGTTACTCTGCTGATGCCCTCATACCAACAGTTTGCTGCTTCACCTTAGTTTTTGTTTCTGTTAGCCCCTGCTAAACTTAAATGTTAATGTATCCCTGAATGCTGTATAACATACTGTAGTTCATTCTTTGAGAGCTTCATCAAAGAGCAGAGCCTTTACTGACAAATCTAATTTCCTTGTTGTGTCTCTGTGAATTCCTGTCCACCTCAGCTGTTAGTATGCTAACTGTCCTGGCATGCTAGTTCTAGCAACAAAACCCACACATGACTTCCTGTGTTTAATTCCAATGAGGCTGTGCCTGACTTTAGCCTCTTAACATCCCCTTACAGGTAAAGTCCAGAGCAGTTCAGCCTCAAAGACTTGTTTGTTAAGCGTTACTCCAACATGCCACAGCCAGAGAGAGCTGAGATTAAAAGAGAGACAGTGAGTGACAGATACACCAGACAAACAGAGAGCTGGAGGTCAGCCTCAGAGACCTCAGTCTGCCCTGAAGCAGCGACACTCATGTAACATTGACCATGTCATTTTTCTTTCTTCAGTGAGAGCTGCAGAGGAGAAAAATGCCTGTTGACCCTTTAAAATGACAACTATGTTACCTAGTGATTATAGATTGTGTGTGTGTGTGTGTGTGTGTGTGTGTGTGTGTGTGTGTGTGTGTGTGTGATAAAGAAAGATAAAGGGGATTTTACTTCATTAATGGACCTAAATAAATGGAGTAAGCTAAAAAAAACACTGTATATACTGTATGTGTGCGAATAATAGCCGTTGGCCTCTACATAATCAGTCTTTAGTAACACACCTCTCTAAAAATATAGAAGGTCAAGACAAAACAAAAAAGATATTCCAGTAAGTTAGTGGTGGTGTCAGAACTCTTGCATCTTCCATAACTGTAGCATAGATTAAATAAGAGTAAATAATAGAGTAAACTGAATTGTTTTTGACCCAACAGGCTAAGAGCCGATCTCTGTTTTCACCATGTTATTTTCAAGTAGTTGTATCAAGTGTGAATGAACTGAAAACAATAGATTCAAATCATACATTCAAATAAAACATTTTTGTGGCCAATACATCTCTGCCAAGGTCCTGGTCCATTTTATGTGAGCACTTATGTAGGCACTTTTCACCCCACCTTCATAGCTGGAAGAATAAACTAGTTGTTTTCTAACAGAGCTCAAACATTCTGAAGGAACTTGGAGTCAAAAGGAGCCGGATGAGGTGGTTCATGCATCTGGATAGGATGCCTGTGGGACTCCTCTCTGTGGAGGTATTACAGCACTTTCAACTGGGAGGAGACGCTGGGGCAGACCTAGAACAGAGGGATTACATATCATATTACCCATCTGACCTGGGAAATGCCTCGGGTTCCCCCAGGAAGAGCTTGAGAATGTGGCTAGGGAGAAAGATGTCTGGGCTACCTTGCTTAGCCTTCTACCACCACAAGCCAGATCCAGGTAAGCAGTGAACAATGGAATAAAATCTCAAGTCAAATTTTCATCCACAGTATACACACACTGAACATCCCTTTGGTCTACCCATTGAGCATTTGTCCATTTGGAAGATTTTGTATTTGTCCCCTTTTGACAAATCACAGCAAGTCCTTGAGAAAACACCTTGATGAGCCCTCTTTAGCTGCATTTCGGACATCTCCCTGCTCTTTCTGCTGTTACATTTGGTCAGTTTGTTCACTGACCTTTGCTGCAGTCTTGTTTGTGAATGCTGCTTGTTCTGGTTTGAGCAGCATCCAGTTGGACTAATGCACATGGCTTCGCCTCAAGTGAGATTCAGGTTGAATTACTGAACATCTTCTGTTCTACTGTTTAGATTAAATAAAAGACCTTCCTCTTGCCTCGTTGGTTAACTGCACAGATAATATTAATCTTTATGATTTAATTTGACCCTGTTAAGTTCTGTTGAGTAAGTAGTATTTGGTTGAAAGTCAAATATAATTAAAAAGATTTTTTTAACTCTTTTTTTTTAAACTACTTCTCTTTTTGTAACTGTTTAGCATTTTGGCTGCTGGGATTATGTCCCTTGTTTGAAAAAATATTGCATCAGTGCATACAGCTGTATCAGCTCCAGCAGCATCAGTTTGCAAACATTTGCAAAAACATTAATAACAACGTGGTCTTTTCATAATAACAACCAATAACTATTTGTATTTTAGAGGCACTTCAACAACCATAACTACCACAAAGAAATAAATGTTTGTTTTCTATTCTAGTTTAATTTATTATTTATATGTTGTTATTGTATTTTCAGGATTGGGTGGTGGGTGAACCCGCAAGGGATGGCCCCTATCTTATTGTGCAATACACAGAAGGTCATGATCAGTTTTCAAAGGCTACATTATGAGGTTTGTAAAAAGTGTGATTATCAAAACTTGCTTCAGTTATGACCCATATCCACTGAAGAACAAAGCTCCATATGAAAAGTTGATCACACAGGTTTGGATTTACTCAAAATGGGACTATTGCACTTCCATAAAGTTTGTGGATTCACTGGAGACAAAAATTTGGTCAAAATCGATTCCCACACTTTTAGTCTCTAGTTTTTTTTTCTCCCAGCTCTGATGTACCTGATCTAACCAATATCTTATCAAGTTGAGTCAAGTGTGCAGGTGGTGCACTTCCAAGAAGAGAACCATTTTGCTGAAAAAATATATACAGACACACAAAAATAGCATTGATTTATTTATTCAAGGTTGTGTGTGTAGGCCGGAACTTCGGGTTTATGAAACATTTTTATAAAGCCAAAGTTAAGCTTTGCTGTGTATTGGAGGAAAAGACAAAGAGATGTATCCATACAGTTTTCCCTCCACCACCACATTATTGTTTTCTATTAAGTCGTACCATTCAGGGCTCCATCAAATCTAATGACCACAGAATCTTGTAATGACCTTAAATCAAGGCTTCATCCTCTGCAAAGCTATACAGCTAGCAGATGACATTGCCCAAAATGCATCTGTCCACCATTAAGAATGCAGCAGTGGAAATGAACAGGACTTTTATGATTAAACCATGAAGCACTCTCTGGTCTGTAGCTAGAATACAAATATACAGACAGTTCCTGCCTAGATTTGCTGAGAACTGTTCATGCTCCCTGCTGCTCACTTAATCAGGAGCTTCCCAGTGTAACCACAGTATTCTACTGTTTGCATCACTGGTGCACATGTCCATTAGTGTTCTTGAAATGGCCGAATGGCTTCCAAAGTATGCTTTTCTGTGATGGCAGTGATGATGGAATGAGTTCAAAAGTACAAGGTTAAATATTTTCTGTGTGGTACACAATATGAAAAATACTAAAAGAACAAATCTGAAAGGCCTACTGATGTCTCCTAAAGGCTGCAATGTTCATTACATCCCAAGCCTGCAGAGCAGCTGCAAATGCTCCTTGGCATTTATTCTCCAAGTCTGTGGAACTCTACTGTAGATATTCCCACATTTGGTATTTTGATGATGGCGGTGGACAGGGGCAGAGCAGTTCTCACTTTCAGACCGAGAGTAATTCGATGCAGAGAGGCCCACTTCAATCGGGAAAAGGTTGCTGATGCGGTAATAAATCCAACTCAGCTCCAAACCAAAAAAACTGTAAAAAAAAAAATAAAAAAAAAAACAATAAAAAAAAAAACAGAATTTTTTCTAGTTTTTGGAAAAATAAAATCCTATAAACTCTTAAGTAACATTGTTTAGTAGCTTAAGAAAACCTTGACTAAAATAGCCTTTTATCTTTCTCTCTGCTTCTTCCTGCCTTTTTGAATCATCACTGGGCTAACGCTGCTGTGGCTGCAAAAAATAACATTAAAAGTTAAAAGAAGAAGAAACTAAATAAAAGCTTGCAAACTTGACTATGCAATTTCGCTTTTACTGGCTGATATTGTCTTGTAGACACTGTAGACGTGGTTGCGACCAAACGGTGTGTTTGTTTCACTCTAAAGACTGAACAACCGCATGTCGGCTCAGCCCGCAACAAGGCTCATTATTGTTCGCCCACAGTACCAGCCCAAAATGGTACAGTCTCACCCAGATTGTTCACGGTGCTCTCTAGACACACACAAAAAAAAAGCCTGTTGGAGCCATACCATAAACCCAACAGGAAGTCAGGAAGTCAGCCAGTTTGAATTTAGCGTGCCATTTTTCACCATCGACAGGCCACTATCTGTCTATCTGTTTAATACTTGGCACCAAAATCTTTTCCATAATGGAAAAGGTTCTCCCCCTGGAAATCATGAACTACTCAATTTCATGGCAATTTGCTCATTCAATTTTGATATGTTTTGTGTACAAGGAGAAACATTGGCCTGATGGTGGCACTAAGAAAAAAGATCAGGACATTAGTGTACATCACTGGGTACCATAAATATCCACATTTCATGGCAGTCCATCCAAAAGTGTCAAGATCAGGCCCTGAGTCAAATTCTTGCACAGACAGATGAACTGAGTTACAAACCTCACTGTCCTCAGGCCTGGCTGGCAGAGAAAATGAAATCCCCTGAGTAGCAGGCTTCACAGGACCAGCTGGGAAATGTTGAGTGTGTGGAGAATGAATGAGTATCACCTCCTCTTCCTTCAACAGCTCCTCTTCACTTCGTATTTGATCGAAGCAGCTCAACTGCCAACTGCTCGACTGGAGCAGCTCAGTGGCCGACAGTGGAGGGCTGTGTTTGGACTTGGGCAGTGTGCATGAAGTCTAACAAGTGTGAATGTGAAGGAGGATGTTTTTGAAAGGAGTGTGTGTCCTCAGTTGGCATTCTGTTGACTGAGGGAGGTTGAAAACAAAATAATGTTAACATGACAGCAGCAGACTGGTTCAGTTCAGCACTGTGGTGTCACAGCAGGAAGGTCCTGGGTTTTAATTTTAGCTCTGCTCCTTCCCGTGTGGGCTGGATTTTTTTATACTCCCTTCTCCAATCAAAGTCCAAACTAATGCGACTCAGGTGAATTGGAAAGTCTAAATTTCACATGTATGTGTGTTCAACCTGGACAGATCACTGTCACTCTCAGGGCTGTTTACTGGTGACTGATTGATTGACTGATGACCTGTTTTAGTTTGAAATCAGAAATCATTGTTTTGAATTTGACAAGAAGTGAAAAGGAAAAATGCAGCACAAACAGTAACATTGTATCCTTGAAATGTATGCTACTAATTTGTATTGCCAAATATATTTTTGCGGAAATGTAATGACTTTCTAGATTATGTTTAATGGCAAATGTTTTCCAGTCAAGGAAGTGCTATGTTCTTGTACCATACCAAAGCTGTGAGGAGGTTGGATTGTGAGAGTACAAAGTGCAGGACTTTGACACCAGAGGCCAGGATTCACATCCTGAGTTCTGCGTATTGTTTGGCTTAAACTGAAATTATGCTTCTCCGAAGATAAACGTAAACGTCTTTGCGAAGCTACGCGGAGAAGGGTGTTGTGGGTAACCACAGATCGCAGAGGAGCTGACACAAACACTGACCAAATCTCAACAATGCACTGTGCAGATCTCCACGTCAAGCAAGCTGATTGTTTCGGACCTGCCTCCTGACAGGAGTTTAATCAACCAGAGACAGTGTGCCAGTGGATAAGACTCATGGGATATAATGTTTCTTAAAGGGGAACTCCAGAGGGAGCTGTGAAGTCTAATAAATTCCCTAAAGTAATGTCACTTGAGTCAGTATTGTTTGGGGCTGAAGACTACAAGTTTGAAAATGAAAAAAATCTGAGGGTGTGGAGAAAGAAGTGAGCTTACCAGACCTCTGTAGTCTGCTCCTTATCTCTGCTGCAGGCTAGAGGCTCCAGGCTACATTAGCCGCTAATAGCATAACATACCTGAATCTCTGACCGAACGCTGGGCGGTTGAGTTGCATTGTGGGTAATGTTGGCGCCGGGTTTTGACAAGGAACAAGAATGCTTGGCAAGGAAGAAGAATGCTTGGAATGAAAAAGACGATATCTCTGATTCTGTAAGATTCTGTAAAGTAATAATAAGGAATGAAGACACAAACCACAGATTTCACTTCCCGATTTTCCTCCGGGGAGCGGTCGGAAACCCTCACCTTAGGAAGCCTGGGCGCAACGCCACCTGGGCTCATTGGTTCCTCTCTTCTCTTTCCTAACGAACTGAGGCTTCTTCTCCCAACAAATGTGAAATTAATTACTTTGGGTGTCAATATCATTACTGAAATGTTTTGCTTGTTACAGCTGGCAAAAATAAAGTACTCAGTAATACTTAAAATATTAATATAATAAATCATTCCAAAAATGAACACAAAAGTGATCACATATTTTGGATGTACCACACGTCTAATGCCTACTCTTTGAACACTGAGTCTCCAGGCTCCCTTCATTGAATTTTAAAGAACAGCTGGAGGTAATAAATACTGTAAAAGGCAGAGGGAGGACAGATCAATAAATAAGTCTGGTGGTCCAATCTAAAATCTTATCAAGCCCTGTACCAAATGCATGCACACAGACAGGGGAGTGCAAGGAGTGTGTTTGTGCAAACAAGTTTGAGGCACGGCAACTTAAAACGATTGTCCCTAGTTTACACTCAAGTGAGAGAAGAGCTTTGATTTTAATGGACAGAAAAGAAAATGACAGATGGCTATGTTTTGTGATTTTTAGAAAGAAGTTTCCTTTTCCTCCCTAGATAACACTGAAAGAACCCCACCAGTAGCACCTAATATTCTTAAATTATAATATAAAGTTGATTTTCTACTTTCATGCAGCAGTTGGTTCATTTCAGAAGGCTGGAAGTAAAATCTTGACATTGGAAAATAGTAGTTTGTCAAAAAAACTTTCCCAATACAAAGTCCAACTTACATGTTCTTGTGGCCTTCCTCGGCACATTTGCTCAGTTGTCATGGAGATGTTTTAGTTGTCATTACATGATCAGTATAGACTTTTGATCAAGTGTATATACGACGATATAATAGAGTCTGTCCACCCAAGAAAAATGATAGCATCACTTGTTCCAGCTCCATGCTCAATACATGATCATCCTCACTTTTTTGTACAAGGTTGCTTTATCATCGTGTGCAGGAAAAGTTCTGAAAACTCCCTAATCATGCATTCAAGGACACCCTGGCATCTAAACTTTGCTACTTAAAAACAACCACATTCATAATATCCATGTTTTATTGTTTGTTTTGTACATTTTGATTCAACATGATTTGTCAATGTAATACTTTTCCAGCACTAAAGGTCAATTTTGAGCATCTGCAAATAATTTTTTTTAGAAATTATTTGAAGTCAGTGGCTGTCTGGAAGGAAAGAAACCTAAAAACTAATGGCGTGGTATCGACTTAAAAAATGGTCAGCAATAATGTCATCTTTATAAAATGTGTAGTGAATAGGTTAAATAATTCAAATTACAGAGAAGGTAGAAAGTAATAAAGTCATTTTTCAAAAAATGAGGACTTTCCGTTTAGGCTGAAATGACATTTAACTTAATTGTCAAATCCAACAGGGAGCAGAAGGATAAATAGGTGCAAGGAGGAGAAGTTTGCATATTAGATGTAATTTGATTAAACTTTAATGGTGGAGTAAATGTCAGTTATATAAACATGTCTGTAGGATGTCTAAGGATTTGCTAAGTAGAGTTTGGTTGTACTGTATGTTTGGTCAGATGGGGGAAGTCTGTACAGGGTGGAGCAGAAGAGGAAGGAGGGGGTTTAGAGGAAGAAGAAATATAAGAAGGGGAAGAGGAAAAGAAGGGGTGAAGGAGTGAAATGCATTTGATGCTTCAGTGAATGCTATGATTTCATGGATGAGATGATGGGAGGAGAGGAAAAAGCTGGGCTGAAGAGAAGTAAGAGGGAGGGAGGGAGAGAATGGAGGAACAGTTTGTTGTCTGTTTCAGAAAGCCAAAATGTTTTGCTACCTGATATTTAAGGGCAATTTCTAACAGCCAGACCTAACACCGACTTTGTGAAACACTGTAAATTGAATGTTAAATGTTCCAGGTTCCACTGTGCTTGAAATGTGGTTGTATTGACCCTCTTCTCTATTGACATTAGAGTAAACATACAAAGCGCTTTACTATAGTTGCTCCCCTTCACAGCTTTATTGGAGTGTACACCATTCATTAAATTTGTCTTTTGTTTAATTAATTCACAAGGACTAGGCTGGGTTGGTCACCAATCACAAACATTCTTTGAGTCTAAGAAGAAGAATGATTTTTTTTTTATTGTGTACAAGGTGAAAATGTGGCCTGGTGGTGGTGGTAGAGGGCACATTAGGAGATCACAAAAAACATTAGGATTCATCCTCTGGGCACCATGAATATCCACAACACATTATATGTAAATGCCGCCATTGATTACTGAAATGTCTTGATCTGGACCACAGCTGATGTGATGAGACAGAGGGTTTTGTGTATGGTGCCTCGGAGTGGATGGTAAATTGTGTTTAAATTAAGGCTACAGCTAATGGACAGGAATAATAAAGAAAAGTGACAGAAGAGAAAGGCGGAGAAGGAGAGTTAAAAGATGATGTGTGGAGAAAAAAGATCAACAGTAATACATTTTCTGTATTTAACCTCCACTGTTAGTCATAAGAATGAAGTGTGTTTGTGTATGTGTGTGTGAGGGCTTGTCCTATTTTAGTTTTAGACTTTGAAAGTGAAACACTTTTGGAGAGTGGGGAAATTTTGTCCTGTCCTCATTTCTTCAAAGAACTGTTTAGGGGTTAAAACTTGGTTTAAGGGTGTTAGGTTTACCTCAAAATTAGGGATGCATTAAGGCAACGATGGTCCTCACAAGTGAGACTGTCCTCCAAAGAAGAATGGCATCATCAGTCATTTCATCAAGTGCCCCAAAACGACATATGTTACGTTCAAGCAAGACAAAGCCTCTTGCATAGTAATTATAACGGGAGCAAAGGAGGAAGTCAGGTGACGTTATTGTAGAGCGGAAAAGTCCGAGATAATAAAATATCAGACTTTAACACGGGAGAGCGCTGTATGTTTCCAGTCAACATTTGATTTTTTTTTACGCATGACCACACTTGTTCCCTAGCCTTAACCAAATGTCTATTATTGTAACCGTGATGATGCAGGTTCCATAACCATAACAAAATAGTCATTGGCTGCGTTCAGATCGCCTAGTAGTTCCCTGCTAAGTGGACTGCACAAGGTATTCAGCCATGTTAAGTAAGATTCCAAACCATAGGGAGCAAAGGAGTTCAAAGGGAACAGTGAACTGTGTAGGGAAGAAGTGAACAACGGTTTATCAGTTCGCCGGAAGTTGACAAGCAAGATTACCCTTCAGTCACTGCACCTCGCAGGAGCGCTAAAAATAAACAATGGAGCTGACAAAGGAGGAAGTGATGTCTGCGTTGGTGACATTGCAGGGTGTTACCGAAATTCCCTGAACAGGGAGGAGAGAGTAGGGAGTAATGTTTATGTACACTGTGGAACGGATTTGGAAGGCACAGACAAATAATGTCATACTGCCGATATGGGCGTCTAGTATAAGTATAGTACAAACATACAGAGATGTGTGTCTGTGTGTGGTCCTGTACTCATCACATTGTGGGGACAACAGTCTGTTCACACAGTTGCAATACAGGGACTCAGTGTGTTTAGACGTCATTTTTGAAGCTTAAAATGATGCGTATATTAATGATTTATTTCCTAATTAAATATAAAATTTTAATTTGACAACAAATGAACACTTAAGAATTGCCTGTTCTGATCTTCGGTGTGCTCAACACTGTATGATGTTCATCAAAGTGTGTGTTCTTTTTGTCTATAAAGAACAGAAATGATGAGCAGTGTTGGTACAACTCTTTGTGTAATCACTCACAAAATACAGCAACAAGAGAGAGCTTTTTATATGCTAAAGTAAGCAGGAAATATATAATGACCAAACTGTTTTAAAAGAAGGATAAAACAAATGTTACTTTTTAAAAGTCTGTCAGACAGAATTCTAGTGGAGAAAAATACGCTATTTTATGTCGTTTTCTTCCTCTGAAAAACAGTTGATGTAACAAATTCAGAGCAGGTTTTAAAGATAACATATGAGATTACATAAATATGTGACATTTGTGAATACTTTATTTTTTTAGTATTATCAGTGTTTATCAGGATTCATTCCCAGTTGCAAACATTTCATGTATTTTAATAGTGTTACACAAACAAAGCTTAACATATATCAACCTTACACACCTTAAACATATTTGTGAATTTGCAAATAACCATCTTTTACTTAAATTTGTATATTTCTGTATCTTTATGTATTTGTATAACCATCTAACAAGTCCCCTGAAAGCTTACAGTCAGTGTCTGAATATCAGGTCTGCTGGTGTGACAGTGTCTCATTTAAGGACTATTGCTTTATTTATTGTTGTGTGACTATAGCATTTTGTTTCAGAAGGAGACATTTGTCAGTTAAAAAAATTATAAAAAATAAAATATAATAATAATAATGATGGTGATTATTATTACCAAATGAAGCATTTGCTTGTCAAAAATAGACTTGGTCCAACACAGTTTTCATGGCCATGTGATTTTTGTTTTCTAAAATGAATATGTGGTGTTTTGGAATGAACTAAATTCTATTTTGTTAATGGAAAACAGGGAGGTGTCATCTGAAGTGTTTACTCTCTGCACACACACTTAGTCACCCTGCTACCCTGACACCTTCTGTATTGTTCCGAAAATTCAACCCTGAAACTACTGTACCCAACGTTTACACACACACACACACACACACACACACACGCAGTGAAATCATCTTTCAGTGCATGCCTTCAGCCAAGGCTGCCAGCTTACATCATACAAGTCTTGTTTGTGTCTCCAGGCAGTGAAGTTGGTCAGCGGCATGTTGTGTTCAGTCATTGTGTGGAGGCCTGTTGACACACAGACCTGCAGCTCAGCAAGGAGCCACTTCATTGAGCTCATTTATTTCTACTTTATAATATTACAGCAACAACAGCCTTCAGCAGCGTTGTGAAGAAATGCAGGATGAATTAAGTGTGTGACGCATAGCTCGCCTCACACCAACAAACTCTAAAGTGTGAATTATGAGCTGTGTAGCTCTGCATTGGCGCAATGGCTTCTCCCTGAGGCAAAGCAAGTGTTTTTTCATGACAATGCAGCAGTTTAGTGTTTTGGTGACTCGTGGTGTGCTGCAGTGGAAGGAGGTGCAGTACAGGGGTGTCATTGGTGATTTTGGTGTCAGGATTTTACACATTTCACACCACCATCCTACTTGGAGCAGGTTAACAATGCCCAACACATGACAGATCTGTGTTCCGTGATTTTTTGACAGTTTTTGGCGGTGTAGGTGCACCCACACAGCCCTCACAGACATGTCTAATTGCAGAGAGAAAATACTGTTTTATTTCAATTGAAGCCCAGTTCGGACAGATGAGTAAAGTGCACTGAAGAGGCTAGGAGCATCACACTGTCAAACTGAGATTATGCAGAACAGATCCACTGGCAATCTTGATGAAAATCTTCAAAACCAAAAAAAATTTACGGCACAAATTTGTATGCTCTTGTGCGCATTGAGCTGATCAATTATGTCTCAGTAATCTACACATTCTGACAATTTATCCAGTACCAAGACTAAGAGTCTATAACAATGCTAGTGGCTCTGTAAGGCTGTAGTTTGGCAGAGGGGTGCATTGAGCTAAATGCTAACGTCAGCATTCTAACACCACAATGACAGTGCTAACATGATGTTTACCAGGTTCACCATCAGAGTTTAGAATGTTAGCATGCTAACATTTACAAACGAGCACAACACACAAAGTACAGCTGAGGCTGACGAAAATGTCAATAGTTTTGCGAGTATTGGACAAATTGAAATTTTGCCCCGATGGTGGTGCTAGATAGTTAGGGGATCACCAAAGGGACTACAGTTTATCCTTGGGACATGTCGCGACAATCCATCCAACAGGTGTTCAGACATTTTAGTCAAAATCGCATGCCAACCTTATTGTTGCGCTAGAGTCAAAATCAGGAGAGCACCAGAAGTCATCATCTGGGAACCGTGAATGTTTGTACCAAATCAAATTCAATCTATAAAGTTGATGTTGAGGTAATTCACAGGATAAGTGAGAACTTTGAAGTGCTAGTGGTACTAGAACAAGGTTTAGGGGATCACCAAAGATTGTAGGATTCATCCTCTGGGCACCATGAATGTCTGTGCCAAATTTTATGGCAATCCATCCTGTAGAGACATTTTCAGACTGGACCAAACTGGTGTGCCGACAGACAGACATTGCCATCCCTAGAGCCTACAACCAAAAGACAATTCAAATCATATTGCGTATGTATTTCTCTCCAACAGGTGTGAATAAACAAGCACCTTTTCTAATAAAGGTTGATTCATGGCTGGGATAACTAGCATGATGTGACACACTAATCATGACTGTTCATGAGTGTGAGGGTTAAATTTTATTTTAGAAATGTGACAGGAAACAAGAATTTGTTTTACTCCCAAACACAATTTACAAAAAGGAACTGTGTGCAGCTTTGCAGTGTTGTTGTGGTTAATATACAGTATACTAACAATGTTAGTGTTGTTACCATAGCAACCCCAGCTGAGGTTTGTTTATGTTATATAAAAGAATAAGCAGTACACGATTAGATGGTGGACAAATATCATTTTTATTTATTTCAGTATATTAAATTGAATTTAATTGAGAAAATGTGTTTAACTTTATTTAGAGGAAGAAAGGGAAAGAGAATTTAGTCAGAGTGTCCTCAGAAGAAAGGAGATACCAGAAGGGCTGTTGCATTTAATGCAGCCAACACATGACATAATAGCAACATAAATCTTTGGAAACTTCTGACACACAAACACTTGGACTTCAAGATGTTTGCGTTGACAACAGAGTACGGGTCCTTAGTGAGCTGATCAGATTCCATCAAAGCTGTTGTGTTTTGAAAGTAACCTTGTTTGAGTTTCATTCTTCAGATGTGAAATAACACTGGAGGTTTCTCTGAGATTGTGCAGAAATATTTTATTGAAGTCGTGACTTTTGTAGCTTGTAAGAACTGTCTTTGTCCTCAGAGAAGCCTAATGCCTCCTCCACTGTGCTCTCCCCGCCTCCTCCTCCTCTTCTTCGTCCTCCTCCTCCTCCTCCTGTGTCCTGAGGTGTGGAGCTATGAGGCTCCTGAGGATAAGCAGGATGTGTTTGCTACGAGAGCCTGCCCTGCCTTCCTGACCTTCACCAACGCTGCCTACCTGGCTGGAGTCACTTTGGAGCTGCCCTGCTACTGCAAACCACAACAGGTAACAGGACCAACCATAAACTAAACCTTTTGATAAAATGTGTTCTTTTTGGACTACATTTATGTGTGTGTAATGTTAATTTCCCGCTCTTTAATCCAAAATAAGCAGTAGGATCCTACACAGTATATCTCTGCGAAATATAAGTTTATACAGTTATGTGATTACTGGCAGCTATTAGACTGAGGAAAGAAAGTCTGATAGACATATGTTGCATGTAATCCTGCTCACAGGTATGAAATCCTGTTTTCCTTAAATAAATTGTCATCTTGTAATTAATCAGCTCTTAAGGTTTTTTTTTAGAGAGCGAGCAGCTGCCTCTCTCTGGCAACATCGATGTTCTGCATTTTGAACCGGCGGCAGCAGGGTGTAACTCCGCCGTCGCAGCTCCCGGCTACCTCTGATCCTACAAGCCTGTACACCGCAGGCTGCTTAGAAAAAGAGTAAATGATTAGCATAATGACACGATTAATATAACAAGTTTTGCTAACTAGTATCATAAACGTTATTTATAGTCCCAGACAATAATCAAACTTTGAAGCTGATGCAGCTTCAGTACTGTTTATCTGCTGGGGAAGAGACGTATAATTCAGGGAACTCATATACCAGTAAAATCAGCTCCTGTATCGTTTCCATGGTCACACTTCGCTAAATAGCAGTGCGTGTTCACGAGAGAGCGTCAGCCGCCCTCCCTCTCCTTGCCACTGCCGCTGACCTTGGCGGTACGGTTGCTGCTTGGTTTCCATCGAAAGCAATGGAAGTGCCAGTGGCAAACAAAGTGATTCACGCTTCACTCAAATATCCCTGGTCCAAAAACAGTATTCAAACGGTAGCTTGTAGAACGAGTATTGTCCTGGAAAAGGATCAAAAGATGTGTCATACAGTAGTTAAAATTGAGCTAAATTTGGTTGAAAAGGTCCTCTATAACGTTACATGTAACTGTTGTTTCAACAGCATCCAGAGTATATTTCAGTCTGAAACGTTGAAATATATTCAATAGTATGCTGTTGAAAGAATTTAACATTTTAGAGGACCTAGTCCTCTATGGTTGAGTTAGTTACACCAATCAGAAACAAGTATTTTTGTGATGTAATTAGCATAACTATTATTATCAAGCGGCTCTGCTGCTGCATTCCACAGCCTCTAGTCATTTGTAGAAGACAGAAGAAATGCATGGGGGGAAAAATCAAGCAGAGTTAAATGGAGCTGGATAAAACAGAGGAAAAAAGAGGAAGAGGCAATGTCTTGGGTATTTTGCTTCCGAAATAGAATGAAAGACTTAAATCTCAGCAAGTGCTAAAGTAATGTCGGTCTTTGGTATTGATCAACTGAACAAGACTATCGACCGTCAGCAGATATATTTTGGTCATTTAGTTTCCTGTGTGTTTCAGGTCCAGTCAGTTGTGTGGTTCTTTAGGAAACATCTGGGCGGCTCCAAGGAGACCAGAGCCCTGACTGATCACCATGGCAACAAGCTGCTGGACCCTAGTCATATCCCTCACAGCAGCACCCTGCGGAGTCGATTCTCCATCCGTCTCTTCAGCCTGCTGATCTTCAGGGCGGGGCCCGACGACTCTGGCATCTATATCTGTGGCTCTGACCACAAAGACTTCTTCTATGGTTACGACCTGGATATTCAGGAGGCGCATGCAATCAGCTTCACTCCGCGGTGAAGAGCAAAATGGGTAGTCAATGACTGTGACTGTATTAGAAATTATGTGTTATTTTACACAGTTATTAGTACAATTGACTCACTGCTATCCAGTGAACATGTATCAACCCAAAGTCAATTCTGTTTGGACATTCTTTGCATGTTTATGCAAACATTATAGAGACATCCCATCATCACTTGATACATTCTCAATATTTGATTTGGATTTAACTGTTAAATGGTTGACATGTTACACGTTCACACTGGTGGTTGAAAAACGTTCTGATGAACATGGCATACATTTTAATAGATTCTGAACAGCTGATCCCCAAATTTAAAGTGTTAGAGTGAAAATGTCATTTTCCAAACTTTTTATTTTGAAAAATGACAAATCCAGTTATTAAAAAAAATCTTACTGAAGAATTATGACCCCCCCCCCCAAAAAATGCTGTTATTTTTAAACCAATCAAAACAATAAGACGATTGTTTGTGTAGTCATGTGTAACCCATGATGAACTACTGATTTAAGTGATTCATATTCTGATTTGATGCTCATAGGCTAACTCCAGAAACTATGAGCAAGAAAAGGAATGAAAGAAAAGGACGCGGCTCTGCTCAGCCGTTGTACCGGATTTTCACCAGCTTCCGGCCCTGGTCAGTCTGTGATCGCTGTGGAGTACCAGGAGAGCAGGTTCGTGTGGGACTCTGCTACATCCACTCCCACTTCCTGCATGTACGCTACAGACGGGCCAATCAGACAGTTGCTTCATGTGGCTCAGGGGCAGTTCCCACAACTTTTGGCCAACTGAAGAAAAGCAGAGTTGGAGCCAAGCTGGAGGTCAGAAGCTGTCATGTGACCTGTCCAACTCAAGCTCCTCCATCCTCCAAAATCCTTGCTCTGATGGCATTTCTTGGGTACAAGTAAGTGCGTAGATAAGTTTAAAGAGGTACATACAACAGACAGGTGGCAGGTAGATAGACAGGTGGGGTGGCTGTGGCTCAGGAGGTAGTCCACTAATCAGAGTCCCCAGCTCCTCCTGTCCACATGTAGAAGTGTCTTTGGGCAAGACTGAATGAGAGGCTTATTGTTAAGTGCTTTGGATAAAAGCAGTATATGAATGCAGCCATTTAGCACATGCAGCCACATTTTAACACTGAAAAAGATTCATACATAAAACTTAAAACAAGTATAACTGCTGATCAATCTAAGGGCACTGGGGTTTTCAGAGTTCCAGTTTAAATGTTATAATCATTTTATTAGTCAAGACTAAAAGTGTAAAGCTCCACTAGCATACCCTAGAGGCTGCAATATTCATTACACCAACACCATACAAAAGGGCTGCAGGAAACAAAGAACATACTGATAGTTTTACCATTTCCATTTTTTGGCCTGGTGGTAGCGCTAGAATAAAGCGTCAGGAGGTCACCAAAACCATTAAGATGCATCCTCTGAGGAGCATGAATACCCACCGCATCCAGTCATTATTTTTTAAGATACCTTGCCATGGACCTAAGAGTTGTTTAAATAGAAATTTGATCTGATACAGTTGCTAAAGACAAGAGCAGTGGGTCACAAAAATCAACAGGAATCATCCTCTGGGAACCATGAATCTGGCCAGAAATTGTCCAGATATTTTGTTCTGGCCCCAAGTGTTTGTTGGACTGACAAATTCGCTGCCACAATGTCAAAGTCGATGACTGCTAGCAGGTCCCTATAGAATACTAAATCTACCACCCACAGTCTGTTTTGACCATGTCAATATTAGCTTTAAAATGTTTTAATAATTAATAATAATTATATATAATTAATAAGATATTTTCCTGTTGCACCTACTCTGTGTCATTAAAGTTTGCAGTAGCAGTAAAACTGATGAATACAAATGTAATACTAATGTAATGAATCTCTGTTTCTATGTTGTAGTTCTGACTCCCTGCCAGTGAAGGTGCCAGTGAAGGTACCAGTGTTCTACTTGAACCACCGTGCGGACCGCGTTCTGACCCTGGGCTGTCCCGGGGCACGACCTAACATGGCCGTGGCCTGGGACCGAGAATCTAAACCCATCTACCGATCTGAACACTCGGCAGGTCGTAACCTCAGCGCCACCCCCCCCAGGATACTCATAGACACCGGACACCATCTGGTGTTTAAACCTGCAAAAACCCAGGACTCAGGTACCTACTACTATTGTAGTCATGAAACTACACCTGTCTGTCAGCCAGGACAAGCCTTGTGAAAAATGTGTTTATCAATCTCTATTTATATTTTATTAAGCTGCTGGCCTTCAGGCGGTGTTTTGTTTACTTGCTTCACAAGCCGCCAATTCAGGTCAGCATAAGCTGCTCATGCCAATTTGTGTGATAAATTTTGATGCAATGAAACTACACCCCTCTGGCACCCTCTTCTCCCAGTTTCTCAAACCCAAGAACGCAAAGAACGGACTTGTGTTCTTAGGGAGAACGTTCTTGTTAGTCTTTCTTGGAAGAATGAACCAGCAAGGTCACAAGCACATTGAATGCTGTTGGCAGTTTGAGTATTGAGCAATATCCCCAGCACAAAAGCCAGGCTTTATCCCCCAAAACAATTGGTGTTGTTGGCTTCTCTCTCTGCTGCTTTCTGCCCCTTGCTTGAATGCCAAAATGAATGATGCATCCTCAGTAAAATGGGCGCAGATTGAGAAAGGCCCAAAGTCTTTTTATTCCTCACCTGCCCACCACCTCAGCCCATTATGTGATCCAGTCGCCTGGCTGCACAGCTGTCCCTCATCACCACATTAGTTCCAGTGTATATGTAGTAACCCCCTTGCACTCATGCTGTGATAGATCATCATGTTTTAGTTTGTACATGCCTGAAATCCATTTCCTGTTTTGATTGCCTGTTTGTCTCATTTAAACCTGCCTGGTGTGATAATGAATACTTTTTTTATGTTGCTGAATTTGACTAAAATATCCTTTTCGTTAATTAGGTGTCTACTACTGCTGGCTGCAGGGTCAGCCGGCCGCCGAGATACGACTGCTGGTCTATGCCCATTTGGGGCGGGGGCAGTCAGTGACATCACATCCTGACTTTCCAGCAGCTCTCAAGACTGTGTTAAGATCATATGCTGTCATGACAGCTGTATTTTGCCTTCTGGTGTTCGGCAGAGCTGCAGTCAGACATCTCAGAGACACCGGAGAAACACATGTGGATTAAACTGAATACTTGGAAGTTGGGTAGTTATTTTCAGCCACCATAATAATGATGTCCAGAGTTATACCATCATCATATTACTTAGTAACCAAAAACAGGTGCTACTGAAGGCCAACATGTTAGGCTGGCAAGTTAGCATGCAAAAACCAAATGGGGCTTTTAGAGTTCCTTGGAGAGCAATTCAACCAGGATGCAGATATGGTTTGTCTTTTGTTTGCATTTTGACTTGATGCAAAGAGTTGATAGTTCAAGTGTGGCCAACCTCAAACGGTCATGACTAGAGACAAGATGTGAAAAGCGAAAAGCTACAGTTCCACTTGTCCAACGCTTGGCTCAATAACCAACAAAAGAATTCCTGTCAGCTGCAGCAGATTGATGCTAACATACTAAGCTGCAAATATTTCCATGCTATTTGTTGTGTGCGGATTATACACAGACAATAAAATCCACAGTTTATATGTTATGTTTAAATCAACACTTGTTAGCTGAAAAAGTAAACACTGACATCGCACTGACTAAACACAGCAAAAGACAAGATGTTAACACTGGTTCTCTGTGTCGAACTCATATGCTTTCTGCACTCACCAAGCCCCTTATGCAACTTTTCATATGGATGTAATTTCCAGGAGACAGGCTTGTGAGCAGTAAACACTGAACAGTGAAGGTGAATAAGGTTGGAAGTAGGTTCTGTAGGTAGGTAGTTATAGACATATACAGTATTTACTACATACTGGACAAGGGTATCGCAAACAGCAAGGTTGCCACACACGCTTTTTTTAGAAAATTATATCTTTCTAGTCACATCTTTGAAGAAAACAATAAAACCTCTTAAACCTTCTTATATACATAAGTACGTGTGTGTATATAGTTTATACATTTGATACATTTTGCTATGATGTCCTGACTTTCCTGAGAACATGTTTAAAGTTACCTTACATTTCTGTGCTACCAGAAAACACAGCTGAGCCTAGCCTCATAATCAGACTGTTACGCCAGTCCATTTTCACTTCTATATTCAGTCTGGCATTCGGTTCATGTTAGCTGCTATTTTGCCCTAACCAATCAGTATCGGTCTCATCATCGTCATTTTCAGTTGTTGCAGGCGCTGTGCTAGCTGACATGTACAAATGCCACCCTTAGGACAAATTTTTTGACCGAGTAGTGTTAAGATGAATGATGGATAAAGGACTCTTCATACAATGATTTTGTTTTCTGTTATGTAATGAACAGTACAACCTCATGGGGCCAGCTGGCATGACTGTAGACTTCCTCCATGACTTGCATCTACAGTAAATTAGTGTTTGACAGTATAACCAAAAGGGTTGGATCTGTTCAGAAAATAGTTAATTTCAGAGCGTGAAAGCACGCTCAGTATCTGTGTTTGATGGGTTTCCTGCAGTGTTTTGAATGTGCTTTTGTCCCCTGTGTTTGTGTGTGGTATTGCAAGTATTCCCATCTGATGCATCCTGTGCGGTGAAGTTTGAAGTGCTCTCAGGTGCGCAGCTTTGTTCTTCTGATGAGAGAGTGAGAGAGATACGATGAAACAAAGACAAACCCACAGAGAGAGAGAGAACAGAAAAAGATAATGACACTTAGATAAAAGAAAAATAAGGAGAGAAGAGAAACAAAAAAGTCAAGCTTGAGTGGTTGATAAAAAATAAATGAGAGATGGCTGAGTTGATGAATGTGAGGAAAGACAGATGAGCATTTCCATCCAGTTATTTTTGTGCAGATTAGATCGGCTCAAAATACAGATGGAAATGCAAATATTTGTTAATATTTTCTCAATATTGTAATGTTTGTACTCTTTGTTTTTTAATTATTAATGTTTAAATTGGCACCGAAATGTATTAACCTTCTCAAAAATATTTAGGTTTGATTTTTTTCATACATTTTTTCTACATATTATATATCTGTAATTACTTCATTATCTTATATATTTCACTTTTACCTCTAGAGAGGAATGCATGTGGAAAAATAAAACACTTTTTTGTTGCAATTCTAGATTATGGAAGAATAAAATAGAATCCAAGTGTTAAGAAAACTTTTTTTCACATGTTGTAAATGCTCAAAAAAAAAAAAAAAGCAGACTTGTGTTTGTAATGACTTGTCACACGTGGAGTTTTGTAGCACCTGCAAGTGTTGAAGTGAAAACCTCGGTGCTGTGGTGAAGAGCAGCAGAGAGATTAACAGAATCAGAGGAGAGATATCTGGGACCTCAGATGCGTCCTCATTAAGACATCTCTCCACCCTGAGAGCCAGAGGAATGAACAGACACTTGTTCCTCCACAGCTGTGGCCCCCTCTTCAGTCCCTTTCATCCCTCTTTTTTTTCCCCCCTGCCACCTTCCCCTCTCCACCTTTCTGCCACAGAAGCTCTGAATCAACTCAGTATTCGACCTCCAGCAAGCAGACTGAAGGTTCACTGACTGCCAGAATTCAACGTAAAGCCTTTGGGTGTTTTAATGGTACCCATCAGATTCTCACACGCTGCTTGAATCATTCAGGTAGCTCTATCAAGCTCAGAACCTTTTACACCAAATACAACTACAGATCCACTTGTGGCAATAGATGGTCTTAAAATGTGTCTGACAATACATGGATATACGTCAAAATGTTTCTAACATTTATTACAATGCAAACAATATCCATTAAGCATATTAAACATCAAAGGTTATCCTACCTCTGAAATAATTCAATCCCAACACAAAGTCCACTCCTTAGCTTTTTCCAGGCCTTCAACTGTATCATGTGGCCTTCATCAGCAGATAGTTTGCCCTGTTGTCATGGAGATGGATCTGTTTACATGCAAGCTCAGTAGCTGTTCTGATTTACTCTAGGACTTCTTGTTTGGGTTAGGCATCAAAGTTCATTTTTAAACTTCAAAATAGTAGTTTGACACAACAGTCCCAATTCACATATTTGCTTTATCCGGCGCTCTCAGCTGCATCACTGGTTTTATTTTAATGGTATGTTAATTTGTGCGTATGAATTATTAATTTGGGAGCACGACAAAAATAATTTCAGAGCATGAATTTGTCATTTGTACACAGAAATTATACTTGTGCATAATCCTATTAATGAAATTACTCAGAGATCAAATCCAACACGATTCTTTTCCCATGTGAAGTGGAAAGCACTCCACCGCCGCAGCACAGCATATGACGAGCGTCAAGTGCCGCCCCTGTCTCTGTTACCTCTTATTTTTCCCCTCTTTAAATATTGCATGTTTGATTCTGCCCTTTAATCCTCCTCACCTCTCTTCCTCAGGACCATGAACCCTGCTGGTTTTCACAGTAGCCCTATAATCAATCAGGGACTGATTTACAACAGGGATGAGAGGGAAACACAATTAACTGGCTGTGAGGAGAGTAAATTAGCAGGACTGGGCCTCAGGGAGCAGGTGTGAGAACAATTTCACTCAAGGTGTAGTATCACAAAGCATGCTCCAGGGCAGGTTGGGAATGGTAGAACTAAAGGAAAGGTTATCAGAATGAAAAGGGTCTATCCTCTGGGGAGCATGAATGTGCTCTGTACATTTTATGGAGAACTGCCTGTTAGATCATCAGATATCATGTGTGCAGAGATGATATTTTGGCCTGAGGGTGGAGCTAGAGGTGAGGTCAAGGGATATCTTGCTTTGAGCGTTGGTCGCCATCCTAAAACTTGCTGCAAGCAGGGTAATCACAAGAAGACCCAACTTCATACTCAAGACTGCAGATTTTGCCAAAATGTGACCAGAGCAGTTTCTGCTCCTAGGTCTCTTGGAGATATATATATATATATATATATATATATCCTTGTCTGTCTTCAGACAGAGATAAAAGAATGATTTTGAGATTCACATGAAACCAAAGAGGAATACCAATTGAGAAAACAAGGACATGTAGATGCAAATTTTCTAAAACAAGTGTCACCAACTCATCACTGGCGGTCAACCTGTTGATCTTTGTGGAGCTGCACACAGCACAACACAGAACAAGTTGAAAGGTAATTTAGTTATTTTCACCAAGAATGCTCTCCAAGAGCTGTATCGGGACTGCATCTACTGCTAATTCGAAGTGACCACTTCCTGCTGCTCTTATTTCACATTTAAAGCTTTGCATAGATGAATCACATGTAGGCTTTCGTTGTGAAGGAAATACAGGAAATGTACCGACTGCTATTATTCGCTACGACTTCATCTACACAAGTGCTTTTTAAAAAAAATGTTTTTTTATCTTGCGTTTATTAATAGTGCAAGACAAGTGATTAAAAGGAAGACACATGAGACATAATAAGACAGAAACAACAAAAACAACCCAAAAAAAAGTAACAACAGAAGCTACCAGGGTAAATCTGAGTAGATACATTTAGATTTTCTTACTGTACTACGCACACAAGTAGGTGTGTGTGTAAGTGTGCAAGTCAGTTTTATTTATATAGCCCAATATCACCGCAAGGGGCTTTACAATCTGAACAACATACAGTACAACACCCAGGCGCCCTGTTCGTTTGGGTCTGAGGAGCAACTTTCAGCTTGAAAGAGGGCTATCAGCCCCTCTCTCACTGTGCTGTCCCATACTAGTCCATTCCCCCAAACCCCCCTCAGCCACCGAGGCCCGGTCAGAGGTGTCACGCCATTCTGGGGATTCATTGGTTATGGAACGGGTGAAGAGTGGAAGGTGAAGTAAAACCCACTCATGCCATGCTTAAAAAAAAAACAAAAAAACAAAACAAAAACTGACTGTTGTTGTAAAGTGTGTAGATAAGCTCAGCAACATTATACATGTTAGTGAAAGACTTGTGTTTGCTAGCACAGAAAAGAAATAAAAAAAGTCCCTGTTTATGTAACATACTACAGTGTCTTCTATTCTTTGACCAATTGGTCCAGACTGAACAGATAGTTAACCAACTTTGAGAGATTTTTTCCCCTGTGGTGGAAAAAATAAAAAACAAAATAATCACAAGAGAAAACAATTAATCAATCATTAATCAATCATCGCAGCTCCAAAATGTATTTGGGAGACGTCTGATTTTAAGCAATTTTAATTGACATTAGCCTGATTCGAAGCTGCTAAGTAGCTAGCTGTTCACCGTCTGGAGAAACTCTCCCGTGAAGAGTACAAGAAGATGCCGTAGCACCGTTACATGAACGGTCAAGTCAAGTTTATTTATATAGCACATTTCATAGACTCAGTGTGCTTAAACAAATAAACAGGGACTTTTTATTTTCTGTGGCAGCAAACACAACAGTCATCCATTCACTATTATTCTGCATACTGAGCTCATCTGCACACTTTATGGCTGACTAAAGTAATGTAAGGGAAAGGCTCACTTTTACAACACCACCGCTGATTACCCACAAGGCCACCTTCCTTATAGGGGAAGGCTTGGCCAGTAGCGCAGGTGCAGTCAGGCTGTGGGTGTGCTAACCAGAGGTGGAACAAGTATTCAGGTCCATTACTTCAGAAAAAGTACTATTTTATATGTGTCATATGATGTGTGTAGTCGTATATGGACCCAAATGCAGATGACCAGGAAGCGTAATGGGGTGAAGTAGCCGGATGGCTACAGTGTTTATTGAGGGTGATGTGGTTGACAGGCAGACCGGTAAGCAGACAGGTAAACAAACAGGCAAAAGGCAGATCGGTTACCGGCTGGTAGTGGTGGAAGCAGGGAAGTGAGTCCAAGGTGGTAAATCAGTTCAAATAGGGAGCAGGCAAGTTATAAAATACAAGATCCAGCCAAGGTCCAAGGGAGACAAAGAATCCAAAAAAACAGAACTCATGGTAAAACTGCCGGGGAATTGGGCACTGGAACCAGGTGCAACAAAAAGTTCACCAAACGGCAACACACATAAAGGTCAGGAACACTCACAAGACAGGAGCAAGAACTCAAGGCAGGAATCACTCAGCTGTAACAACGATGACCCAACACTGAACAGAGACTCGGATTAAATACCCTAGGAGAGGTGAAACAATGAGACACAGGTGCAAACAATCAAGGAAGGACCAACAATCAAAACTGGAGGGAAAACAAGGACAGGAAGTAAAAACCACAAGATACACCAGGGAAGGAACACACAAAACAGGAAGTGACAACACCTAAACTACCACAATATGATGTTTCATTAATGTGTATGTTGCATTTTACTGCTGTAGATGTTTAAGGTTGAGCTCATTTTAACTCCTTTATATACTGTTGAGTAGTTTAATCTACAGCAATGCATCATATTCTACAAGATCATCATATGCACTATTTGAGAATTTACAGTAAGTAATTTTAGAGAAAATGTGTATATTGAGATATGTAGTATAACGCAGCATACCTTGAAAATATCGAGATATTATTTATCACCCAGCCCTAGTATGACACAAGTGTCCCCACCCTGTTATTGACCTATTGTCTGAGGTCTGCTGCTTTTTTCATGTATGTCTGTCACATTTTTTTCTGCCACTTAAAATTCAAAAAGTCATTAAACCATGTTAAAGATAACAAATTAAACATAAGACTGAAGTTAAAAATGCAGAAATGTTCTTTAAACGCACAGTATGTAATTTCTCCCGCTAAGGGTCTCTCAATCAAAACAATAACAAAAGATGGACTTTGATGACGTCGTGAAGTAAAGTGGGATCATGGGAGTTGTTGTCTTCATTGTTAAACAACCACCATTGCAGATGAATAGCTATCTGATGTGACCCAGGCAGAAATCATGTTCAAGGACAAGGTAATTTATTCAAGTTTTACAGGGACAGCTTCAGCGACAGAACACATAGCAAACAACAATAAATAATCAATAATAAATTTCTCTGGGTCTGAACATTGTTGGAAATACCAAAACTCAACAACATTTTTAGACATTTTAATGTGGAAATGTTACATATTGTGCCTTTAAAGAAAATAAATGTCAAATAGAAAAATGTCCTTCGAGGCTCTTGCACACTGTCTGCTCCTCTGTTGCTTTTCATTTGACTATTAGAAAAATCAACAACTGAACTGAATGAACAGATAAAGAAGGCTTTTTTTTACCGATTAGCAGGTTAATATTTCAATGTACTGTAAATCAAGAGCACATATTGTAAAAAGTATATGCAACTCTGTTTTGAATGATTTTACTTATTAATGTGGGTCCTCAGTCCTCGCACCCTTTTAATATAAGAAAATTGTATCCAGAATCTCAGAAACCTTGAACATCTAATAAGCTTCGAGCAATTTCCATTCAAGTATCAGAAGTACATTTATAACCTGCTCATCACTGCCTGTACTCTGGGAAGAAGGTTTTATTTCACATACTGCAAGACCTTCCTCTACACTGTTATTTTAAGTACAACCATCCTGATGTATTTTAGCCTCTTGTCACTCGCTGTACTTTCCTGTCTGCTAGGCAGCTCACTCTGCAGAACTGTTTCATATGCGCTGGTACCTTGCACCAGGACATTTTTCTCATTTTTGAGTATAGGCGCAGCAGCAGCTCTTAACAGCACTTTCTGTCCAGTCAAACTCTAAAAGTGCATTTTGGAGAGTTATAGTTTAGTGTAAGCATGACTGGCATTTATTAGATGATATATGGATGTGGCTCACATCCATGTGAGCTGCTAGCTTGAAATCCATGAACATAAAATAAATTTAAATAAGTTACTTCAAAATCCTTATTTTGACAAAGATATGTACGTTTGATGAGTCTTGGTTTGAAGAAACTTCACTTTGTTGAAATGGAGGAAAGCAGGAACCAATCAATCCTTCTTCACGTTCAAATACATAATAAATAATAAATAAACATTAAAATTAAATATTAATGCTGGAGGATGATTTTATTGCCACTTTTACACCATCCATACTTTTTTCAGTGACTTCAGAAGCTATGACTTCTGGTTTAGTGAAATATCAAAACATTTTTATCTTGTAGACAAAAATCTATTAGGTATTCTTACACATGTTGCATTACTAGTCTTTTGAAAAAACATATACTTTTGCACACTGTATATTGATTTCCTGAAATCTAGAATAACTCAAACTCAATTTAAACCTTGTTGCAAAGATAGCCCACTTTATAAATTATTCATTTGACAAAAGCAGATTTGAATTCAGTTGAAGAAGTTGAGAGTCTGCACCTCCTCGTTAGAGGCCATGGCAATCTGCCAGAAAACAGTGAATTTCGGTGAAAGAGTTGCTGCCCGACGTGAAATATCTCGGGGTCTTGTTCACTAGTCAGGGTAAAGTGGAAGGTGAGATCAACAGGCAGATTACTGCAGCATCTGCAATGATTCGGACCTGCTACCAAACTGTCATGGTGAAGGAAGCGAAGCCTGAAGGCGAAGCTTTCGATTTACCAGCCGATCTGCTTTCCAACCTTCACTTCTGGGTAGTGGCCATAGCAAGGATCCAAAATAAGTTTTCTTTTGACAGGACGGTGTAGTCCCTCATTCGTCCAGGAGTGTTCTATCGTTAAACGTCTTGATACTGAAAACAGTGTCCAGATGACTACGACTGAAACCTTTTCTTTTGACAGTGTGTCTCGCTCACCCTTGGACAAGAAAACTTGGAATAGAACCATTGCTGTGATGCACTGAAAGGAGCCAGTTGAGGTGGTTTAGCATTTGATCAGGATGTCTCCCTGTGGATGTATTCCAGGCATGTCCAACATGAAGGAGACCAAAAGGAAGACAGATAGAACACACTATTGGGATTATTTATCCAATCTGGGCTTGGGATATCCCCCAGGAGGAGCTGGAAGGGTGTCTGGGCTACTTTTCTTAGCCTGCTGCCACCACAACCTGGAGTAAAATTAGTTCCTAATTCCTAGTGGCAGAAAGTGGTTGGATGGATGGATGGATGGATGGATGGATGGATGGATGGATGGATGGATGGATGGATGGATGGATGGACCTTTTGAATCACTGTCCACATGTGTTGTAGTCATTGACAGTGGTTTCCAGAAGTGGAAAACAACTGAACCAAATCAGAACTTTGTAGCTGGGATTAAAAATGAGGACATCAAACTTCCGTGCTATAGACAGAAAACAAAATGACAAAAAACTGGTCTGCAAATTTTCAAACCAGAGCCATAACACATAAAGTGATATAAACCTTAAAAATATGGATATTAAATTATATTCTGGATTTTACAGGGAGCCAGTGCAGAGAAGCTAATATTGGAGAAATATGATCTCTTTTCCTAGTTCTTGTTACTACATATGCCGCAGCATTCTGGATCAACTGGAGTGTCTTAATGGACTTATTCAGGCAGCCTGATAATAAGGTATTGCAATAGTCCAACCTAGAAGTAACAAATGCATGCACTAGTTGTTCAGCATCATTTTGAGACAGGATTTGCCTGATTTTTGCAATGTTGCGTAGGTGAAAGAAGGCATTCCTAGAAGTTTGTTTCATGTGGGAAAACCTGATCAAAGATAACTCAGAGGTTCCTTACAGTGGTGCTGGAGGCCGGGGCAATGCCATCTAGAGTAACTATGTCTTTAGATAATGTGTCTCAGAGGCCAAGTACAATAACTTCAATTTTGTCAGAGTTTAACATCAGAAAAAGTGGCAGGTCTCGAAGTTTTGATGCTTATCAGTAAAATGTTCACTGACATTGGATTTTATTTGTTTTCCACCAGAATATCCAATCTTGCAATACCATCTGCTCGTAGCAACTACAGCATTATTAAACTTTTTAAACCCTAGGGTTATGTTTAGGCACTCGCAGAATTTGGGTAAGGTTAGGGAAAGATAATGGTCTTGGTTTTAATATAGAAAAGGTTTGTAGCGACTTGAAGCATAAGGCACAATGTGTTTATTAACATTAAACCAAAACCAGGATCTTTCCCTAACTTTAATCATAGTGATTTTGTTTCCCACACCTAACCACACACTGGAATTAAATTGCAAACCCTGGTCTACAGTGTCAAGGTCTTGTTTTGTACAACTGACAACCCTTCCGACCACCTGCATATGACTTCTGTGTGGTACAAAAATGTAGCACTCTATTTACTTGAAAAAATGTTAACCGTGTTTCTTAATACAATGTAATTGTGAAAAACAAATTGTAATATATATTAGTCATTTCTAGGAGGTTGATTAGTCTAACCTTGGAGACAAAAATGTCAAAAGTTATTTTATTTGAACACTGTCCTAAAATAACAAATTAAGTGGCATTTACAGTACACAATGTTACGGAGCCCCTGACAAAATGTAAAGGTTACAAGGCAAGTCAAAAAAAATAAATAAATAAAAACAAATCTGAGAAATTTTGGATGAAAATTACAAGGAGTCTTAAATCTCGTGTATGACGTGATATGGTCTTTAAAACCCTCTGAAACATGCATGTAATAAGAAGCTAAACAAATAAATTTGCCTGCCTGAGTCTGCCAACCAGTCAGTGTAAATCCTCTGCAGAGACACTGAAGGTCCTGGACTTTCTAATCTCACTGGAATAAGAATGAATCCTCCATCTCTAAATGACCTCCAAGCTTATCTGAAGGAGCTTTTTATTAAAACCTCCCCAGAGGCTCCACCCTTCCTGTTTAATTGATCCCAATATGATTGTCAACACCCTTAATTTACTGTCTGTAATTCACTCTCTCCCTTTATTTAACCTTTCCACCATATCTTATCATTTGCATTTCCGTCTTCATTTTCCTACAGTACCTTTGTCTTGGTGGAAATAAATGCCATCGTCCAACAATTAAAGCAGGGAAAAATATCAGACAAAGCATTCACATCTAAATCAGAAAGCCAAGCTGCTACAGTTTTATTACTGTGCGTTGATTGTGATGCTATAGAATTTCCCATTCATTCACTCCACTGACATTTCAGAAAATCCTTATATAAAGAGTTTTAAGCCTGGAACCAAGCCAACCAACTATGACATGAATTGTGAGCATAAAACATTTGATTTGGCGCTCTTCTTCTTGAATTTAACCTTCGTCATTATTATAGTATTGTAGTGATTCTCTAAAAAAACGCAGCATGTCAGAAAGGGAAATCACGGTTGCTCTGTGGTAAAAGTAACATAAATGAACGTAGAGTTCAGTGGTAGTAGCTAACTCACTAGCTAAACCTGTGGTAAGTTGTAAGTGTCACAGATGTGCCAGGCCTCACCAGCCTATAATCACCCACACCTGCTCCCAGTTACACTCCTGCTCCTCATTAGCTCCAATCACAGCCAGTACATAAGCACACCACTCACCTCAGTATGTGTCGGAGCACGTTCACATGTAGGACTCTACATGCTACTTGGCAATCTAACGCTATGCTTACTTTACCCCAGCGATCCTCCTCCTCCAGCGACCTTCATCTCCATCCTCAACGCTCTCTCTCTCTCTCTCTCTCTCTGTGTCTCTGTCTCTGTATTTCAATAAAGAGCACTCTTGGTCATCCCGGTGTCCCCTGCCAGTCTGTACCGTAACAGTAAGTGAGTAAATAAAGTTTAAAAAAAAAAAGCTCACTAGCCATTTGTGGGTTTGCGTTAAACGCGGTAAACATTTCCATGGTGCATCGCTGCTGTAACACTTTAGGATTGTGGGTAGTGTAGTACTTCTCAATGAGATCACAAATAAAACGTGTTTTTCTTAAAACAAAGTTGATTTCATACAGACATGTGGCTTCTACAGAGCATATACCATTGTTGCACAATCTCATAGCTTGTGGTAAGTCTACCTTGGATGGTTACAACATTATGGCTAATAATCAAATTCCTCTATTCAAAATATGAATGGGATTTTCACTTCCGGAACCCAGAACACTGTTGAGCTCTATTGCTGTGGAATTCCTGAGTTATAAAAGTAGGCGGGTTTCTCTCTTGTTCTTTTTTCAAAGTGAGATAATTAGAGTCAAGAGAGTCTCTCACACTTTTCTACGATTCATTCTATTTGCATATTCTTCTCTGTAATTTGCTGTCTTTTCTCAGGCAGTTCTCGCCCTGCCGAACAGTGCTGTGCTACAGCACAGAAGCCAGACAATAAAAACAAAATGGAAGCACAGCTCAGCAGCAGTAAGGATAAAGGAGATAAATGACTAGATGAGGAAAGTGCTTTGTCTTCTTTCCCATGGTTACATCTGTTAGACTGGGCATAGTCCATTTAAAAATAAAACATATTTCCATGCTTTTTGTTCTCCATTATTTACTTTTTGCATTATTTTTCTACTGTTTTCATTTGATGTCTTCTGTAATACTTTTTATGCTTGAGATGAGATTATGCTTGATGACACATTAAGAGGACATAAATCATCCCTTCTATTTATTCAATTTATTTTGTTTTTCTGTCATATTTTTTCTCGCCATCATATTCAATCAGATTTTGTATCCGTTCTTCTCTCTTTCCTTCGCTGTGACACTTTATTTCCATCTCTGTCTGCAGTTGTCTCAGTCCTCTCTCCGCCCTTTATATTTCTAACCATCTCCTCATCTATTCTCTGTCATTTTTTTCACCATCACTCTCTACTCTTTTTTTTTTCCTCTCCGTCTGCCTGCCTGCTCATTCATTCTTCTTACTTGACTCAAAGTCCAGTTTATGAAAAACGATCCATCAAACACATCTCTCCACTTTGGCCCTCCATCTTTTTAGTGTTGTTTCAGTAACCTGTGGGTGTCGTCTCTGTGATATTTAAGTGATCCCTCTGGGATTTATTTCCCTCTCCTTCCTGACAATTTGCATCGAAATTAAAAATCCTGATGAGTGATAGAACACAAGGCAGTCATTGATTATGCTCCTGTTATTTGATGGAATTATTAAACGGGCTCAGAGGACAACCGCGCTGAACAGATTTAGATTGTTGCTATTTATTAGTTGATATTTTTTTGCTCATGCTTTACAGTAATAACGTGACATTTTGCAGATGCTTACCCAGCGTTTATACATTATAAAGCAAGAAACTTAAATCTTGTTTCACAATGCTGGGTTGTAAAACGCTAAATAAATCTACCTTGTACCTTCATGTATCATTTTTCTGTACTTCTGGCTGTATCTGTCTGCAGCAGCTGATGTTTTCTGTTCCTGGTGTTCATTATATTCATCAGCTGTCTATGAACGCTACACAAAAATTGCTCACAGCAAAGAATGGGAAGGAGTCAAAGGTCAATGATCAGGAGTCAGGAGACAGCCAGAAAAAGATTGAGGAGAACATCTGACGCCAGAGACGATCTTTGTACAGTGGCAGGGATTATGATCTTCTCCCCATATACAACTATCTGTTATAATGTGACCAAAGTTTCATACTTAACTGTTTGAAATATAATAATCATGTATAGTGCACACAGCAACACACATTATTTACATAGTAACTGGCTCAGTGTACCTGCGTGTGTGTGTGTGTGTGTGTGTGGGTGGGTGGATGTGTTCAAATGTCTCCTTCTATTCGATGTTGGGAAGTAAATGAGCCAATTTAGCTGTGTATTGATTTGAGAAATTGACTGAAACATTGTAAAACATTGACGAGTCTGTTGAACACACCCACACACACACACACCCTTCATTCCCCAAGCCAATTACCCTGTATAACTCCTGTTTTCTCTCACACACACAAATAAGACCATGTTTATTTGCTTTTTATTGGCTGACAGCACTAACGGAGAGACTGACTGCAGGTCTTCCATAGATTTGATGTGATTGTTAAAGAACAGCTCAATCTTCACAGAACTTAGGAAGTAATTCATCCAGTGGGACGTCTTTTATTAGATACAGCAGCATTCATTCTGGACCATGAAATGATCATCTATTCCATCGCAATAAATATGACTCTCTCTTTTTCAGACCAACATGGCGGCTCATTTGGAAAATTGCTCTTATATTATGAAAATAGTTCACCGAAATGTGTTTCTGAAAAGATTATAGGTGAGAAATAAGCCATGTAGTTACTGAATCTGTCTTCATTTTAGATCCACAACGGTTAGTTTTTCGGGAGTTTCCAGAGGTGGCGACGCCCCTGATTTGCATAAAGTAGCCTAGACCTCAACTTTATGCAAATGAGGACCGTCAACGTGACGCCCGTTCTATCGAAACGCACCGTGGAGCTACCAGGGCTGCTTACGTAGACAATGAATGGGAGACGTGGAACACCACCAGTGACACGTCCATCAAGCGTCCAATGCTGGGAAGCAGTGCAACCCCTCGCATTTAATAATGCCCCTGTGGACACGTACCATCACAATTCTTACAGTCTTGCTCGTTTAACATAATGTCTGCAGTCTGTAGATGATGATAAGTTAGAAACTAGTTAACGTTGTTAATGTTGTTTTTACCTCTTTTGGGGGGGGTCCAAGTCTTAATTACGGGGGTCAGACCCCCCCAATCCACCCCGTAATTTGAACCCTGACTGTGTTTGCATGCTTCACAGATGCAGGCAGGTCAGCAGAAAAAGAAACCAAAACTTGATAAAGCTTGGCTTCAGTGAACATTTGTTCTGTTCAGTTTTGGATATTTCCACAACATTTCTGTTCCGGTTCGCCCTGCTCTCTGCCTGTCTGGACAAAATAGATAACAATGTAACAAAATGACAACCCACAAAAAAAGAGCGTTTGTGGCTCTACGTTTGGAAGCTGACAGGTTGTCCTCACAGGCGGCACTCTCTCTCTGTCCTCTGTCGACCCTCTCATTTGCTTTCTTGCCATGTCTCCCTTCATCCTGTCTCTCTGTCTGTTTTTTCATGTATGTCTCTTTGCCCTTATGTTCTTCTGTTAGTCACGGGGCTCTGTGGCACCCTATTTAGTATTCTCCTCAGTCTCATCTGTCAGCTCGCAATCAATCACACACACACACACACACACACACACACGTTGCAAGTACTGGTGGTAATGACTTATCTTTTCTAACACAGGCTACAAATTAGACAAACAAATAGATACAGGCATGCAGTCGCATGCCCACAAACCCACACAGCTGACAGTCTCGTGTCCTTGGTTCCATGGTTTAATGTGCAGGAGGACACATGTTATGGCCGTGCCGGTCCAATGTCACGGTTACTTTATATTAAGGGGAAGTGTTTTGCCGTCACACCGCAGGAGCGTCTGGGTCATTTGTACCAAGGACAGCCGGATGCTGCGTGACATTTCAGGTCTCTTCCAAAGGACGGGGCATTTAGAACGTGAGCTTAGGAACGTGTACGTGAAACGATCGCACAGTCTAAGCATCAGTAATCCCCATGGTGATTTGCTGCCTATACCACTACACTATACCGCGTTACTGTCCAGCCCATTCCAAAATAGCAGCCAAACATTTTTACACTCAATCGATAATAATTAGAGCTAAATGAGAAGTCAGTTTACAGTAATGTACAGTACTTATTATAATTTTATCATCAGCTACAATAAAAGTACAGCCTGATCATCTAAGCCTAAAGGTATGTTCTGACAGAATGCGATGCAAATTAAAGAAACAGTGTGATTGCAAACAAAGTCAATGGAAAGACGTAAGTCATGAATGAATGGAAATTCACACTAGAAAAAGGATTCAACTTCATGAATCTACTTCATACACTTAGATAAACAAGAGGGAAAAGGAGATACTGGAAGAAAATACCAGATTGAAATTAAGTTCCTGGTGAGTTCTGAGTCCGAGTCTGAGTCTGAGCCATCACACAAACACACAGTCAAAGCAGCAATGTTATTTGCACACAAAGTAAGGTAGTAATCATGTGTTGCTTCCAGAAAAGAAGAGAAATCATGCAGAAGTTAAGGGGCTACATTTTACGTTTATTAAAAAAGAAAAAAAACAGATACTTTCCTAGTAAGTAAATGTATCATCTGTTGTTTAGTGGTCATATACTAGCACTTATGATAACTGAAGTCAAAATCGGCTCTTGGAATATGTAAAAATCTACCCCTCAAAATATTTAAAATGTATTTACATGATGAAAAAAGCTGAAGGATGGAGGCTCAAGGACCATACAGAGGCCATACATACAAGCGCCCATTGAAAAAAAGCACCAAAAATAGCCCAAAACATTACATCTGCAACAAGAAATTCAGGAGCGCTACGAAAAGGTGTGGTCCATGAGTGGATTTATATCACTATAAATCCAGGTGCTGCTAAAATAAAAATAAAAATTCTGGATGGCATTCAAACAATCAAATATACTAAGCAACTACGAAATTTAAACTGACTGAACAATCAAACTAAACTTCTAACTACAATAATTTTTAATCAGACCAGTCAGCTCAGAAATGGGTCATTGCTGTAATGAATTGATCAGAAAAAAATGCAACTAACCTTTTACCAACCATCTGCAGTTAATGAGCCAGAAGTGAAACATTATGACCTGTTGTGCCTGTTGGTTTGCTACTCCAGATAAAGCCATCAATCAGCAGGTCTAACAGGGTTTCTGTTACATAAAGATATAGCATTAATGTTTTATGTTGAATAATACTGTAAAGGATAAGGCAGTAAGAGGAGGGGCGATATAGAAGGAGGGATAGGAGAGAAGGAATTGGGAGGTCGAGGACGTTAGAGCTGGAGGAGATGAGAGGGCAGGGAAGGTGACGAGGTGAAGAGAGGAGAGGTGATGAGTGTAATGGATTTGTATCAAGGAGGAATGGAGAGGAAGTGAAAACACAAGAGGAAGGGAGGGGTAGAAGGTAGAAGATACAGAAAGATGGACAGGCGTGTGGGTACAGGTACTGGAGAAGAGGAAATATGATCCAAAAAGTCAATTTTGTGTAATACAGTACATCTATAAATTCCAAAGTAATGTAACCTTGGACTTACTTGATTTGAATGTATTAAAGCCCAGTATTATGTTTATTTTGGGTAATTCTGCAGGGCAGAATGTCCAATGCTAACATTCGGTGCCAATGCGAGGAGTAGTGTACAGTGCGGAAAGCGAGAGTGTCGGGGCTGGGGTGGTGAACGGGCACGTAAAACATCTGACTTAAAGCTGCTGTAATCTATATTTTTATAATAAAAATGTATGAAGGCTGTCCGGCCCACAACTGTACTGTTTTGGTTCACTCTTACAGCTCTCATAGTGTTGTCTTCTGCCACAGCAGGCAGCTGTTTTCAGAGAAAAAGCTCTAAATCCTTTTCATCTAGTGCTACCATGAGGTTGACAATTATGGTTTTGAGTAAAATGTCTTGAAAGCTATGTGGCATAGTCTAGGTAAGACCCCTGAGTCAAATTTGTGATTTCAGGCCCCCCCCCCCCATATCTACATATGGATGTGGTCATGGGATTTTAGTGATTGCTATGGTTTACATTCTCCTCCTCTTATAAAAGCCATCCGAGATCAAGTGATCAAATAAATAATTCATGGTCATCAACCTGAAAGCAGGGCTGTTTCTGGGCACCAGAAAGGCTGACATTTCAAAGATGCTTTTCACTTCACAGTGACGGCGTATCTTCAGTTGGATGAAACCTTCCCTTTTCCTCTAAAATGAATACTTGTTGCAGCAGGATTTGAGGTTGTTTCACGTCTAGCACTACAGCACTGGCTGTCTGTGGGTCCCCTCGAAGAAGCTGCAGTGACGCCAGCGATCTGATAGGTCGTTTTGTGCCGCATCATGAGCTCCATTCGGACGGGGTTGGTGTCTGTAGGGGAGGTCAGGTAATTTCATTTCTGCAGCAGTGATGTTAATCCCATCCAGATCGGCCACGCCTGTGTTTTTCACCTTCAACCCTCAAGACACTTGAGCCCCAAACACCTGCTGTGTGCAGACAAGCTCAAAAGCGGCTCTGATTATAGTTGTTCACACACAGCCAACTGGACAGCCACAGTTTTTGTCAACCCTGTCTCTTATAAATTACATTTATGTAACACTATTATGTTCTGCCATTTACGTTTTGATGGGAAAATTGCTGTCTGGATTATGTTTCCACATTGTCAATTACTTCCAGTGAAGGAAGTGCTACATTTCTGTTTTGTTTTGCAATGTATTGCTAATGTGAGGTATAAAGATTCCTCCGTCTTTCTTTCTTTTCCAAATCTATGTATTCTTATTGTTTTATTATTATTATTATTATTATTGTTGTTGTTGTTTAATTTTTTTTATTCATAACAGCATCTATGGCTGAGCGAAATGGCCATAGATGCTTTTTTTCTCAAGTTTGTGGATGATTCATAATTTTAATCGTTTTTTTTTCTTGCGAAATGCCGCAAGACTGATACATGATTGAAAGGTCATATGTTTTTTTAACTCTTAAGATTTCCATTATATCGACCCATATTTTTAATTCAGTTTATGGGTGGCATCTTTTCAATATGCAATAGCAATTCAGTGTATCAGCATTTTTTTTACTTGCCTCTCTGTATGGTAGCTTTTGAGACCTGAACCCAGCCTGTATCTGTGTCTTTAAGAATCGACCTGGCCAAACCCCGACTGGTACTGCCAGAATCAGACCCGTGGCCTGAGGGTCACGGGTCAGGCCATGGCCAGGCCAGTCATGGCCAGGCTATTGCAAAGCATTGGTTGCACTCTGTCTCTTTCCTCTTCCCCCTGTGAAATGTGTGTCTACCTGCAACACATGTCGCTCTTGGATGCAGACGAGAGACAAGGCACAGTCGGAGAGAGCAAGGGAAATTTTAGAATAAATTACGTTTGAAAATAATCAAAACCAAACCCTGCACCAGAAACTTTACGCAACAACACTTCCCGAGCCTGATCCGAAACCCAGTGCTTTGTCGGGATCTGTCAGGTGTGGGTCAGGTAGCAGAACTCTACATGCAAGGAAGTTATAGGAAATGTTGCATTCATGTACTGGACATGATGTGGAAGACAACAGCTTGTGCATGTGCTTTTCAAATCTAGTCTTCTTTATTAAAATAGCGTGACACAATGAATCCAGCCTACTAAGTAGCTAACTGAAAACTAACATATAACTAACATATACTGTCTACTTTGTAAGTCTGATGATCACAGTAACTGTCTGAGTTAAAAGCTGTTTGGATTGACGAGTTAAATCGCTGACGGTTGATTTTATTCCCCCCATTACCCTGAGAAACCAGTCCTGTCTGAATGTTATCAGACAGACAAACTCTGTTTTTCTGTACAATTTTTTGGCTTTACATGAATTCAGACTGAGAATCTGAGTTTTAGTTGTGAGGAAAGTTCCTACTAGAGTTCACCAGTCTTTCATCTGCACGATCAAAGGACATCTTGTGTAAACTTTCTAATTCATGTGAGTGTGTGTGCTACTGTGTGTCTACTGTACTTGACTGTGTGTATGTACCTATACATATAAATACAGTCGGGCTGTTTGTACAGTATATGTGTCATGTCATGCCTGCTCTTGACCGTGTGTGTGTGTGTGTGTGTGTGTGTGTATAAATACAGCAGAGCTGTTTGCAACAGATGTAGTTTTCTAGTTAAATCTGAAACTTGTGTGGAAATAATATTAAAGCAGAATAAACATGATCCATGTAATCGAGGATGTTTGAACCTGCAAGCTGAGCTGCTGTTGACTTGGTCAAAACTACAACTACTTAAACATACGCTACAGGGTTAGGCTGATTACCACTTTGGTGTTTTATTCAACAAGATATCAATGATGCATCATCTTTCAGATACTGTAGATGTCCGCCCTGTCTTTCCTCAGAATCAGTAGCTGCCAGTACTTTCTCTGCGCTGAGCATTTGTTATGATGCATCTATAATCCACCAGGCAGCGTGAAAACCAGTGTTAATTCTGCATAAATGCCCCTGGGGATGTACAGCTAACATGCAGCCTCATTCTCTCTACTGGACAGTGTGTCCCTTGTTTCCATAGAGCCTATTTGAAGTTTGTTTTGGACTATTCATTATTTTTCATACTTGAACCGAATAATGCATCCATAAGCACGTGAACAGAAAGTTAAAATCCTTCCCACGCTAACGACCACTGTGTCCGAGGAAATACGTCAGGCTGAGTCAGTGGCTTCTTTTAAATCTAAGCTTAAAATGTACTTTTATCGCGCTACCTTGCCCGATTTCATCTGATTCTACTTTTTATTATATATGTGGTTTGTTTAATATTTTTATTCTATTACTGCTGTGTTTTTATATTTCTATGTTATGTTTTATGTGTTATTTGCTTGCTCTGTGAACCACTTTGGTTTTAATAAGTGCTATATAAATAAATATTATTATTATATTATAATATGGAATTTAGTTCTGCATGAATTTCAAGTTACATGATAAGTCCAAATGTCAGGAATTGTAAACTTGAGTGCAGCAATATCTTCCTTGTGCTTTGTGTAGCAGGTTTGATATTGATATACAGCAGCATTTACTCCTTTAGTTCAGTTTGTTTGGACAGAGGACAAAGATCTCATTTGAAACTGAGCAACACCAAATAACTGCGCTGAACATCTGAGAATGAGCTGTAAGAATTTTTGTAAAAGAATTAGACTATGGGTGTGATTCTGGATTTAAAACTTATATTCATTGTACACCTACTATATCATTAAAATGAAACATTAGTGTTAAAATGGTAGCTTTTTTATTAATGAAATGAAAAAGCTTTAGGTGCGCTGCTGCATTCATAAGTGTGGTCACTAGGGGGCAGCAGAACTCCACAACAAGCTGCCAGACACATGGAGCTAATGTTGCCTTATAGAGTTGGTGAGGCTAACAGTCCAATATTCAGTCTACTTTTAGTTCGGGTTTGGTCTCCACCAACTTCTGAGAAAGATATCTGGCTCTTTTCCACTTTCTTCACCAGCTAGTTTGCTAACTTTGTCTTTCTGCTGTTTTGTGCTGGGCAGGTAGTGTACAATGGGTTTATCAGAGCTTGTTTGCTGAAAATAGCTGCTGCTGGAAACGAGGTTCATGAGAGTGCTGAGGCTGAATCAAACCGTAAATGTGCCGTAAAACCAAACTATGAGCTAAAAAAGGCTAAAAAGGTCAGCAGAGCTGCAGAGTTGGTGAAACCTGTGGGTTTGTCAAACAAGGCAAGGTCACTAGCTAGTGATTAGACTTGCATTTGATTCAATGCCACTAAAAAACGTTGATTGATGGAGCTTTAAATTATATTTTCTTAAATATTTCACATGAGCCTGATGGGCAGACTGACGATCAGAGGACATCGCTTCCTGGGGTCTGATTGGATGACTGCAAGACTGCAGTAAGTTAGTGAACGAGGTCTTCTCCCATTGGGAACTCTTGGTCTGGATGTGTTGTTACACTCTATCTGTATGCCTGGGTTCGAACTGAGTGTGTGCGTGGCTGCTTCAAGTGTGAATAATTCTCAGCAATCTGCGGTTCACTCCAGTCTCTGTTCTAAACTCAACGGGGACTTGCTGATTGCAGCATAAAGTTGTGCCACAGAAAATGTATTTGACACAAGAGAAATACACAATCATTAAGGTAAAAACGGAATTAAGAACACTACAGGAAAACAAATGTTTTTTACAGCAGTATAAATGCATGAAAGGATCAAATTGTAAGTTGCGTGTGGGTGTGTGTTTGCGTTTCCTGTTTTGCAGACACGGGTGGAGGTTTCACTTCCTCCTCTTCAGCCAAACTTCAACCTGACAAAATCTGCAGGTCTGTAGGTAAAAACTAGAGAAGACAAACTCTCTATCTCTGAGTTTCAGAATCACAATCTGCTTTACTGTCCAAGTATGTGAACACACAAGGAATTTGACTCCAGTTTTAAGTTGCTCTCAGTGTACTGAACACAGAACAAGCTAAAAGGACAACAAAGCTGAACAAAGATGGGTAAACATAAGCATAGCACTAGTATCTACATAAAAAATAGCTGAAATAATTGGTGTATATATATAAATACACATAAAAGGCAACAATGGCCAACAACATATACAAGTCAAGTGTTTCTGTAAATTGTAAACAAATACAAATAGTGCAGAGGAATAAATATTGAATGGGTAATAAAATAGTTCATTTTAAGTGGGTGGTTATGTACAGTATGCATGTATATATGTCTATATACAGTATATACAGCTTGCAGGGTTCAGAGATAGGATGATATTTGACCTCTGATTTAAGTGAAAACCTCTGTTTTTGTGTAATTTTGATATTTTAAACTTCTATTCTCACTGCCTTAAACAGTATCTGTAGAATATAAACATGTAGTGCAAAGTTACAAATGACACATCATGAGTCATATCCCATCTCCACAATTAAACCAAAAACAGTTTTATGCTGGTATTTCTAAACTGTTAAATGGGTCAGCTTGACCTGACACATAACAGAAAAGTTTATTTAAACAAATCCATTTACACATCTAGTGATGTCACACGTAGACTAATTCAGTTTTGTTTAAATGTTTAAAACTAATGTGGTGATTGGAGGTGAATCATTTCACCCTGCAGTCGTTGCCCAAAGCTCCATCTTTCTGCCTCATGGAGGCGACTGTGGCTTAGTGGTAGAGCGGGTCGTCCACCAATCGGAAGGGCGGCGGTTGAATACTCTGCTCTCCTGCTGGAAATCCTTCTTTGAATTACCACACTTCACATAATATATTTTCTCTGGCAGTTTGTGTTTCCTTGTTTCCTTCACTCCATCTGATTCTGTCGAATCCTCTGCACGTTGTTTTGTTGGCTTGCCAGATCTCTGTAGGCTCTTTCTCTGTGACGTCCTTTGAGACACACTGGTGATGAAGAGGGAAATTAACTTGGCACAAAACTCAATGAGAAACGCTCAGCCTTCCCTCAAAAATGACTAGTGCTATCCTCAGGCAAAGCAATTAAGCCCTAATTCCCCCAGTGGAACTAATCACTATAAGATTATAGTTGTATAGGCAGCACTCAGGTGGTAATGCCTAGTAATGTCAAAGTGAATCAGGGTGTTGTTGAGACAAGATAGCACAGGCTCAGTGGACCTTCCCTGGATCATAGAGTTATATATACACAACACAAACTGCACTCAGTTCAGGTTCTTTGAGGACAAATCAAATGTTTTGAGCAGAGGGAGCAAATGCATCCTGAATGCAACTGTTGGTCAATATCTGTCTGCAAAAAAAAAAAGAGACCATCTGCATAACCTCAAAATGCTGTGCGTAGCAACGAGTTGATATGCAGCTTTAGTTCCCCCCTGTGGTGACAGAAAGCACTGCACATGACTTCAACAAGTGGCAGGTTTAGAATATTTCATGGAAACAACAAAGACAGCCGAGTGTTTTCTACACTTTACAGCATTTTGGTATCATTTGAGAATATTGTAGACATATTAACATAGAAGAACTTATTCAAATGTATCAAATGTCCCACCATGTTGTGTGTTTTTGCCCTGTGTCGTCGTATTAGTGAGCTTTACAATACATCAAGGCCTTCCTAAATGTTTTCATGTCACCTACACACTAAGCAGCAGATATGCTTTAGGCAGTGGAAATGCGTTTGATAAGACTTCACACCCCGTACACATTTCTGCCGCTAGATATGATTCAGAATCGTATCACCGATCAAAGGTTAACCTCTGATAACATACCATAACACCATAACATTGTGGTGGAGACTAAAGCCAACTCCGCTCAGTGTCTGCGACAGTGTTCCAACAGGGGGGGCGCTTGACTGAAAAAACAGATTGTACCTCCACTATTTAAAGTCTACTGCTGGGTATTTTAAACTTCAGTGCTCTGATAATCAACATTACAGGCAGCTGAGTCAAAGGAGGTGAAATGTCACCCTGACAGCGTTCCTGTAATAATGATTTAAGAGAGATATGCCTTAGGAAAAGAATGAAAATGACAGCATTTGGCAGTGATGTGCGATGGACTTAATAGTTAAAGTAAATGGGAGGTGATTCAGTGAACTCACCATGCACTAGTAGGTTTTTAGTAAACCAATTTTGGAGAATTTAAAAACCTCATTTTGGCATATTCAGGACTCACACATGACTCAAAATAAGGCAGGAAACACTTTAGTGTTCAAAAAATAAAAAAGAACATGTGTACCTTTGACATTTTCTCTGGCAGGCTGACATGAAATTGGTGGGTATCAGTGAGGACTGCTTTTGTGTGCTAGTGTAAGAATCAGGTACTTATACCCATGCAGGAATGTCATTTTACAATACCAGAATTATAGTAGGACATTTTATTATTAAAATGATTAAAATTTAGAGGGTGAAATGCAAATGTGTGTCCCCCTCAGCCCCCGCCCCCTCTCCCCCCGTCTCCTTAGTGTATGGCGCCCCCTCCTGTTGCTCTTGGTCCATTCACATCTTTTGAAGCAGTCACTCACTAAAACATATCAACTATGTCCTGTTAAAACTCCACAAATTACACATTTAAACTAAGAAAATAGTGATTTTATCCCATCTTATCACCAAACAATGAAATAAAGAAATCCTCTAGGGGAGTAATTACAACCACAAATACAAGAGTCTTGGAGTTTTTGAGCTTCAGCCACCTTCAAATGACTCTTCTGTTACACTCACTAAATGTGTTAAATTAGGGACTGTAAAACCTTTTCTCCCTCTTTCTAGGTATCTGAGTTATTTTCTGCTCACCGTTTTCCCCATTCGAGCCATTGATTAGGAGAGAGCGTTGCAGAGACCCGTAAAGAACATTGTAATGCTAGAAATCCAGCTGTGAAATATGAGTGCCAAACTTTAAAAAATGTCCTCAGCAGGAGAAAAGAAGAGAATCTGGAGGCGCAGTGGTTTGAATCTGTGGCCAGAAATATCTAATGCTGATCTGTGGTGCGTATGCAAAGCAAGATATTGCTGAAAACTTTTCTTGGGCACTTGACTCCTCTGCTTGTCATTTCATCAGCATCTCTCAGTGCACTGCATCTATATAAACTATACCATTAAAAACATTGTAGAAACAATCTGAATAAATGTAAAAACTATATATAAAAGTTTATTGTGATAATGTGTATATATTCTATAGAAGAGCTGTATACCATTAACATTGCTTTTCACAAAACATACATAAATAAAACATGAACCTATAGGCCTGTTGTTAAGATGGGTGCATAAAGCGATATATATGCCTATAAAGCCCATGTAAACTTACTTAAAACTAATTCCATCTTTCATTATGTATGCATACAAGTGTGAATTGCAAAAAGTGTAAAAGGGTGTCATAAAGATACATACATTATAAAAACTCGTGGTCTAGTGCATAAATTCTGCTACTAAAAGAAATTACACTATTATAGTGCATTATATAGGCTATGCAGTATATAAAGTTTTATTAGAACTCCGGGTCTCCTCCTGCTTGGATGGACGTAATGAATCCGCGCATGCGCTCTGTACGCCAGGGCGGCGATCTCGCTCCCTCTCTCTCTCACACACACACTCTTTTTGACACTCTCTCTCTCTCTCTCTCTCTCTCTCTCTCTGGGAAAAACCCGAGCCAGGAGGAGAGCAGCAGAAGGGGGAGGAGGCGGACTCCTTCTTCCGATACAGCGGCGGCAGCAGGATATTTAGAAAAAAAAAAATTTTTTTTTTTTTTTTTTTTTTTTTTTTAAAAACCACGCACCAACCTCCCGGTGCGGAGCGGCAGAGGAAGAAAAAACCACACGGATGTGCCTCCGAAAGCGCAGCGGATACCGCCCACCGGACCTTATTAATGCCAAGATTGTGAGTATCTGATCGGCTGCAGAAACGAGCTTGAACGCGGGGAGGGGTGCTGGTTTTAGTTTAATTCCCCCTTTCCTGGTCTACAGTCAGCGGCGAGGCTTTTCCTCGCTCCGCGGTGTTGAGGAAAAGGTCGGTCTCCGTGATTCCTTCCCTCCCCTCCCCTCCCTCCCTCCATTTCCTCCACTACCTCCTTCCTTTCCTTTCTTACCTCCTTGATTCCTTTCTCGAGAACGGATAGCAGGCAGGCAGTCTTTGGAGAAACGAGGAGGAGAAGGATTCAAACGACCCCTTGTCTTGTCTCCTTTCCGTCATTTTCTGTTTCTTTTAAAGGGATTTCTTAATGACACCAGAGGGGTTTAGAGTCTTTAGCTGTTTGTTTTTTTTCTGTAACATAAAACAGGACGCATAAAAACACACAAACAGCTTACTGGTATAAAACTGAGGAAGGAGAGAAAAAAAGGGGTTTTCTTACTTTATTTTTGTTTTCTTCCTTCCTTTCTATATTTCTTTCTTTCAGTTGTCATGTCTAGTAGGTGAGTTTGGAAGAGAAGACAGTAAAGTGACTGTTACTCACCTTTCTGCTGTTGAGAACCAGGGAAAACATTCAAAGGCATGGTTTATAGGGGAGAGCGGGGTCAGTTGTAACACACGTCTCATGTCAAACTAGCATGTATGACAAATACAATTTTGTATCAAACTTTATTCATTTGATTTGACTGAAACCATAGCAATTTTTGGATTTGTTTTGTGGCAACACAATAAATCTGCAACAAGTTCTTGTTTCTATTTCCCCTTTCAAGCTGTAGCAAATTGTCTTTACTGTGGTTACCTCTGAGCGCACAGTTGCAATGCAGATTCGACAAAGGAAGCTGTTTTAGCTAACTCTGTTTGATACAATTATTTTCTGGCAAAATGAAAGTTGCAATGCTAATGACCTGTGGTGTAGTTTGCTGTCAGTTGTGATACAGTTTCAGTAGATGTTGTAAATGTGTGTTTTTGTTTTAGCTGGCAAGTTTTCTAGCTCGCTAGATAGCAATTTGCTAGCTTGAGAGTTAGCTTCTGGTGCTGGGCGCTAACCTCGACGACATGCAAACGAATCTTTTTCTGTTGGTTGCAGGAATGACTTGGCTCTAACGCCTCAATATTCTCCAATCAAAAAGCAAGTGTGTGTGCAAAACTCACATAAAGTTGCATCATTTGACGCTGTCGAACACGGCGCATTTTATAAGCTCAGTCTTATTATATTCAGATGTTCTCTGGATGCAGCGAGCACTGGCGTTTATGTTATAGATTGAGCCTGTTACTTTAACAGAATAAAGAATCATGGCAGGTTTGTGTGTCACGTTAATGTGCACTTTGACACACTCCATTACCCAAGACAAATAGAAAATAGACAACATCTGTGATTTTTCATCGTTTCTGCTCTCAAGTTTAAAAAAAAAAAAATAAAAAATCTTGCCTTGCTCTCTGATTGGTTGACAGGAAAAAAACCCCATTAAGAACTGGTGATGCCAGTGGTGGCTGGTGGAAAATTTTCTAGGTAGGGCTGTGCCACGTCCAATCAGTTTCAGCAAACATCCCAATATGATTTAATGCAAAAAAGTGAATGTATCAAAAAGGAATTACTACTTTGCAGTTAAATATTTAACGATTATTTTATTCCAACATAAAATAAAGCAGTAAGTAAGGCCTTGACAAACACATCAGGACATCTTATTTTGGTCACCCATACAGGCGAATTCAGTATAATATAAAACATGTAATAGAGATGGACCTTGTTTTGTTGGGGAAACCAATGGGGAGGTAAAGATCAGGAGAAGTAAACATGAAGTGCAGTTAGTGGTGTAAAGTTGCTATTCAGACACTTGAATGGAGTCAAGCACTCTGAGTGTAGAGATAGCAAACTTCGGCTTCAAAACTCTCTCACAAGTGAATTAAATTGAATTATACTCGAAAATATTGTGAATATAAATTGTGGGGTCCCTGAAAACTAATACAAAACAGTTAACAGAAGGAAATAACCAAACTAATAACAATCTTGTAGATATCAGTTGACCTCTCACACATGGAATAATTAGAGATTTGTTTTAAAACTATGCACATTGCACAAAAACACACACTGGGGCTGAACATGAACAAATGTGCACTACCAGAGAGTTTGACTGCATCAGCTTGATACCTGGTTATTCATTGGCCATGTAAAGCGCTGTAGCGATGCTGTTGGTAATGAACTCGAAAAACCGCTGCTGGATGTTACTGTTGGCGCTAATGTAGCTTAGCACAAGCACCAGCTGGCAGCGGTTGGAAATGTCAGTCGTCTCGCCTGCTTGAATGGCGATAAAATCAGCGCTCTTTACTTCCTCCAGAACGTAATCCTTTAGCACTGACAGCATGCAGTCCAACAGCTCGGTTTGTACCGTCTTTGACTGCCTTTAAAAGTATGCTCCTCTAGCATACTGTCTAGGGAAGCAACAAAATCCACCCTAGAGGAGTCAGTCTCATCATGCCCTCGCAAGGCTGACTCAAAAGCCCCACAAAACTTCACACAATTGGCCATTTTGGATAAAATGTGCCTTTTTCTTATCCACCTCCTCCCCACTCTGCCTAATATAACCAACGTTAGCTTGACATGATTATCAATGTGCCCTGGCGTTCTCAGGTTTCCTTACTTTTTTCAGACAGGTGCTTCATATCCCTGACTTCCGTCTGTCCGTGCTGGATTTGTCCGAGCATGGAAAGCAAAATAAGCATGACCGCATCCAGCTAGCCAGGCCTTTCTGGTGTACCAGCGCTGCTTCCCTTTTTCGCTAGCCTGCTTTCTGATTGTGAGGTCAGGTTGATCTGGGCCCAGCTCTTTCACCTGTATTTTGTCCGCCAAAGTTCTCCTCTCAAACAGATCTTGGAGGAGAGATTATACCGAGTTAGGGTTGGGTCTTGGAGGAGTAATTTAGTGGTCGCGCTCGCCATTGTCATGTAGTTAAAATGGCGTCTGTAAGGTCCTGACCATAGACTGTATAAAAGAAGGTCCTGACCTACTAGCAGTGGCTTGCTTGGGGCAATAAAATAACCGCCCTTTTCGGATTAGATTTGAGGACGCTGATTGGTTAAATTGTATGTCACACGTTCATATCTTATATATGTTGCGCAGATGATTTTCTATCATATTTTACACACATTACTGGGTGAATTCCATATTTCAATTAGTAGTACTAGTAGTAACAGGTTTTTTTGTGGCTCAAGGAGGGTGGCGCCCTATATTGGCCAGCCGCCACTGGGTGATGCGTTGAGTTTTTACATTTGTCCTCCTGCATCTGTTCTCAATATGTATAAAGATCATACTCATTTCTGTATTGTTTATTGGTAGAGGAAAGTCACATCAGTGCATCCCTAAAATGGGATATAACATGCACTGATATGAGTTTTTCTCGACTGATAACCAATTCTGATACATCAACGCAGGGGTTCTGCCATTAGCAGGTACCGATCTGATAGCTGTCTTTTTCCCATATGAGAAATATGGGAACATTGGGATAATTTAAGGTAACATGGGGCCAGAGATTGTTGTGCCGCTAAAAACCAAGTCGGGGCCGGATGCAACTTACTGAATGTAACTGATAGCAGAAACACAAAATTTACTGACACTGACCAAGAGAAGTATGTAATGTGGATCAGCCAATAACCAATACACTTAATAAGGTCAGTATATCTCTGTTCCATCTATTTAGTATACTATGAAAGCTGTATGTTGGTCTATGATTGTGTAGCCGACACTTGTTTGCTGGTGGCAGCGTTGGGCGAAAAGATGAATGCGAATTGGCTACTGGTGACCGATGGACTTTTTTGGCCAATTCAAATCACCAAAATAAGTGCCTTAATATTAATATTAATCTATTATTGGCATTAAAATCGTAATAAGTAGGTAAAATGTGAAATTTTCGAAAATCATGGTATGAGATTGCAACCTTATGATGAAGGTATAGTTGCTGAAAATGTAGCATAAAAAAAGTGTGTGTATATATATATATATATATACATACATACTTATTTTGATTGACTTGTCTTTGAACGTGATCTTAATTTCTGAGGTGTTTCCATCTGGATCATAGTTTGACACCTGACGTTCCTCTAGGAATATTACAAATTACAGTGAATGTTATAGTGATGACACAGGTTACTTTAACAGAAAACGTGAAAATGAACAGTGGTTGCTGTTCCTCATAGGATTAGAAGTGCATACATTTTTAACAAGGGAATAAAACCAAAAACTCTGACGGGGTTATTGCCTCGCTCTACCCATGTTACACAGAGAATTCAACCCCGGCGACCCTATGTTCCATACAGATTCAGTGAGACATTAAAAAGCTCAGATCAGCTGATATTTGACAGTTAAGACAAAAAAATCACCGTGATATTCCTTTATTTTTCCTACAGTGTCTTTGTGGGTTGTGAGTTTATAGTGACCTTGCTGTACTTGATGGTGTGTTTATGTATAAACTGACACTATGAAGTTCCTACAGCAGTCCAGCAGCAGTCTTATTGTATACATTCTCTTGTATAAAGCACACCCTTTTAAACTATAACTTTAATATTCCTTTTGGGACTTAGGCTATAGGATTCTTATATAATCCCCATTTATGACCATATAAGGTGTAGCCTCTGGTTAGGCGCTTTTAAGAGGAAGAGACACAAAAAAGCAGAAATATGTTGTTGCGTTAATGTATACTTAATTTGAGCAGAGATGGTATTTTACAACTGATCCTTCCTATTCTTCCTGTCAGTCTCCTCATCCCTTCATTGTGTAGTAAATGCCTTTTAATGAATCATACCGGATAGCTTTGGGTGAAGGTATTGCACAGGAAGGTGCTTTTGAAATCAGAAATAAAGGTGCCAGACTTGTCAGTTTTTGAAAGTGCGGCTCTTTGCATTTCTTCCCGGTTTTCTCTTTGGTGTGTCCGAGCATGTGGAGCTGCTGGCTATCAAATGACGACATCCATCTCCTTTTGTCCTGATAAATCCTTGCGCTTTGGGTTCCTTCCCTGTAAGCCAGTTCGAATTACACACTCGGTTTTAAAAAAAGAATATCCTCTTGAAAGAGAAGTGAAATTTGTTTTTAGTTGCTTCTGTAAGGTTCGCTGGTGTAAAAGCCTTTTTCGCACGTGGCTGACTAAACCAAGCTGAAGGAGGAAAAGTTTGATTAAACAGCTTCAAACACATTTGGTGTGAAAACACCCTCAGAAATCACAATTATCCACATTCCTCCTCTATATGGGGGTCATTTATTTGGGAGGTTTTTACCCAAACTAGCAGTTGTATACTGCGTCACCATGGAAACCAAGATCAACAGTATCAGCTATCAGAAAAAGAAGTCTGTGGCCAATTTGGGGTCCCAACCCTGAGATCAAGAAACATACCACCTCTCAGATACTGACTTATACCCCGATCAGGAGTCTAGAAGTATCTTTCCAACTTCTTGTTGCCAGTTGGTACACACTTCCTCTTCTGTGTCTTTCTTCATTGCGTCTGTTGCTTGCTTCCTCTTTTTTTAAGTCGGTCATTGCCTTCCCTTCCTGCGTCTTTCTCTCTCACTATTTCTGTCTTGCCCTTTGTTTTTTCTTTTTTTCTCTTATTATTTGTTTCTGTCTTTCTGTCCACCTTTTACTGTAGTGATGCATGTGTTGGTGTCTATGTATTATCATCTCTCTGTCTGGTGGTTTTACTGGTCACTCTTTGTTCCTGGTTTGATGTTTTAATTCCATAAAAACCCACACAAAACTAGCATTCCCATGTCATCATTGATGTCAGATGAAAACCTTAGATCTCCCGAATGTCAATTGTTTGTCCAGGAACTAAAATACAACCCCTGCCTTATTTTTAGTTTGACCACCACACATTTTTGAGGTTCTGGTGGGATTCTGAAAGGATTGCATCAAGAGGTCAGAGCATTTTCTCAGCCCATAGAGGACCATGTCATTCTTGGAATAATATGAACTCAACAAAAAGTCGCCAAAAATGGAGTTACAAGTGATCTGCTGTTCCTGAGGCTGTAGACCATTTGAAAACAGGCTGTGAAATTAAAGCTGAAATATTTTTTAGAGCTCTAAATAACAATTAGCTTGATGTTGGAATAATCTGCTAATTATTTTTTCCATGAATCATTTGGCCTATAACATTTTTTTTTTTTAATGCCCATCACAATTTTCAGAAGCTCAATGTGATCAAATAGTTTTGTTCAACCAACACCAAAATATTGGCAGATATCAGATTGAATTATCAATATCAGATTGATATTTCTATGTGGCCCAAATCAGATCTGAAAATATTATAAGTGTTTCTCTACGGAGATCAATAAAGTATTTCTGATTCTGATATTCCAACCAATGCATTGGCATGGTCAATATGATCAGCGGTAACGGCATATATGTGAGCCGAAAAGTAACAAAGATCTCAAAACCTCTAAAATCCGGCCACTGTCAGCCCAACAACAGGCGATTGCCCATAATTTTGCACAGGTGTGTGTGTGTGGTAGTTTCAGCTGGGAGATGTGTGCGAGCGGTGAGCTCTCTACATTCCACAAGCTCTCTTAGCTTTACTAGTCTAATTAATAAACAAAATCAACTCACAAAATGTTAAGAAAGGAAATATTCTTACACCTATTTTCCTTAATTAAACAGAAAATTACAACCTTCTGAATTGCATTGCAAACTTGACAGAAACACAATATACACTCCCCAAACTGTCTTGGTTCTTTTCACTCCTCCAACAATCACCAACTCTGGTTTGGTCGAAATAAACCCCTAATTACTGAGTTAGATGTGAAAGGTCTACACGCAGTTTTTCCCCACTGCCTCTCTGTGCTGCTGGGTTAGCTCGCTGAACGAGCTGAGCAGCGATCCAACAGCACCATAACTGACAAGTTCTATTCATTAAAGAAAGTTGATTCAATAAAAAAAAGAATAACTAATTTAATCCAATGAATCACTTTATTCATTTTTTAAAATTTTGTTTTAGGGTGATGACTTCATAAAATACGACGACATTCGGAACTTAATTCGAAAACCTCAATAGAAGCTTCAAATGTAAAAAATGACATTCAGTACAGCCCCACTAAGTAGGCTAATTGCATATTAGATACAACTTTGTAGGCTAGACGATGTCATACATGCTACAATAACTTCTGTCACCAGCAGCTCAGCATTTGTGTTTTTTTGTTTACACAAATGCGGTCATATACCGTATACCCCGGTGAAATGTCAGGAAGGTATGAAAAAACAGATATAGCTCAAGCTTAGTTCACGTGTTCATAATACGTATCTGATTTGCGCTACGCCAATATCGAAAAATCAGAAATGGGTCACCTTGGAGCATCCCGGTAGCCACATAACTGCAACGCTCCCGCTTCGATTCCAGACGGGGACTTTTGTTGTATGTCACACCCCTCTCTGTCGCCTTGTTTCCTGCCTGTCTCTTCACTATCGACTTCCAATAAAGGCAAAAAAAAAAAACCTTTAAAAAAGTGTCCCCTCTACCAGGCAGTGCAAATGTGGCCTTAGGCGTTGTCATCACACTTGACAAGATTTCTGGGTAATGAAGTCTTCAAAATTCTAATTCAGCTTTATAATTGCAGTCCTTTACAACCAATTTAAAACAGTGCAGAGAATGTATGAAGTCCCTCATGGCATAAGTGTCCGCAAGCTAAAATATACTTCGAGTGAGCCCAGTCATACTTTGTTTATGGGGATGTTAATTTGAATTTTTAACTAACAGTAAACCTATGATGCCACACAAGTCAGGCTGGAGGCCAAAGTCCCTAAATTAGTCCTTTCTATGCCCAAAATGACTTCTTAGCATCATTAGCTTTCTTTATTGAAACTAACTAGCATAATGAGCAACGACCTTTCCACAAATCTCTGTCTCATGGTTTTAAGTTTCCACAGGGCAGCTGCTGTTTAAAACCCAACAACTCCCAAGCTTTTAACTCGCTTTTACAACGCTTTGGCGAGCACACGTTTTTTTAAATTTAGTTTTGTGTTGCTTTACATTGTTTTCGACATCTTGAAATTGTTCGTTTCTTTTCTGTGTGACATTGTTGATTTGTTTGATTCTTCCATTCACCAATTCATTCACATTTTAAATTTGGTTTTATGCAATATTCTTTTGTGTTTCATCTCTGGCCCAATATTCACTGGTGTGTTAGCCCTGTAGTGGCCCAATGTTCACTGATGATTTAACCCTGGGTTGGTCCAAAATTAACTGGTGTCTAAGCCCTGGTCTGGTCCATTATATACTAGTGTTAAAGTCCTGGGTTGATTCTATATTATATAATGTTAAGTCCTGTTTTGGTCCAATATTTGGTGGTGTTTTAACCCTTGTTTGGTCCAGTATTCATTGGTGTTTTGGTCACCAGAATTGGTCCAATATATACCCGATCCGCTTAAGTATCAGCACCATCAGTATCAGCACTGATACCGATCCGGTGGATTTTCACATTACAGGGAGGCACCTGATTCAGTGTTAATATGAATTATTTAGTTAATAGGGTTTTAATGTGTGAAAGTACCACACGTCATCTTTGATGGGTAGAAGCGATGACATTCCATGATGTACAGAGAGAAGACTTTCTGTAGCTCTTGATTGAATAATCTTGTTCGGACTTCCTCAGAATGTTTGCATAAGAAAAGTTCATGGAAACACACACTGATTCACTTTTTGTTTCACTGAATTTTTGGATTATCAGATTTTTGAAAATGTATGCCTTTCTCAGGGTATTGTGTAATAGATGGAGGATCCACCATTAATGAAAGATCCTTAAGGTGACAGGAGGATGATTGGTACACAAACACTCACTATGGCCTTTTTTCTCTCTCTCTCTCTCTCTCTGTGTGTGTGTGTGTGTGCTACTGCCTGTGTATACCTATGTTTCTGTGGATAAATATACATTCCCATATTTTGTGGGTGGTATATGCTTTGTTTTTTGTGTGTGCTTTTTATGTGCGTGTCAATTGTGTTTTTTTGGTCCATGACTTCATGTTCTTGTGGGATTTCACACATATTCATGTATAACTATGTATGTTTTTGTGATGCATTTGTATTGTGCTTGTGTGTGTGCTTCTGTGTGACATATTTGCGTGAATGCATGTTTGCACGTACATTTGTGCATTGCCCTGTATGTATGTATGTATGTGTGTGTGTGTGTGTGTGTGTGTATATTTTGTAAAGGAGAGGTCCGAGGCTGAAGGGGGGATGACATGCATGCGTCCGGCCTGCTAACATCGCTGACGACTCGCACACTAACCGACTGTCCGCCCTCACAACATGACAGATGTACTGGTAAACCAACTGCACCTCTTCCTCTCTCTCTCTTTCTACCAAATTCCTTTTCTTGCTTTTCCTCTCAGTGTTCATCTCTCTATCTCTCACTGAATTTCTTAGTTTCACTGTCTGGCAAATGTTTGTGAAACTAAAACACCTATTGGCTAGCAAAGGAACAGGTCAAAGGCAATAATAGAAATAGTAGTCTGTTAATACAGACAATACAGAATACGGCAACAAACTTGCATACTTGCGGATCTATTTATTTAGCTAGTTTTTTCCTTTTAATATTTTAATATTATAGTATCTGCCGATACCGGGACCGATACTTATATTTAATTAAATGTTGATTGCATGTTTATCTGTAGCTGTAGCTACTTAAGTTGACACACCTTATTTTTATACGAGCTATTTGACCCAAATACTGAAGGTGCTGGTTCCAAAATCTTAAGTTTTTATAAGCTTAAATTAGCTATATGATATGAATGAAAGTTTAATTGGGAGGTTCCATCTCCTGAAATTGATGTGATGCGATCTGCTAGAGAGAAGACGTATCACTCTGGAGTTGTTGGAACTACAGAAACACTTGGAACACTCAAATTTTAGATTTCGACGAAGTTTAACTTCCTAAAAGGAATAATGTCATGTGTTTAAAACACTACAGGAGCCAGCCTGCTAAGTCCCAAGACATGTAGCATGTCTTGCCTGGCGAGTGGGTCCACACATCTCATAAAACGTTGCTGTAAAGTTTCAAGTAGGCATTATTTTGATAAAATGACCACATATTTAATATCGACATGGTTAATTTCTTGCCTGAAAAACTTAATGTGCTGACACAATAACAGTTGTAGAAAGGAAATTATAAGTCTTCCACCATTGCCACCGGTAGATGTGAAATGCATGCTGGGAAATTGTATACCCCAAGTCCACACATACAAGTCTGCTCCCAAAGAATCCTGGGTAAAATGGGTCATTTGGACTGTATGTGGCTAAATCTTGACCTTGAAATGTCATCTGTCACGGCCCAACTACGGTTTCAAGTACTGTTCAAGTGTCCACGAGAACACAAATACTGCATTCTTTAACTGTATTTGTGTTCAGACAAGGGTCATTGCTTTAGCTGAACCTCCAGAAGACTGTCAGTGTTTTTCTAGCATGGTAACTGAATTTCAGTACAAGAGGAAAGATATGAGAAATGAAAGCGAACAAAATGAAGCTTTGAACTTTGATTTAGTTAATTAGCTAAATGGAACAAATATATATTACTTTCAAATATTGATATCGGTATCAACCTCAGAAATCCAGTATCTCTTGGGTTCAGTGTTTTATTTTTTTCTCCTGTTCCCTCCCCTCCTCCTCTTGATCATTCTCCTAAATTTAATTTTCATTTAATTTTCACATGTCACTGCCACTATATATAACTGCTGTCAGCTTGTCTCCCTCATAACTTGTCATTTGTCTCTCCCCTCTCTCCCTCCCTCTGTTTGCCTTCTATCTTTTCCTCTTACTATTTCTCACTCTCTCCCTTACTTGTTTTCTTATATTGCTCTCCCCCATGTCCTCCATTCTTTTTTTTCTGATTCTCTCTGCTTCTCACCCACTTTCTCTCTTCATCTCCTTCTCTCTCTTTCTCTAGTTCTGCCTCCCACTCCCCCAAATTCCTTCACTCTCCCAACTCTCTCTTCCCCTCCTTTCCATTATACACTCTCTCTCTCTCTCTCTCTCTCTCTCTCTCTCTCTCTCTCTCTCTCACTTCTTTACTTTTGTTTCCTTATGCAAGGTTGCTGTTAAGGGAGCTACATACATGGTGGTTATGAAGTACACTGGAGCTGTGTGTATCCACTTTGGCCATATGGCCGATTGCTTGATGCATCTTGGTAGTAAGAAGTTCATTGAAGTGATCAAGCACCAGGAAATTAATTGGCAAGGGTATTGCAATGCCTTCCGATGTTAGTGGGGGCGATCTTTACGTCAGGCAGCCCAGTGTAGGAAACCCTCTGTGTAGATGGGTGTTCCCACAAGAGTAGTTTAAAAGTTGCTACAGCAAATTAGCCAGAGACCTTCTTACATTCACTGCATGGCCAAAAGTATATGGACATCTGAACATTACAACCAGTTTCCAACTGGAAATTGGTTAGTGGAGATGGTAAGCGCTGCCCCTCCCCGCCTGTCAACAAGTCCAGCTGGTCAAGACAAACTTTAAACGATTCCGATCCACACTCCGTTCCAGCTGGTGGCGGTAATGCACCATGTTATTTGCCAACCGCCATAAAAATCAAGAAGAAGAAGCATTAGGAAAGAAAATAGTGACCTCACGGCAAGAAGAGCTCCTGTGTTTGTTATTTTTGCCTGAACAACAAGAAGGCAAAAAGAGAAAATATAGCTTGCTATACCTATAATGAGACTGATTGGGTCTTGTCTTGAGTTTTCCCAACGTGAAAGAACTCGGGTTTCCTTTTTTCTGACATTGTGACATGCTGCTCTGACTAAATACTGTGAAGCAAACGTAGAATGTGATCAATCAGTCAGTCTCCTGCTGACCCTGACACATTTCATCTAGTATCACTATCACAGTTACTAGGTGACGGTTTAAACAGTCACCTTACTCATTAAATATGTGGCCTTTGCTGTGTGATATAGCGACACTGCTCATTTTCTCCTTAAGCTTAATAAGCCTAGTGTTATATTTCATAGAAGTTTAATTCCACGTTATTGGAGGCACCGTGTATTTCAGGCGAGGTGTGGCTCCTCCATATTTATGTGCTGCAGGAAACCCTGACCCACATGTGATTGTTAAACATCTCATTGTAAAACAATGGGCGTTTAATCTGCTGCTATAACAGCCTCCATTCTTCTAGGAAGGCTTTCCACAAGATTTTGGAACCTGGCTGCAGGGATTTGCTCCCATTCAGCCACCAGAGCATTAGTGAGGTCCAACACTGATGTTGGGTTTTAATGTCTGGCTCGCATTCAGCGTTAAAGTTCATCCCATAGGTGTTGGATGGGGTTGAGGTCATTGCTCTGTGCAGGTCAGTCAAGGTCCACACCAAACCAGGAAACCGTTTTCTTTATGAACCGGGCTTTGTGCACGTGGGCATTGTCATGTTGAAACAGGAAACAGCTCTTTGTGGCAAACTGTTGCCACAAATTTTGAAGCATGCTATCACTTGAAATATCATTATATGCTGTAGCATTAAGATTTACCTTCTTTGGCCCTTAGTTCCAAAGAAGGTAATTAAGGGCCAAAAGTATGTGAAAAGGGGGTCCACATTCTTTTGGCCATGTAAAATACATGCTCAGGATATAAGAGGAAAGCAAGACATCAGCAAAGCTGCTCAGTCCTGCCATAAGCTGGACTGCTCTGTTTACTGCCCTCCCCATCAAAGACACGGCAGAGCTGGGAAGTGACGTTCCTGTCTGATGCATGGATGTCTGCAGCATTTATGTGGCCTGAGGATTACATTGTCAGATGTGTAAAGTTTGGTGTTCTTGTGAAAGAGAGAGACGTTGACAAGTCTAGACTGGGCTCCAGAGGTGTCCAAGTTTAGAGGAAGAAGGAATGTAAATGATGGTTTTAGGAGCTTTTCTCTTTAAGCCATTGTGGCATGAATAGGCCCATGCAGTGATAACGGGTAGGGTTAGGTTGGGGGGTGTGTGTGTGTGTGTGTGTGTGTGTGTGTGTGTAGACACCAGGTCTGATTCATCAAGTTTCAGAAAGAAGCCAAGAAGCCCTGTGTGTCACAATACCTCTGACTCTGTTTCCTGCCTCTCTCTCTCTCTCTCTCTCTCTCTCTCTCTCTGTCTCTCTTTTTCTGTCTCCATCTTTTCCTGTTGCCTTTCGCCCCTCTTCCTCCTTTACTGGAGTGAAGGCGTGTTGATTGATAGAACTAATGTAGCTATTAGCAAAAGAGTGAGAGAAAATAAAAAGAAGGACCCGTTTGTTCTTTCATTCAGTCGCCCATCGTTGATCCACCACTGAATCGTCTCGTCTCCGGTGAGCTTTGCTGCTGAATGGTTTCTGTGTGCTGACAGTTTAATGTGCCGGTTATTGAACAGGGTTCGGCTATTTTGTGCACTCTTCAAAGTTGTGACTTTGTAGCTCAACAGATAGTGCATAGTGATAGGCAGTACCGGGGTTAGTGGTTTGATTCGCTGTCTGGCTGCCCATGCAGTTGGCAATAGTATCTACCATACTGAATGTCGCTTGATTACTCAAATTTATGTGATTTAATGACGCCTCTGTGGGTTATTGAGGAAATTCTCTGTTGTCTCTCGGATGAAACTGTTTCGACAACCTCTTAGATAAACTTGAAAATGCATTGCCATCAAGGTTTGAACAAGACTGTTTTTCAGTTCCTGAAAAGTGGATCAGCAGTTTTGTATATTTTGGCTGATAAACGACAAATAACATATTTTACATGTTGCATTTCCCACTTTCCAGTGCAGGCATCTGCTTTAGTTTATTGTTTAACATTTATTTGGTTGCCTTGGCAACAACTTCTTTATAAAAAAATAAGGTTGAATTAGCAAATTTACAATACATACAGTAAATAATACAGTAACAATATCACCATTACATCAGACACAATAAAATCATTGTAAAAATGTTCATTTCAGTATCCTATAGAAGAACTTGTGTAATGCAAACGCAGGCAGGGAGTTTTGGTACGTTCAAGGATGCTCCAACATCTGAGATTGAAGATGCAGATTTGGCAGCTTTGTTAATGCAAGAACTAACAAAAGTCACATTTTTGTTTTCATGTTCATCTTTGCTCGTTGTAAGGCTGCAGCTAATTATTTTCATTATCGATGAATCTGCCAATTATTTTCTCCAATGATCGATGAATTTATTTGGTCTCTAAAGAAAAACAGTCTAATACCCAAAGGTAGTGTGTTAAATACCACATAGAACAAAGAAAAGCAGGAAATGCTCACATTGGAGGGAATATTTATCAATTGGAACAAAAAAAAGTACACAGATTGTTCACTGTGATGGATTAGCTGGTTTCAAGTCTCACTAAGATGATTAGTACTGAAGTGAAATGATGCTAGTGGCTGATACCAATGGAAAATGTAATGTAAAGTTGAGGCACTTTGTAGTCAATAGACTGCTGGTTCTGGCATATAAATGTTTAAGTGTTGCTAGTGGATAATGAATGTGTTGGAGGAATGATCTAACCACAGCAGCCATTACTTGGAGTTTGAGATCTGCTCATGGCTTTTTTCACATTTTAAACCTTCAGCTGAGGCTCTTGTCCAGAGATACCAACAGAGAATGAACAGGTAGAGCTTCACTGTCTACAGAAAGGGTGGCTGTTGATGGACACACACTTGTTATGCACTGCAGAGATCAAACCTGTGAGCTGACAACAAAGACATTTTAAAGGTTCAGCTTGTCCAAATGGCTTTTTTTTCCCCCCACATTTACCTTTAGTGGCATCTAGCCATGGCGATGGAGTTCTGTTTTGATTCGTCTCTGAGATTTGTGCTTCTGCCCCCATTACAATGGGGTTGACCATTTGTGATGGTCAAAGTGCTGAAAAATGGCATTTGGAAAAACTCTGCTGTAACAAGTCTTTCCAGAAACACCATGTACTTACTCTGGATAATCCACTGACCTTTCTGTGAACAGATATATACTTCATTTCGTCACTTTAAGTGTTTTTGTATGTTTCCTTCTCTTCATTTTGGACAGAAATTGTGTTTAAAGTGCTGTAGTGAGATGTCAACATCCTCTTATTTGGTTTAGGCAGATCCTCTTGAAATGGGAGTGGTGTGTGTGTGTGTGTGTGTGTGTGTGTGTGTGGTGATTGTAAGTTGACACGTGTATATTGCGATTGTGTCTGCATCACAGTGTGTTTGTGTACTGTAACTTTGAATGCATGCACGTGTGAGCAGTTGTCGCTTGATTTTGTGTATCTAGTCAGTGTGTGTCTGTGTGTGTCTGTCTGTGTGTGTGTGCGTGTGTGTTTAGACAGGCTTGTCCATATACGGACAGGAGAGGAGATGAATTTGGGCGCTGATATGGTTTGTCGGCGCAGCCCTCTGGTGAAAAACCTTGAATCTGTCACCAAAGAGCGCTGTTAGGCTGGATTTATAGACCCACTTAGTGTGTGTGTGTGTGTGTGTGTGTGTGTGTGTGTGTGAGAGAGAGAGAGAGAGAGAGAGAGAGAGAGAGAGATAGTTTTAGTGTGAAAGCGAGGGAGTGTGTGGAACATTTTCAAAGAGAGTACATTAAGAGAGACGTATCAAGAGTGAGAGGAGCATACTGTACAAAGCGCGTGTGTGTGTGTGTGTGTGTGTGTGTGTGTGTGTGTGTGTGTGTGTGTGTGTGTGTGTATGTGTATTAAACAGTGCATTAGCGAAGCTTTAGCAGTGTTTAACATGTCAGGGCAGGAGTTTGGAGAAGCTCCTCTTCTCCAAAGAACATTTTTCCTTTTTCCTGCTCTGGATTTGGGGTGTGACTCGCTAAAATCCACCTGTACTGCTTGTAAGAATAACTAGGAAATAAACCGAACCAGAAAACAACGTGCTTTACCTACAGTGACTTCACACAGAAACACTCTGGAACACATGTCTGCTTAAGTCGAGTAAATTTACTGTATAACTGAAGGTAAATGGAAGAAGGGGTGACAGTAACTCAACGAGCTACAGCTGGGAATTTAACGATTTAAGTCCTTTTACTCACACTCATCTAATGCTGAAAATAAGATGCTGGCTAAGCAAAGGTGATACACTCAGAGCTGAAGCAGTTAATTAAATGATTAGTCGATTAACAGAAATTTTATCTGCAACATTTTTGACAATTTATTTATTGTTACATTTGTTTATTCAAGCAAAAAGGGCAAATATTGTCTGGTTCCTGCATCTCAGATGTGAACATTTGCTGCTTTTCTTGTTTTAAAAAAAAAAAAAGAAAATCATTATCTTTGGGTTTTGGACTGTTGGTCAGAAAAATTTTAGAAATGTTTGTTTTATGGCTTTGTGCTGCAGCTTATTTTAGTCTCACCCGAAATCTTTGAATACACCGTTCCAGCTAAACTTGAAGTCTCCTTTAGTGGAGATACACGTTTCCTCACCTGAGGGCGTTGTTTTTTTTTTAGTGCTGTGACTTCACTGTTATCACTCCCACAATATAAAATCATTGACAAAATGTGAGAGAACATGGCAGGCAGTTAGTTAGTCACTTCCAGCTCTGAGGTAATAATGCCTTAAGGAGTAAAGGAGTATGATATGTAGCGTAGCATGTTGCCTTTTAAATGTCTTGCAGTGCATAAGTCACATTGGTTGGAAATGGGCCAATGAAGAAAAATGATTAACCAGTGTGGGCTAAAGTAAAGATCTTTATCCACGACTGAATGATAAGTAGGGATGTCCGGATTTGATCTGCAGAGTTGGGATCGGGGCTAGGGAATTGAGATCCTGGTATTTTCAGGGAATTCTTGCCAAAATGGGGTCCCTTTTCCACGGGGGGGTCCCAGGATTTTTAGCTTGTGTGTTTGTGTGTAGTGTGTTCACATATTGAAGACTAGTATGTTCTGATACTAAAACAGAAATTTAAAGTGTTTTAAAAAACCCAGTTTACATAATATTATTAATATTCAGTTCTAGTGACAGAACTTAGTCAGCCTACATTGATGGTTTTCTTTTACTATATTTATTTTGGAGAAATAAAAAAACCTGGTGAGGGTCCCCTCCTTTCCACACTAATGCGTCCTGTGTCCTCGATGACACTCATTGCAGAGTGAACTCTGTACTCTTCCCAGTGTTCAGCAAAAAATATGCTACAGTTAACAAAACTCTTACATTTTCGGGTTCTATAATGTAAAATATTAAGCCCCAAACACACACATGCACATACAAGCAGCAGCTGTGAACGAAAAACAACACTTGTTGCACTGGTTGCCTGCATGTATCAAAATGTTTCTTTCATTGCCTGTAGATGGCACACATTGCTATAGCTACATCTGCAGGTAAACTGCTGCTGCTGCTACCTCTCTGTTAATCTAAAAACGTCCCGTTTTGTCCTGAGAGTTCTTCCCGTGGGGAGCATGAATGTACTCAATAAATTCATAGCAACCAGTCGATTTGATTTTTATATTCTGTCAGATTTTATATTTGTTTATAAGTGAAAATGTTGGTCTGACGGAGGCACTAGAGGAGAGGTCAGGGGGTCACCAAAATCATTAAGAATCATCCTCTTCGGTACCATCACTCCATAGTCAGTTTCATGGCGATCTGTCTAGAGGTTGTTAAATACGAGTAATGTAAGTGTTGGGCAGACCGGCCAGCTGACAGATGATGATGGTCCTCAGTTTGCTCTGTTAAATCACAACAATGCAGTAGTTTCATTACCTCCCGGCTGTTAAAACCTCCTGACTTTAGGACTCTGAAGGTTAGCATGTGTGTCTACATGTCCCTGACTTCCTCTTTGTCTCTTATCTCTCCTGATTTTATCTTTCTATGACTCCCTTTCTTTCCTCCCCACTGCTAACTTTTTGTTGAGTTCAGCGTAATGTTCATCATCCTAATTCAGACAACACACACAGAAGACGCTGTGGACTGTGAAAACACCAGAGACAAGAAGTCCAGGACTTTTTTGTCCTGTCCCTGACGAAGTCTGATATGTTACATTTTATAAATATATTTGAATGTTGTCAGTAAACCTAAAAAAAAAAAAGACAGAACAGACTTTTAACTCCATTACATCCCCTCTCTCTTTCATTTCATCTCTCTGTCTCTTGATCTGTCAGTGTGACCCCCACCTCTCTGTTACACACACACACACACACACGCACACATACAGACGTACTCACAGAAGGCTGTTGGCGATCAGGTGGTGAGATTATAGAGCCGTAATCTCTCAGATTAATACTTAAAATGAGCGCTTAATTACTTAAACCCTGCTGGCAGGTGCAGCTGTGTGTGTGTGTGTGTGTGTGTGTGTTGGTAGATGTACATGCAGTACGAAAAAGCCCTGGCAGAGTCTCTCTCTGAATTTAAATTTCATCTTGCATTATTAGCATGGCATGTGAGTCCGTCTGTGCTGCCAAAGCATGCAGAGATGGCGAACAAACTAGGACAGTACAAAGAAGGTGATCACAGTGAAGTTATTTAAAAAAAAGATTAAGATAAAATAGATTTTGTATGAAAGTGCACAGAACTGCTTACATTTATCCTTAAATATATAGTATTTAAGGGCATATGCATAATGTATGTGTTTGATTGCATTATTGTTGGAACATTTTTACGACATCTTCAAGCAATTAAGAACAAAAACATTTAGAATAGCTCCTCAGTGAGGCTTTGACAACATAGCTCCTGTGAGGCTTTGACAACATGTCGGGGGCTAACAATCATGGGATGTTTTGTTGTTGATAATAACAAAATAATCTTAAAATATCGCAGTTAAAATAGTAAGACGCTCATCTTTGGTGTGACTGGGCTCTAAAACTGAAGCAAATCTGCCTCAAAGAATGAAACTGTGCAAAAGAATCAGAAGGGTCGGGTTATGATAGAAAATAACTAGTTTGTGCGATGTGTTGTCTGACCACGTCGGAAATCAAAAGAAATCAACTATAGTTGTTCCAAACTGCCTCACTTGAAGGAAAAAGCCGACCGCCATAGAGAGGGGAGAGACGGGATATCGTTTAAATATGGGAATAATGGTGCACATTTTCTCTCCTGGAAGGCATTCATAGTGTTGCACTGTGTTGTTCACATGACAAGTGACAGAAACTGTTTTGTAAAAAGTGAAAAAAGGCAGCTCGAGAGAGGTGTTCAAACCCTCGCTCCATTCTCACCTCTGCACAGCTGGCCAATCACGGTGTGAAGTGGGCGTGAATGTCAGATTGTCGGTTTTCAAAACTTACGTAAGTGGTCGGATACAGCCCCCAATTCTGACGCTGGAAACGAGCACTGCTGATGAAGTATACTGGCAGTTCCAAGGTTTTTAGTTTGAATTTCACCATAGGACAATGTGACTAAGGCAATTACATAAGAAACTGTCTCCTTTCTCCATTTCTTTCGTAATAGGTAGCCTGTGTCCTAAAGCAAGGCATTTATTCTAACTGGTCCATTTGAGTTTCTTATTGGCCAGAGTGTGTGTGTGTGTGTGTGTGTGTGTGCGTGTAGCAAAGCGTTGCAGAAAAACAGCATGTGCACCCTGTCGACCTTACCAGGATAAATAAAGGTTAAAAAAATATTTACAGAGATGGAGTTAAGATGACAAGGAAGTGAACTACCCTGTGTGTGTGTGTGTGTGTGTGTGTGTGTGTGTGTGTGGTTTCTAAGTCTTTCTAATGTCATCTAGTTTAATCAGATTAACACTCCGACCTGAATCTTGTTAAACACACACACACACACACACTGAAATTCATGTGGAACAAAAGAGGAAGTGAGACATCTGCTCAAAAGGAACTGTACACATTTGCTTTTTTTCTTTCTTTCTTTCTTTCTTTCTTTCTTTTTCTTTGTAGTCTATTTTCTTTGTGTCTTTCTCGATTTCAAACTAAACTGGTAACGAACCTTCCCGTGTTCAGTCATCACCTCTAGAAAACATGAATTCACACACACACTTTTCGTACAGACTTGCCTTTTCAAACACACACACATATACACACACACACACACAAAGGCAGAAACGTGATAGCTCTGTGTTATAAAAGATGGGGCGGGTGATAAAATAGAGGAAGGGAGTGTTCATCTGTTTCTGGCCCTGACTGTGCAGGTAAACTGTGACATCAGTGCAGTGTGTGTGTGTGTGTGTGTGTGTGTGTGTGTGTGTGAGAGAGAGAGAGAGTGTGTTTCTGAAGGTGTGTGGTTGTCTATGTATTTTGTGTGTGTTTCAACAGTGACTACACTCACGCACACTACACCTGTCAGCAGCACCACAGTTGGCTGCCTTACTCAAATACACATTACCAGAGAAATTCATCAGTTCACTTATACTGTATAATATTTGTAAGTTAGGTTTATTTTCTTCAGGCAGTATTATGGTCACTATACAGACCTGAAGCCCTGCCCCCCCCTTTCTTAGTTAGCTTCTGATCAACTAGCATCTGCAACTTAGTGGGTTTCTCCATGGGTGTAATAAGACAGCTGGGTACAGTTGGGTGTGTCAGCCTTGTTGCCATTGTGTCCCAGTGGCCAACCGTGGTACTGCGGGCCAAAACGTTTTCCCCTCTAACTCCTACTAAAATAAAATAAAAGATAATATTTCATTATAAAAGAAACATCTGTAAACTCTTGACAGGAAACCTCGAACAAAAACTGGGTAGTTAAAATGTATTTTTCTTTCACTGGAATGAATGGGTGCCATCTTGTAGCACAGTATCCAGATCTCATAATACATCCATGGTTTAATCACAAAGGTTGTTTTTTTTTTTATCAGTCTTTGTAAAAGAAAATCTAAAACATGTTCCCTTGGTTTTCTGTCTATATATCTACCACTGCACCAGACAGTTTACTTTAAAGGAAAATTACAGTATTTTTCAAACTTGGTCTAAAACGCTCCCCCTTCTGGCAGTGACAGTAATTACACAAACACTGTCGACGTGTGCTTTTGACGTATGCCTACAGTGAGCTCGCCCCTGGCTTGTGTTCAGAAATAGTTACAAAAATACAGAGACATTTCCACAGTTCTAAGACAATAAAACCTTATTTAGGTAGAGTAAATGTAATAGCTGCATAGCCTACTCCAAATATTTTACAAATACCAACCTGTCTAAGAGCAGTAACGCGACATGTCTGCCCCATACATCCATAGTCTGCCCTCAGTCCCTTCTGTCAGCGCTCTCCAGTGAGGAAAAGCTCATTTTTTTTATCTGGAGCATCAGAAACTTTTCTTCAGTGAATGAAAAACAACAGTTGTTGCACTGGTTGCCTGCAGGTGGCACATGTATCAAAATTTTTCTTTCATTGCCTGTAGATGGCACACATTGCTATAGCTACATCTGCAGGTAAACTGCTGCTGCTGCTGCCTCTCTGTTAATCTAAAAACGTCCCGTTTTGTCCTGAGAGTTCTTCCCGTGGGGAGCATGAATGTACTCAATAAATTCATAGCAACCAGTCGATTTGATTTTTATATTCTGTCAGAATGCAGCACTAGAGGAGAGGTCAGGGGGTCACCAAAATTACTAAGAATCATCCTCTTCGGTACCATCACTCCATAGTCAGTTTCATGGCGATCTGTCTAGAGGTTGTTAAATACGAGTAATGTAAGTGTTGGGCAGACCGGCCAGCTGACAGATGATGATGGTCCTCAGTTTGTTCTGTTAAATCACAACAATGCAGTAGTTTCATTACCTCCCGGCTGTTAAGACCTCCTGACTTTAGGACTCTGAAGGTTAGCATGTGTGTCTACATGTCCCTGACTTCCTCTTTGTCTCTTATCTCTCCTGATTTTATCTTTCTATGACTCCCTTTCTTTCCTCCCCACTGCTAACTTTTTGTTGAGTTCAGCGTCTCCATAGGACAATGTGACTAAGGCAGTTCTATAAGAAACTGGCTCCTTTCTCCTTTTTCTTTAGTAACAGGTAGCCTTTGCCCTACATCGCTACGGTTGCTCCAGAGCTATGTAGAGAGAGAGTTGCATCATCTCCGTTCAATTTCAATTCAAGTGGCTTTATTGGTATGACTGCAATACAACGTTACCGAAGCGAGACAAACCTCAGAATTGTGGAGAAGCATGTAGAAAATTAGAAGGAAATATGGCGTTTGTGTTTGTTTCGTGTATTAATTTGAAGAACGTTACAATCTCCTCATCGCTCCACGCTGATGTGATGTTTTAGTCTGCCGCTACTTTTTTGTTGCTCCAGTGGAGCCGAAGGTTCAGCGGGGATTTCATTCACATGCCTCATGTACGTCAGGATTTATTTTACAATGCACTTTGTCATATTTTATTTTTATCAATACACATTTTCCACATTATTCAAGCATAGAAACGTATTTGCGATATTTTTTGCGACTTTTTTTTCCCCTTTCCACTCTATTTTTTTATGCACAAATTGAAAATGTGCGCTTATAGACATTTCTGAACTAGCCGCGGCCACTCAACTTGCCATGAACCTGTTCTGTCTGCCGCTGAAATAGGTGTATTCAATAAACAAAATAAATATCTTTTAAAAAAAATACTGTTGTTCTAGACCAATTTATTGAATTGCACAACATAGCAGTGGTTCTCAAACTGGGGCGCGGACTTCCCTGGGGGGGGGGCATAGAGGGGCGTGGATGACCAGGGGAAAAATATGAAGTGGAAGTAAGTTGAATGAACGTGATTTATGTAGGGAAATAAAAAAACAAGAGTTTGCTGATGCTATCGTGCTGACCTGAATCATTTCTTTTATTTCAATCAAATTCAACTTGGCTCCTTTTTTATTTGTTGCTTCCCCAATATTGTTAATGCTTGATATGTATTCAATCTGTTTATGTGAGTGTGTGTGGGCGGGAATGAACGTTTTTCGGCTTGTGAAAGGGGGGCATGACGGAAAAAGTGTGAGCCACTGCATTAGAGTAAGGCTATGTTCCTAACTGACAAGTTCCAGTTTCACTTCGGCTCTCAGTGTATATCATCGTATCACCAACCTTAACTGCTAGTAATTATCTAGGAGCAGCTAAATCGTCAGTATGTTATTCGTTCCATTCCAAGATGTTTGGATTATGGAGCACTGCACCCCCTTAAGGGTGCCAACGACACTGTAGACTGAAGTGCTGCTAATTTATTTAAACAGAAGAATTTAAACAGTTCACATCGCTGAGAAGCTACGATTAAAAAGAATGAAATATACAGTTTGTGTTACAGCAGAAAATCATGAATCATGGCTGTGTTTTCCCGCTACAGGCAGCAGAACAGATCTTTATTGACATGAAAATGTTGCAGGTTATTGCTTTCATTCACTCATTTATTGTGTTACCAGCATCACTGACCACTCTGCCACATTCACCCACTCTCTGGAGTGTTGGCATCACACACACACACACACACACACACACACACAGGTCAGCAGCCCACTTCTGTCCCTGTGCTGGCAGACAGACACACAGACAGAGTCGACAGCTGGAGGCTAATGTCAGCTGAGCTGTAGTTTCACCATTTTAGAGAAATGTAAAAATAACAAATGCATCCAATCTAATGATGATAGCATCGACATGGAATTATCTGCCCGGCACACACACCGCACCGCGTCTGTGTGTATTTGTGTATGTATGCGTGTGCATTTGCGTACTTTTCATTGTACATCTGAATGCACCTCTCATGTGTGACAGTGTCTCTTTGTGTGCTTTTTCATTACGCATGTGCGTATATTTGCTGTCTTTTTGTGCATATGTTGTTTGAGCACATGATGTACACCATGTTCTCATACATGCGTTACTGTGTGCGCCCATACAGAAATCTCCTGAGTCATCATCTGCAAATCAAGTGATCCAGGGGCTCAGGGTCCAGAACCCAAAGTTGAGAAACCTGTGTGTACGTGTGATCATTTTTGTGTGTGTGTGTGTGTGTGTGTGTGTGTGTGTGTGTGTGTGCGTGCGTGCGTGTGATCACAGCTCAATCACATGGTGCATCACATTGCCTGGTCTGTCTCCATACTCGCTCTCTTTCACTTCCTCAATTCTACATGGTGTCTCTCTCTCTCTGGCTCTGCCTCTTCCATAACCTCTCTAAATTTGTAAATCTCCAGTTTCCATCTTTCTCTCTTCCTCTTTTTTTCTATAATCTTTTTCTTGTCATCTTTTAGCATCTCTCACCATTACTATTTCTCTCTATATCTTAGCTCTCTATTTTGTCTATTTCTCCCAATACATTTATTTATTCCTCCTTTTAATCCTGCCCCTTTGGTTCTTTGTTTTTCCATCTTAATCTCTCCCACTTCCCTACCTCACTCACTGATTGAGAAGAAAAAGAAGAGGAAAGAAAATGCTGACTAAAATGTGGTCAAAGACTGAATCATTATGTTTTTCGAAAAGTTCTTTTATGGTCACCTTGATGTTAATCTAAAGCTAGTTTATGTAAGCAGCTTTAGGTTCCGTCTTTTATGAAACGTCAAAGCAGGTTACACTGCAAAGCTCATAACAAGTCACAGAAATTTGCTTGTGCTTCTTCATCTGACAGACAAATCTCTCTTTCTTCTCTGCTCTCCGCTTTTTCTCGCCCTCCCATCTCAATTTACAATAAACTAATTTTCATTAGCATGTATGATTCACAGAAACAGTATTTCCTAATCGGTGTGTAAAAGACTGACTAATGTTGCCAAAGAAGTTAATGAAATATACATTTTATAATCCAAAACTCACAATAATCAATCATCCATAAAGACACACATGCTACGTGTAGCATTTTAAAACACTGACACACACGATTGCCATATTAACTGTGTTACCTTGGCATGATTACTGTACACAAAGACGATCACATGAAGACCATTTTTAGCCTCCGTCCGACACCAGTGAAGTCGTTAGAGCTCAAGTTTCTCAATATTCAGACACATGTCTACATGTCGGAACATATTGTTTTCAGGAACATTTCCGTCTTTCTGTATGCTGTTAAGCAGAAATTCTTGAAGGTTTCAATCCTCATGTCCACCCCGATTGACCTGATAGTCATCTATTGTTAGCAAAAGCTTACTGAACTTTACCCAGACCTGTGTTCGGATCGATATCAGCTCTACAAATGCAAAAATGCAGCTCGAGGTTGACGGGCTTCTTTTGGATTCCCTTGTGAGGTTTATTGAGGATTGATTGATTGACGCTGAAATGCTAGATGTCACAGCTTCAGTCATTTTGAAGAGTCTGCGGCATCTGTACTCAAGTACAGAACTTCTTTACCTCGAAATCGCTGCCCACATCTGTTTTGTTCAGCAATACAAAAATGTCTGGTGCAGTGGTGGAAAGTAATAAAGTGCATTTACTCAAGTACTGTTCCTGAGTACTAATTTACTTACTTAATTTTGAGATACTTGTACTTGAGTATTTTCCTTTTATGCTACTTTATACTTGTACTCCACAACCTTTCAGAGAGAAATATTGTACTTTTTACTCCACTATATTTACTAGTTACTTTTCAGATTAAGATCCTACATAAAAATACATATGATGTGGTTCCCAGTGGTTCCCAACGTTCACAGAAAAGCAGTGTCTAGTTGGGGCCCCTTGTCACAGTTTAGATGTGAAAATGAATTGTTAGCAGTTCCACCAAAGGGACATTTCCCCTCTAAACTTCCCAAACTGTTTCCTTTAGATAACTGTTCAAGGCCCAAAGATGTAAAACTATACAACATTTCAGAAAAAGGTTAGTTAGAAATGCAAAAAATGTATACACGTTTGTGTAGCATAACTTCTTTCATAGCCCATTAATCCGCAACCCTCCACATTTATCTTGTGACCCCTTGGAAGGGGTCTGACCCATAGGGTGGGAAGCGCCAAACTACTTGACAGTATATAAAGTAGTAATACTACAGTAGCTCCACCTTGACCTGCTCCAACAGTAAAATGCTACTTGTGCATTGATGCATCTGTATTAACTATCCATTAATGTAATATATAATAATGATTTTCTGCTAAACGAGTACTTTTGATACATTTTGCTGATACGTTTGTGCTTTTACTTAAGTAGGCTTTTGAATGCAGGACGTTAACTTATAGAGGTAAAGTAAGGGAGTATTTTTAACATTGTGGTATTGGTTCTTTTACTTAAGTAATTAAAGGATGTGAATACTTCTTCCACCACTGTAAATGACTCATAACAGTTCAGATGAAATAACAGTATCTCTCTCTCTCTCTTTCCCTACAGTACACAGGTCCGATCCCGGCCGAGCGAGCGGGCGAGTTGGCCATGGGGGGGGGTCGCAGCGAGACCTCGGCACTGAGCGGGACGGGAGGGGGGCGGGGAATGGCCACTACCCAGAATTCCCAACGGCCCAACGCCTGCTGCTTCTGCTGGTGCTGCTGTTGCAGCTGCTCATGGTAGGAGGCACGCACACACACTGCATTTACACCAGAGTGCAGCTCAGGCCGCATATTTCTGTCCGAACCCGACCCCAAACCCGACCCGAGCCCGATGCAGTTAATTGAAGCTGAAGCACTGAGTTTGTGTTACCCTATCACACAATTGTTACCATGGTTACATGTGCAGGCGGTGTACCTTGTAAATGACTGTCAAAAGGTATTGTTTTATGTAGGCTGTAGGTAGATTGTTTTAACACACACACATTACGCAGTGTCTGTATTAGCAGTTAGAAATATGTCAAGCAGGCTAGCCCAGCCGACCTGACCGAACCCGAACATCATTTCAAACTTTTTGTCCGAACCTGGCCCAACGGGTCCCACCCTCTAATTTACACAGACAAATACACACCAACACCTGCACAGAGCAGCTCTCTGGAACTGTGGTCCTGTTAACACAGCTGCCTTATCATTATTGCAATATACTTCACCATGTCTGCAAAGCTTGACGAGACTTGACAACCTATCTGTTGTGTGAGTAAAACTTGAGCAGTGTATGTCACCAGTATTTGTAATCTGTGCGTGTCTGCTTCCTGAGTGTTACTGAGAGGTTTTTTATTTATTTATTTATTTATTAACAGAAATGAAATAAGGAACTTATAAAGTTAAGCTTCAGATTCTGTTAAAGGTGGATTTATGGCTGCATTGGGTGTTTCAGCTGTCCTGCTGTAGATGCATCTATTGCACAAATGGGTTTTTAGTTGTGTAGCATTGTCTGCCTTGTCTCTCTCCTGAATAGGAGACTATTGCTGTGCAGTGCTTAGTAGCAGAAGTCATCATGTTTATATTCTGGAGTTCACTCTGATAGAAAATGGCGACCACATGAAGCAGGAAGTCTGCACAAGAAATGGCTTTGCTGGATCACAAATTAGGTCTAATGTTATTCAAAAGCAGCAGGTTACTGAGCCTTTCTTCGAGTTGCTTTATCTTGTCTTCGCTTGCAACAATCTCTACCAGCATCAGAAACTTGCTGCACTCAAGCTGACTAATCACAATTCTTGTGGTTTCCACTTAGTGCACTTTCAGCCACCATAGCATTGACACATACTTATATATTTTTGGCACTGCCTGGCTATGTACACACAGAGGAATACATTGGACAAACCTGCTCACGGTCACACACACAGAGCCTCCAGACATTAGTTAGACAGTAGCGCTACAGTGATTAGGTCTCTGTAGTTCCCACAGGGGAACAAATTATTTATAGCTCTCTCTCTGTTACACACACACACACACACACACACACACACTGAATGTGTAGACACCTGTAGCTGCTGCTTTACCCTGCACAAAACTGTGCTTAGTGTTGGCATTAAATGGGGGTAGTAACATCCTTGTGGGTGATTGTACATGTGTTTATAGTTCTGAGAGAAATTACTCTTCTGTCAGCTGTGGTTTAGTGTGTGTGTGTGTGTGTGTGTGTGTGTGTGTGTGTGTGTGTGTGTGTTTCCTGTCTGAAAGCCGTTTTATCATGTCAGTCTCACCGTCAGGAATGAAGAGGAGAGACGGAGGCGGAGTAGAAGGAAGAGAATATCACAGGACACCAAGATGGAAATCATACCAAACTGTGAAGTTTGGTGAGTCTGCAGCGCTAACACACACTCTTTGTGTTTGGTTTAAAATTTGTCAAAAGATTTTGATAAACATTTGTAGGTTAGGCCATCGCACAAAGAACAATTAGTTTTTGGTGTGGATGCAAGATTTGAAAGATTTTCTCTTGAACATCTGCTCTTCATTTAAAACTAAACCAAAAGTTCACAGCCATGCTAGCATGCATATATATATATATATATATATATAGCACAGGATGCTTATATCCTTATAGTTAGCATGTCAGTGACTGCAAGTTGACATGTTGTCATTTCATGCTTGTAGGTAGAATGTTGACATTCTGTCATTTAGTATGCAATGTTAAGCATGTTAGCATAACATTCGTACAAATTAGCATGTTTCCGATGGTGACATTTAGTATGCACATGTTAGGTGGTGGTAGATCAGCAAAGTCATCCTCGGGGGACCACGAAGTTCTGTACAAAAAAAGTCACACGCATCACCTGATTTCCTGTCACTGTGTGTATTTTGGTGCAGATGTAGACTCAGAAAACTTTTTATTATTACTTTAACACAATATATTTAGAGGATGGTGCAGTTTTGGTGGAAGTGTGTGCTCTATTGAGTGCTTTCTAATTTTAGTTTAGTTCACTTATGCATGCAGGATTCATGAGAGATTTCACATTCAGAAACTACAGATACACAGATGTGGTGCTGATTGGAAGACAACATAGCAATAACTATAAATATACAAACACAAAGCAGAAACAGTCCAAAACATTTATGTAAATCAGAAACGTAACAAACTGTAATGCTGAATGAGTTAGTAATTCTTTGTTACATTTCATTGCTTTTTTTTAATCAGCGAACTGTGAACAGGGCATAAACTTTGGACCATGACAGTACTTCAACAACAAATAAACAAGAATGAATGAATTCATAAGTAAACAGATCAACAAATGAACGGTCTTTTTCACTCTTCCTCCGTCAGCACCAAACCCTCAGTGGAAGAGATCCGGCTGTGGTCTCAGTCCTTCGACAAGCTGATGAGGAACCCGGCGGGTCGAAATGTTTTTCGAGAGTTCCTGCGGACGGAGTACAGCGAGGAGAACATGCTGTTCTGGCTGGCCTGCGAAGACCTCAAACAGGAAATCAACAAGAGCGCTATTGAGGAGAAAGCGCGCTCCATTTATGAGGACTACATTTCCATATTGTCGCCAAAAGAGGTATGCGAGCTCTTGGCTTACTTAAGGTTGCAGTTACACCTCGGATTTAGCCCATTAACTTCATAATGTTTAAATAGATTTTTGGTTTCAACTTCCTTGACACAGGTGATATATGATTGACGAAAAACAAACAAAATAAAATGATGACAAAGTCTTAACTGATTATTTGAACTGATTAGATTTCATAACGTAGCTCACAAATGCAATGCTCTCTGGAAGCTGAGGGTTAAATCTCAGTTAAATGTCCCTTAAATGTCTTGAATGCACCAACTAGGCTTTGCCTAAGTGTGCCACATCACAGTCTAGCGATCACAACCCCTTTCAGGGACTTTGTACTCTTCTACATTTTCAGAGGGATTCTCTGGAAGTTTTCAGAATGTTTTAGGGGTTGCATATTTAAGGCTTGTGTCATTGTTTAAATTCCAAGAGATTATTGCTAGCTAATCACTTCAGGATGTTGAACCATCATGCGAAAGGTCTGTTCTCGTGTCTCAGAAATTAGATTATTTTAATTTAGGGAACTACAATGTTTTGAAAACATTTTCTTTTGTAAGATCCGGCTGATGCATTTTGTTTTCCAGCGTAGTTGTTGCTTCATCTGTGCCTGACCGTCAGTCAGTTCGTCGGTCTGCCCATACGTCCAACATTTTGATCCTCTAGAGCCATCGTCAGACCAAAATCCCCACTTGTACAAAAGCAAAGGATAGATGCCATGCTAAGAAATTTACTGAGCACATTCCTGCTCCCCAGATGATCTCTTACACTACCGTCCAGACAAGGGTTAGGGTTAATGTTGAGATGGCAATAAAGTAATGAATCATGCCAACACGTCAAACATTTGATGGTTCCAGCTTCTGAAATGTGAGAATCTTTTGCTTTTCCTTGTCATGTATGATCGTAAATCAGATATTTTGCTTTTGGACTGTTGGTCAACAAAATAAGACATTTAATGACATAAGCTTGGGCTCTAGGAAATTGTGATGGGTATTTTTTTTTTTACTGTTTTCTGATGTTGTGTAGACCAAGCGATTAATGGAAAATATAACGGCAGATCAATATCAGAATCGATTAATAAAATTGTTAGTTGCAGCCGTACATCAATGTTATTTATTCTGTCCAACATTTTCAAATTGTAAAGAGCATTGCAGCCTCTGGGGGATTTACTTAGCGTTGTTCTGAACTAGTTTCTCTGCTACTTTTTTACTTACGTTTTAGTGCACGCTGCACATTTAGAGGTTTTGATTTGTCAGCTGTTATACACATGCTCCGTGTTCACACCTTAAGAAATGCAAGCCCTACTGATTGAGCCAGTGATTATTGCTGGTTATAACCTTTGACATACTGTAGTACACACACACACGGTGTGTTAAAATGTATTTTTTTCTGGTGAGAAATGGGAGAAGCATTGTCTGCGTTACTGCTATTTTTAACTGACTGTGTGTGTTTAACATTGGTTGCTTTATTTAGTATGAGCGCTTGAGGCTTTGCTTGTCAGGCTCAATCACCAGTGTGTGTGTGTGTGTGTGTGTTGGCATGTTTAGCCACTGGTGTGTTTGTATGTAGAGTTGTCTGTGTGTGTGTGTGTGTATGTGTGTATATAGTGTGTTTACAGGAAGCTATAAATTGCTGCTCTCATAACCTTCTGGCAGTAGAAGCTTTTTATAGACACACACACATACACACAGAAAAATACAGAGATCTGTCTGCATGTCTGACCTTGGTAGGATGCCCATCTCTTTTTCTGTCTGTGTGTGTGTGTGTGTGTGTGTGTAGACTTGTACTTGCTACACAGTGAGGACTGTAACACGTTGTTTACCTACAGAGGAAGGACATTTTTGGAAAGGGAGGACATTTTGGCCAGTCCTCACAACTTCAAAGGGCTGTTTCAAGGTTAAGACTTGATTAGGTTATGGTTAGGCATTTAGTTGTAATGGTTAAGGGTAGGGTAAGGGGCTAGGGAAGGCATTATGTCAGTGACGGTCCTCACAAAGATAGAAGTACAAGCTTGTGTGTGTGTGTGTGTGTCTTTCCTAAATAAGAGCAGAGGGAAAACATAAGAGAAAGCTTGTCGTTCTATAAATATCTGCTAGTGCCGTTGCTGCGGGGCCACTCTAAATGTGTGTGTGTTCCAGTGCTGGTAACTGTATTCATGCCGCTATGGAAGTTAATTAATGACAAAACTACAAAACAACTTCAAACTTTAATCAACCCGTGAGTCCAGATCTGAGAGTACAGAGACAGATTTATAGGTGCAGTACGAGTTTTACGTAGAGAACAGAATCCTGATTTGATTGCGCTCTGAAATCAGCACTCACAAATTTTCTACAGCTGTTTCAGCCTAACCCTTTCTGAGCACTTTTTAAACCCCAATTACCCCAATGACAGTTAGTGAAAAATGGCCATGATTTGACGATTTTCTGATAAACAAACAATTAAATAATCTTGATACAGATCCCTTAGATTTGCTTATTTAAAGAACTGTGACCAAACTACAGACATTACAGACATTTTACAGTTGAAAAATCAACTTTCAACACTCTCTGGTGGACAAACTATGTAATGGAGACACTGTTTCTAAATGACCTCAAACCGAGTTTGGCATTTCTGTACTGACATTTCTTGTTACTTATTGGCCGACGCATACGCAGATACTGATATATCTGCAGTAAGCTAATATCTGCCGATATATCGGCCTGGCCGATAGTGAAATCTGAGTGTTATGAGACCAGCCTCACATCTCAAGCTATTCTCACATCTCTTACTTTAATACCAATACATAATACAGAATGGTTGACGATATAATATATAATATACTAGGACATGAAAACCATGCAGTTTGTGCTTTGATGTGTTGTCTTTTTCATTAAACTAAACAAACTTTCCCTCAAGGTGAGTCTGGACGCCCGGGTTCGAGAGGTGATCAACAGGAGGATTCAGGACCCGACGCCTCACGCGTTTGAAGACGCCCAGCTACAGATCTACACGCTGATGCACAGGGACTCCTACCCACGATTCCTCTCCTCCAACATCTACAAGTCGCTCATTCACGACGGCTCGCGTACCTCCTCCGAATCCTAGTCCCACACCGCCTCCACCTCCTCTTCTGATCCTGCATTTACAGGATTGATGCCAGACCATTTCATCGTTTCTCTCGCACACTCCTCCCAGTACAAAACTTTCCAGAAGTTATTAGACTCCTCCTCAGTTCACTTCTCTTCTCCGAATCCCAAATCTCTGCGATTACTGCCAAGACGTTCTTCTCATTTCTTGTTTTTTCCCCCTCCATACCCTAAACTTTTAGTGCTGTTGCCTTGCCTCCTTTCCTCTCCTCTTTCCTCTTCTCTCTCTCTCCAGTTGACTCCTCTTCTGTATTCCTTCTATTGTCTCTTTGTTCTCATTAAATTTGTTTGTTTTCCTTTCTTCCCCCAATTCTCTTTTCTTTTTCACTTGGATAACTCAGGCAAGTGTCTTGAGGGCCTTCAAAAACAAGAAAAGCATTACATTAATAATAGATTTACAGCATTAAATAGCACGGGTTACTTGTCCAGTAATAGTTAGTGAAAAAGTAAACCTGTTAGATTAAATCAGAAAACAAAGAATTAAACGTTAAGCATTTTATATCCATAAATACTTTGAAACTCCACAAGCCTCTGACAGTAGTGAGACCATCATAGGAAATAACACTTAATTCATAAAGTGTTAATTAACAGTGCCTCAAGTTTGAAAGTAGAATACATCCACTAGCCAATAATTTCAATATGTATTTATGAATAGAGCCTGACTGGTGATGGATTTCTTAGGCCAACACAGATATTCGAGTCATATTTCATATGAGTCATATTTGAGATATTGGTTTTTAACATTAACTCATAACTTAAACGTTTTTGACAAAAAAAAAGAAAACAAATCTTAACTAGCTAGCTTTTTCTGGAGATGTCAACCTCATCTCACAGCCTTCCTCAGCGGATGGAGTTTGCACAATTTTAAGTTCTGAGCAAACTCCGTCCGCTGAGGAAGACTGTCCAGAAGGATGTGGTAAAGCTAAGTAAGTGGCTCTTGAGTAAGATTACAGCCTGACCAATACTGGATTTTTGTCGATAACGGTAGATATTTAACATAAAATGTAGATATATCTGCCAGTGTTAATTAACACGTAACATAAACAAATATTTTTGACCAGGGTCCCTTAAATTTGGTTATTAACGAATTGTGACCAGGAGATGTACTGAGCGGGACATTTTACAGTTTTAAAATAAAGTTATACTTTTGTCATTTTTACTGGCCTTGCAGACGCATCGGTCGGGCTCTATTTATAAATCTGCTGGTATCATTAGATTTTTGGCTACCATCCTGTTCTGTAGATTCCTAAAACTGCTGAACACTTTACCTCGTCTCATCCCTGTCCTGAGATCAGTTATCTTCTTTTAATTTCTGTTTTCTTCTGTCCTTCCAACTCCATCCTTCCATTCATCCTTTCAACTCATTTTCTATCTAAGAACCTCTTCTCCTCCCTCATCTCTCGTGTTTCCCACCTTTTTCCTGCTTTTCACCTCAACGGCTCCTCAACAGAAGCAAGCGATCTGGATATTGAAGTATTTCTTTGGGATATCATTTACTGTTGTGTGTAGATGATTAATTGGGAGATTTTCATGCATTTCAAGGGGAGAAATATACATCTGTGCTATGGATTCTTAGTGAATTGTTACTAATTTGCCCCTCCCCTCATGACCAGCCAATCACATTTAAGAGCCAATTAAAGATGGATGCCCCTGACTTCCGCCCACCTCATCGCCTTGTTTTTCATGCTACGGTTCTCTATACAGGGACTAACGGAAAGGCAAAAGAAAAGATAGATGCTGTCTCATTCCTTCTCTTTCTCTCTTTCAACTGGAAAACAGAGGATGCTCCCTCCATCCCCCGCTACAAACTACAAAAAAGTTTGGTTCTTATTTTTATTGTTTATTTATCCACTCTTGTTTGCTGGATCAATCATTTCACTCCTGTGATAAACAAACAGACTAATGGATGGATGTCACTTCCTTCCGACTACTGATTTACAAACAGACAAGACGTCTATTTTTTAAGAGAAAACTATATGGAACATTGTAATTATGTTGATTTTTTTATTTTATTTTATTTTTATTTTTTGGTTTATTTGGTTTCTCCCACTCTTTCCCCTTCCTGGATTTTTTGCAACAAGAGGAGGATTCCTCGGAGACTGTACTGATCCCCGCCCGACACAACACCACAGACAGGTGCAATAAAACACTGGAGTTTGGAAAAACAACACACACACGCACATGCGCAGATTTCCAACATTTGTGTTACTATACTTCAGGGGATCTTTCAATAACCGAAGTGATAAAAATAGCAGATATCTGTACCTCAGGTTCGTTGCGTAATATTTAGGAGTTTTATCTATGCTGTGAAACATTTCTCATTTTCTCAGTGAAGCGATAATCCATTCCCATGCAGTTATAAAAAAAATAAATAACGCACCCCACAGAGCGTTACTTTTCATAACCACTATGGACACTTACCATTTTTATTTATAAGTATACAAATTGTTTATTCATATTTAATATGGCAATACGTCCTTTAAATGTATTTAATGTGTTATTCAGTAGTTCTCTAAGGCTCTAAGTTGCCGTCTTTTTAAAAGTAATTTAATTGTTTAATTTTGGATCTCAATCATTTTATCATGTTTTTCTTCTGATTGTTAGAGATTTGGAATCGTGGTAGAGCTGAAACAATTAGTTGATTAGTTGATCGACAGCTTCTCAAATGTGAACATTTTCTACTTTTTGGTGTTTTATATTATTTTAAATTGAATATATTTGAGATTTCGACTGATATACAAAGAAAATGTGAAAATGTCTCTCTTTTGGCTATTTGAACTTGTGATTAGCATTTTTCACGTTTTTTTTTTTTTTTACACTTCATGACTAAACAATCAAAAAATACATCTCAGATTAATCAATTTAAAAAAAAAATGTATTTTAGTTGCAGCCCTAAATCGCAGGTAAACTATCTTTTGACATTAAGCATCAACTCTCAACTTAAGTTACACCATCCAAAGATTCTAATTTAAAACTCTTAAAACCTAAAACACAACCTTAGGTCTCACCTGAGAAGTAAGGCTCATAAACAATGTTTACTTAGCTCCCATTAAATTCTGTTCTCTGCACAGAGACTGGAAGGAAAACTTCTGTATGTTGAGGAAGAAATTAATTCAAACTTTATAATTTATTCTCTTTAAAAGCCAGCATTCAGTGGAACATTATAATTTTCTTTATACTCCACCAGCTATGAATACAGTGCGGTTTTTGCTGCATTCATGTCATATGGACATTAACATAACTACCACTGTTCACACCATCATCTAGTTGGTAATGAAAAATCTAACTGCATAAAAATGGGAAGAAAATCTCTTTCTGAAAGCTACAATGACTGACTCTAAAAAGCAAGCATGGCAGCCTCACATCAACCAGAATCTACTGTTCAGTACAACAGTTTAATTTAATATATTTTAACCATGGTACCACCAACAGCCATAGCTCAGCTGTAAATAACTATTTTTCCAGTGTGTTACTACTACTACTAATACTACTTATTAACAACACCTTGACATTGTCAGATTCTGTGAGCGCTCAGGAGTTTTAACAGTGATAATCCCTGTAATCACCATCTTCCAGCATTACGTGCATAGTTCAATCATGTTGTATTACATGATTTTTGGGGTCGCCTAGCCCTGTTCAGAAGGTCCCATACAAAAGTGCAGCGAAGCGTCCGGGGCTGGGGGTCACCAACTGCAGTTTTAATGGTCAGGAAGGACCAAAGAAGATAAAATGTTCTCCGTCTTCTCTAAAGATCCACAAGTTTTAAACCTAGAAGTCAAAGTTGTCCTAATAAGTATAGTAATACAAGTATCTCCACGCGCGCACGCACACACACACACACACACACACACACACACACACACACACACACACACACACACACCAGGGTGGCCTACCTGGGCACTGCTGCTGCTGACCTCTGCCTCTGTGACCTCTCACCTTTGACCTCACCACTGTCTGTTGCCCACTCGCGGACGCGTGCTCCTGATTGGCTACAGGAGGCTGCAGAGCTGAATTGTGGTTGGTCAATTCAGGAAGGGGGGGTGGGAGGAAATCCCAGGTGCAAAAAATTATATATAGATATATTAATGAAAAACAACTAATAAAAAAAAATAGAGAGAGAAAAAAAAGAAGATTATGTGAGATGGAATGCTTACACCCAGTGCTTCATGGGAATTGTAGTTTGAGGAAAATGTTTGTGGTTGTCTGCGGAGGCAGAAACAACAGATTTTTAAAAAGAGATGCCTAGGTCTTAACCAGACTGGTCACTCAGAATGCATTTATCTTAGTATTGTTAATGTTATTTATTTTATATTTTGTTAAAACTGTGATTTTAATTGTACATATATAAACAGAAACCCTTGAACATCCAATGAGAAGCAGCCTCGTTTGTTCAGTGTTTGTGTGTGAGTGATTTCTTATCAGTATGAGTGTCTGTACTGGGAATCAGACCCTTAACCTTGCCACTGTCTTTCTCTACCCTGCCTTTGACATGATAAAACGATTTCTAAAATGTTTTGAAATATTTTTTTTTTTAAATAGTTTTCCCAGCTCAGCATGAGGTTAGAGAAAGGAAAAAATAATTATGTTGCTTTACAATTTGGGCTTTATTTTTTTATAGCACGACTGATACTGGATTATTGAGGCGGGTATGGATATTTGTTTTGGTTTTTTAACAAACAATCTTGAGATGGATATTCACATTTTTTTGTGATCAAGATACATACTGTGCAGGACATTTCACACTATGAAATAGTGACACTTTCTAAATTGCCTCAAACCTAATTTGGACATTTCTGTACTGCAATTACTTATCAGCTGACATTTACACAGATACTGATATGCAATAACCTGATAACGGCCGATATATCGGCCTGGCAGATTTATCTAGCTTTACTTACTTCCTATCATAAGAATAACATACCAAATGATTGCTGAGTTATGGAAACATGGTGGCATCACTAAAAAGGTGTCCAACAGGGCAAGAAACACGAGCAGTCAGACAATAAGACAGTTTGAAATAAATCCCAGGGACAGCCAAACTTATTTGGAAGAGAAAACAGTCTCACCAGACTTTGTTCCACTATCTTAGCAATAGCTTGGTGAGTACGTTGTTACCATAACTGATAGGAATCATGGCAAAATTGGAAAATGAAAATGAATAATTATCCTATAAAAAGGAAGCAGGTAGATGTTCGAGGTGCAATGGGAGAAGCTTTTGCTTACCTTGACTGTGTGTGCTGGAGGTTTGAGGTTCACCCAAACAGCAATAAGCCCCTGCAGCTCTTCACATACTGTAACCACTATGTAAATATGAAGACATAAACAGTGGTGATGTAGCTCTCATCAAACATTAATTAGCCAACCATCACACACACACACACACACACACAATCTGTACACATCTCCCCATTAGGAAAGCAAAACCTAAAACAGAAAAATGAGAAATAACTTCATAAGGAATCAAAACTGACTCACCACGGTCTTAATGTAAGAAGAACACAATGACAGAGAGCAAGTGATAAACGTTCTCCAAATCTTCGCCATCCGGCCAAATCCTTAAAGAATAGAACCTGACAGACTGATAAACGTTGTCATGTACATTTTACTCTTTGTCAACTCCATGAAAAAATATCAAATCCACAGTCGAGCTGCCGTTGCTACAGAGTTGCTAAGTGAGGGGAGCTATTTTGGGTGATTACTTTTTCCCGTAGACAATGTTACGCGTCTCACAGCTGGAGCTTTTCTGCGGCTTTGATCGACATGAAACTTTCCTGGTTCAATCTTCAGTTCAAAAGATTAACAACAGCCTTAGAAAATATCTGATTCTTTGAAAAAAAATAGTAGAAGGTACAAGTTTGTGTACATAAAAGTTATGGGGAGAAGTTAACGACAACTCCCAAAGTGCATTTCAGCAAGAAACATTCAAACGCCGCGCTTAAAATTCTGACATGTGCGCCGCCAACAGCGGGTGGAAGCTAAAGATTACGCTGTTGACAAAACTGATTTTATAATCTGCAGTTTAAATCAGTTCACTTTTAACTTTGGGGTCAACCTTGGTTGAAATCAGCAACTATGGCGCCGTGTTTTGTTAACAACTGCAACAGCAAAGCGTTTTGAATTCACTACCGCTCTGATTCACGGTTCTCAGCGGCGGCTGAGGGTCATGAGTATTGCAGTATTTAGAGCTGCCCGCCATGCCAAAATGACACGAAATCATGATTTATCAAAGTTGAAATAATGGAAATTGGTGGCCATAATGTAATACAGTATATGATTGTTACATTATCCAGGAGAGTCCTGTGTTTCTGTGTTAAGCAACATTGAGGATTTTGCTGAAAGAAAACATTTAAATGGAAATACAGAATGAAGAAGAACGCTTCGGCCCCTCCCGCTTTCCAACTTTACTGCAACGACAAGTACATGCTCCCTCAATGGCTTCCCACCCATTCACACAAAGAACTTTTTCCTCCTGCATCTCGTGACTGCCTTGTTCCAGGTTAAATTTTTAAATAAATAAATACAATTTTATTTCCATTTTTATTTATTTTTTTTATCTTCGGTATTGCCCCTCTATCAAAACAATCTAAAGGATTGAGTCTCAGTTTGGGGTCTGTGTACCCCTAGTTGTCTATTTCAGTCTTGCAGGGGGTCCATGGAAGATTTCTGAATAATTATTTGAATGAATATGTACAGTACATTGATTTTTGCTAATTAAAATCACACATATGCTAATACAATTATTTCCATTGTTAATGTCATCAGTAGATTACAAAGAGCACTCAATGTGTGTCTGGTTCCCTCCTAAAGACAAAGGGTGACAGCCGTTAGACAAGCCCGGTGCTGAGCCTACACCTCGTCTCCACCTCGTCTACACCAGCCGTGTGGACAAGCTGCAGATCTTTGCGTCGATGGTTTGAACTGAAAGTGAACATGAACTGAGTAGAGACAGAGCTGTTGCAATTGACTCTCAGTGTTGATACTCAACAGGAAACTAACATACTTAGTAGATTTGTACTTTGTGTGTGCATTTCTGGTCTTTTTCCACAGTTCACTGTAACTTGATATGTTTATGTGACACACACACACACACACACACGTACATATATAGACACACATACTAACTCATACCTGCATATTCTCACAGAAACGCACACTCCCACACTCACCAACAATACTTTATTTGTACATCCATGTTTTTTCCCAGCATTCCACAATAGTTTTCTGTTGATGAACACTGATAATCTTCACTTCAACTCTTGATGCATTTTCTGGTCGACATGCAGATGTCTCTTTTTTTTTTTACCCTCTTTACTGCTTCAAAGTTGCCTTTAGTCCAATATTTAGTTACTTTAATATGCGTCAGACCATTGCTATAAAACCAGGAATGGTCAATTTAAATAATGCTGGCTCAAAGTCAACTAGTACTGGATCTAAAGATCACTGTTAGGAGACTACATGTATTATATTATACACTCTTTAATTCCATAAATATATATGACAGAATCACCAAAAATGATAAATTAATTATTTCTATGTTTTATATATAAAAAAATTTGACATGTTCTGAAAATGACTGAAACACGTTAGCACTTTTTACACATGGTCTATTCTTATCTATGAGGTTAGTATTGGTAAAATATATTTTGGGTCGTCTGTGGTGTCCTGGAAAAACTATATAGAAAGAACTATGTCATTTTTCATGCTAATTAAAATGGAAATAATGTTCCAATTCATTATAGTTAGTTACAGTTGCTTCCAATTAACTGCTATGCCGCAAAAACTAAGTTCTGGATAAAAAATGAATAATGAATGAATATTTGCTTGGATTTAATGAAGCAGTTGTTTTAAAAGGAAATTCTTCTGGCAATCAGCTGCTTATTAACCTAACCCAACTAGTTTTTACTAAAATAACAAGTCCTTACATAAAATACCAATTACATAGTTTTTTCCAGAAAACTTCAAGTAAATTGAAAATAATGGCCCTGTAAAGCGTTACCAAATTATTTAGCACTAGCGTTTGCTAACATTAGCAGTTAACTAACGTATGGACCCGTAAAGTGCAAGGTGTTCCCCTCATCATCAGTTTAATTTGAACCTTTTTTTTTTTAGCTTAGTTAGCAGTGTTAGTTTTGGTAAGCTACTGTATTCTTATTTTGTAGTTTTGGCAACTGTTTTTATCAGTTATGACAAATGTCCTCACCAAAGTAATTGCTGAGACCTGAAAACATGGTGATGTTACTACTACAGTGAATAGTCAGACGATGGTGACTACAATGATTTCAGCTTGGTGAGTACAATGTAATTATAGAGTACGATGTTATATTAGAGCCCCCAGGCTTTGGAATGCCCTGCCTGAGGAGATCAGACGTGCCCCTTTTTAAATCACTCCTCAGAACACAGTTTTATAAAGCTGCTTTTAATTCTTGATTCCAATGCTTTCATTTTGGTTTTTACTTTTTGTTAGTTTTATTCATTTGATTGTTTCTATATTCATATCTACAATTGCCCCCGTGATACTTGCGTTGCTCACTGACACTGTCGCTTTTCCTTCTCCATGTCTTTCATTTGGTTTGCTCTGTTTTATGTATGTGCATCACTTTATAACTCTGCTTTTGAAGAGTGCTATACAAATAGTTATTATTAATTATTATTATTACTACTGAGACATGATGTCAAAAACTACAAAAATATTAAACCAGAATATTCAATTTATAATCAAAATGACTGGCTGAATTTGCTGTCACATTGTATTTCAGATATGATTTCTCACCTTGCTGTAAACCAAATATGGTCAAAATGTAAAAATGAGAGAAAATGACAGTCAGTTTGTAACCTGGTTGCTAGTTCACGAAGTAACCATGTCTCTCTGATCCAGCGGCCCTGCGTTCTGTCTAAACCGCACGGCTTCAGTCTGCCCCCCATATGCTCATGTATGGAAAGAGCTCAGCAGTGTTTCCACAACAAACAACAGGAGCTTTCTCTGCTCTGCTTTCTCACCACTTTTCATCACCTCTGTCAACATGCTCGCACCACCAGCGTCATTTGAAAGACGGAGATGACGACGCGGGTTTATACTTAAGTCACCTGTGATTTATTTTATTTTTTTTTTCACTTGTAAATCTGGTTAAGTAAAATAAAGGTGACACAGGCTTCTCTTGTCATAAGGAGGAATTTCATCAACAGTGATCATGTTTACATTTTCTGCAATAGTTTGACTCTACAATGTGTCAGTATTCAGACTCTGCGATGGTGCTGGAATATTCCGCATCATAAACTGATGAGACTTGCTGCCACAGTTGCTTTATTCTAATTAAGTTGATCAGAAAATGTCATTTATTCAACAATTTCCTATTCAGAGAGTTGTCTGAAGTGGGTTGAAATCTAAATATCGCATCCATGTAAACATCAGTGAATTTGGGGATGTCATTTGGCAAAAGAAAAGATTATCTACAAATCAAGTCAGATAGGCCGCTGACTTTTCTTTACAGTGATGTCAGGCAGCGTGACACTGATGGTGTAAAGGAAATTATTTGATAAATTGTTGAGGCTTTAAAGAGCAACTTAAAATCACTCGAAAATAGTGCTTTTGTTTACCTCCAGTGGTTTAACTACTCGTCTGGCTGCAGTTTGTTTTATGACCGAGACATGTACTGAGCAAGACATTTTACAGTTGAAAGCTGAACTTGTTGATGCTCTCTGGCGGACAAACTATGTAATGGTTTCTAAACCACTAATCTGCCGACATATTCAGTAATACCAATATACTGTATATGAAATAAACTAATTATATCCATCTCTCTACCAAATTTAATTAAAATCTGTCAAAAAGCAGTTGTGATATTTTGCTAACTATTAAAACCAAACAAGCCAGAAAGACAAAAAAAAAAAAAAAAAAAAACTACAATAATGTTGTCTTAATCCAAGAGCAACTTTAATATAAATGTTAAGGGCAAAATATGTGGCAGCACAACATGGCAAAGAAAGGCACATCCACTGTTTCCACAAGGCCTAAATGTGATTTTAATCTGGCTTAAAGCTTCATCTAGTGTAAGAAATAAACTCTTAAGTGCTCCATACAAAACAAATTAAACCAATAGACAACATGAACTGGCTTATTTTTCTCTAAATATATTACAGCTTTAGGTTTTATATATATAAAAAAAATTATATATATATATATATATATAAAAAACTTAATTTTTTAAATCCACATTCAATTCACTTTAGTCAGTTTGCTTCATGATAGAATAATATACAGACATGTCCTCTTCAACAGAACTGGAAGAAAGAAAGAAAGAAATATTGTGATTAAAGATTCTTCAGTGAAAAACACTCAACCTATAATTAGAGCTCAGTTTGCCTAATCTAGAGTTAAGGGAGCCCTATGTTGTGTTTACATTCAGCGTTACTCACTAAACGCATTGTGTTTATCTAAACGTGTTGAACGCATTTCCTTCCTCAAAACAAACTGACTTAAACTATTTCAAATCCGGCATTGTTTCCATCCATGTTTTCTTGCTAGCCGTCTCCTTCGCTGCCTTTGTTGGCACATTGCTACGTTTGCTGGCGCGTTACTGCCGCCAACTGGCAATCAGTGGAATAGCACGAAGCCAACAGCAAGATGTGACTTGTGCTGCCAGCGTGCAGTGGAACTGAGGTGGGATGAACCACCTTTTGTTTAAATGATTTGTCTAACATTTCAGCTAAAAACTGCATCTAACAATGAATCAAATAACTTTGTGTAATGTGAGAGGTGTCGCTCGTAATGACAAACTTACAGAGAATTATCACCAACAGAGCTTTCTAGGTTCTTTTAGCGCATAGTTTTTCTTTTACAGCACATTTTGTGTTTGGTTCAGTCTCAGACTCTCAGCAACCTGCTTTCAAACCAGCTCTGATGAAAACCACTGTATAGCTAACTAAGTGCAGCATCTAGCAGCTAAAGTCTGCCATCCAGGTATACAGGTTCCCGGGCGCACCTGACTGACCGAGCGGTCATCAGACGATCTGTCTAATCTTTCTAACAATCCATCTTTTTTTTCTTTTAACACAGAAATAACAGCACCACATTTAGAAATGCAATACTTGATGATTAAGGGACATTATTTCAACCTTAAATGTCACGTTGTTTTTCTTAATATTTATTTATTCATTTAGAAGATAATGGTTGGGGAAACACTGGGGCTTCTGAGTGGAAATATCAGCTGTTATAGGTGATTTAAAGGGTCAATTCTTAATGTAAACATTAATATTTTTTTTAATAATGCACCAGGTTATATTCTTTTATATCCAAGCAAAGTATTTAGCATTGTTACTACAATATCCCTAACCGAATCGAAAATCGAATCAGGACCTTGTGAATCGGAATCAAATCGATTCGGGAAATCAGTGATTTCCCAGCTCTCGAGTTTTTTTAATTTATTTATTTATTTTATTCTAGAGTGGAGCATGTTATCCCATAACTTCTCTCTTAAAAGCAAACCTGGAGATACAAGGCCAGCTTGCCAGCTCTTCATTAAAGCTAAAACAAAGTTACACTGAGTTTAATTTTTTTTTTTTTTTTTTACTCCTGCACCAAATTACATCAAATTAAAATTTCTAGATTCAATGTTCTGTGTGTCATTCTGTAAGAACTACCTAAAAAAAAAAAAAAATCTGCCAATTTGGTATCTTTGTAAAATTGAACTGAACTACAACGCTTGTTTGCAAAGATGAGAGTTCCTGAGGTTGAAGAGGTCAGAAAGCTTTATAAACTGATAAGCCTCCCATCATGTTTCAGATTTTCAAAGTGCTGGAACACCAAAACACTTCAAGCCATCAGCTTCTCAAATTTGTCGCTTCACCTTGACCTAGAGCCAGAGGCTAAATGGGGGGGACTACGAGGAGAGGAGGGAGGAAGGAGTAAATATGGAGAGGAAAGGAGAGGGATGAGATGGAGGGAGGGAGGAGACAAAGAAGGAAAGTAAGAAAGATTAAAAAAATAAAATGTAAAGCAGAAAAAAATTGGGAAAGAAGAGAAATGGGGGAAAGAGAGAGTAAGGAGGACATAAAAAGGTGAAGGAAGCAGCACGAACTGAAGGTGAGTCCAGAGGAAGAGCAGCAGAGCCATCTTGTGGTGAGAGTCTGTTACTGACATTCAGGGCAATCATTCAACCTTTATTACAGTTAAAGGGAAATCAGATGTGTTGTAATAAAGTTATTTGGTGAAGCTACTCAACTCGACCTGCCTCACATACTTCATAATTCAGTAAATAATGTCCTACATATCCCAGAGTGCCTTTCAACATGAGAGATGATGTAAATTTGAGAAGAAAACACATATTTCACTAAGACTCATAGATTTGATGTTTATTTTGGACAACAACCTGTGCACCCCTATTGTATGGATTGATTTCGTAGGTTTTTTTGTGTAGGTTGCACTTTTTTGATGGGTGGATGGGTACATATTTACATGTATTTCATGTGTGGATATACATACATGCAGGAACTGCTGTATATCATATGGAGAATAATTCCACTATTCATTAGTGTTTATTGCTTCTTTACCTTCCATCGGTTGCCGCAGCTGTTACACAACACAAAGGTGGTCATGGGCTCGTCAGCACTGCGGGTCTGCACCTAAAACACACACCAAACAGCATAACGAAGCATTTTCATCAAAACTGTCTTTTCTTTTATTAATGCTAGCACACTGTTTTATTTCCAACATGTCTTATCATCATTATTAATGTTTTTTTCTCATAGTATTGTTGGGTATTTTATTATTATTATTTTAATTTTGTATTTTTTTTTAATTGTCTGATTTTATTTCATTGCAGTCCTGAAATGCTTTAATCCTGCTTCAACCACGTAAATCACTTTGTAACTTTGTTTTGAAAAGAGCTGTATAAATAAAGTTTAATATTAAATTATTATTAAACACAGTTCTTTCTGTGTGTGTGTGTTTGTGTATGTATGTATGTATGTATGTATGTGCGGGTCCATACCTGTGTGTACGTGCAGCTCTTTCCGTGACACTTGTTGCAGATGAACATGTCCGTCTCAGTTCCTCCAACTTTCGACAGCTGATGCTCTCTGATGGACTCTTTAGTCAGAGCCTCTCTGATCTGCTTCAGCTCTGCACTCGCCATCTCCTGCGCACACACACACACACACACACACACACTTCAAATGCTTTGTCTGAGTCCAACAGTTGCATTAAAATGGACAGGATTCAAATATTTACAGAGGCTAAATGCATTCTTTCACACTCATGAGTAAAGAAAACACAGCCAGGCATGACTGACCTCAGCAGTCATACTGGCGATGCGTTGAGGCGAGATGTTTCCACACAGGACGTTACGCCGCAGGTCGGGATTCTTCTGGTCCTTGAGGTTGGAGATGCGGCTTCGTAGACGAGTTTTATATTTCATATCTGTCGACTTAAACTCCTGGAAGATCTGTGGGCACGATGAGCAGTCAAGGACAAAAAACACTCCCAAGTGATTATCAAACACACATCTATACACGTACACGCATAAAAATACAAGACACATCAGGGGATGGAGATGCCCTTACGGATATGTTTTTGTGTCCAAATTTAAACGTTTTCATTTTTGTATAAAAAGGAAGCACAAAGACAAACAAAACGATGCTTGTTCATTCAAAATCATTTAACACTAGATCCGCCAGGAGTCGCTGTATACCTAAAAAATGTACCTGCTGTTTGAATGCATTGATTTTGCGATTATTTCTGCTACACGTTGCTCAAACACACTTCGCGCAGACTTTCAGCACCTTCAGCGCGCACTTCCTAAACAGCATCCGAGCACTTCAGGCATTTACAGAACATTTGGTTGCGTTTGCGTTCCGCCTTCACCACACAGGTCATTTTCTCCTGAAGGGCACGTCCACGCGCAGTGGCTCTTTTGATGCCAGTCGCTCCGCGCTGTTGTAGTTATATTCTAAACACAGTCTGAATTTAAATGCAGCACACGATTTAGAAAAAACGATTGACTACTGCAATGTTTTTATAGGCCTACATGATAATAATAATAATAATAATAATAATAAGGATAATAATAATCTAAGGTGTTCTTCCTGCTTGTTTGTTTCGGACTGGCGTGCATCAAAACAATTCCGCATACAAAATTATTTATTAAAAAGAAACAATTCTAAATCAATTCCAAAATTGAAAGTAGATTTTTACCCAACAAAAATGTATAACGATCACTTTTGCTAAACAACAGGCCTACACTGCGGTCGAAAACTCCTGCCCTCCGAGGTCAAAATGAGACACATAACGAGGGAGCCGCACACCTGAAGGGGCCGCAAAACGAGGGAAGAGGGAAAGACTACTTTAGACTGAGTCTATTTCATCAATGTTTATAGGCTACATTTGATAATATTAGTAAAACAGTTTTGCCTGGCTTTGGATCGCTGTGAGAATCAACCCAGGACACGTCGCTCAGTCCTGAAACCTCCCCACCATTCCTTCACTCAGTGCACTGAGCAAATCTAACGCCTGATTTGCATTCATAACTCTCTCTCTCTTATCCACATTGAAGGTAAGCCTGTGACTTGACACAGCTGTATCACACACGGTAGGACACAAAAAAAGGCACCAATAGAATCTTTATCTAAACGCGGGAACTTGATCGGACGAAAATAACTGCGTTCTCTGTCGGGGTAAATTTTACCCGCTGGTGCTTATAGGTATAAATGCCCGTTTTTAAAATATGGCTTTATCTTGGCAATCTTTAATAACAGGGGTTGCTATATAACACTTTTATGAAAAGTCAAAGACTGGGCGACTTGAATTTTGTATTGAAACAAAGTTACATATAATCGAAAAATGGCGGTTCTAGTGTTAAAATACACTGAAGAACCACAGCCTTCCTTAACGGCCTGGGCTACCGTATGTTTTGGGGGATGCAACGCTGCCTCATGTTCCTCTTCACCCTGATAAGTACTGACTTACTACTGATTTAACATGTAAAAATGTTTTACACACTTGAAAGGCTGCACATACTGTATCTGTATGAGACGTTTGTAAACCTAGCAAGAAGCCTGCCAAGTTGCATCAGTGAAACACACACAGACGATCTTGGAGAATATTTAGCTTGAAGCACAAGTCAAGGAGGATTAAATGTCTACAGACACACTAGCACCCTCTTGAGGCCATGATGCTTATTGTGCATCGAGCCTGGCCTCCCCAAAAATACACCCGTATAGGTCGTCTGCGGCAGCAGCTTATTGCGACCCATATTTCCGTTTATTGTTCGGCGACCTCTAGTGGCCGTATTCATTTGTGACGGGAGCGAAGTAGGAAGTCAGGTGAGGTAGCATAAAGAGCGACAAACACAGGACTTCACCCAGGAGACTGCTGCTTGTGTCCCGTGTGAAATCAAAAGTCAACGCTGACTTAGTGTAAGTTACGTACACAAGTTATGTCACGTGACTTACTAACGTTACTTATTTGAACCCAAACCGTGATCTTTTTCTAAACCTAACCAAGTAGTTTTGGTGCGTAAACCTAAACAAACTGCGACCGTTTCACAACGTTAACCACATGTTTATTGTTACCATGACGACAAAGGTCCGGTACGTCTGTCGCTGGTACTCTCCAGCGGTCATATATGTCGTTTTGGGAGTCATTGGCAAACGAGCTGTCGTTTAGGTATGAGGACGTGCTGACCAATCAGAACACAAAACTGTTGGATGGACAAAAAAAAAAAAAAAAATGGGGAGACCGCTTTAGACTAGTGTGGCAAAAATGTAAACTAGAGGAAAGGGCATGTTGTTAAATCAGAAGAGTTTAACCTCTGCATGGTGGCCATTTGGGACATCTCAGACTCAGATTTAGCTCAACTCTCATCAGCCTCACCTGTACTGCATTATACAGAGAGGCGCTTCTGTTACTTAGCCTAACCTCATCAATGTAAACGGGGCAGACAATATGCCAAACAGACAGACGGACCAACATTGCCCTCACAGACTCACACTGCTAACATAACATGTGTTTATCTAACAAAGTGAAACACACCCCGTCAGTACACTCAGATCTTTTATTCAAGTGTGAAATCCTGTTCTGTTTGTTCATGTGTAGTTACAGTGTGAAGTGTTGATGATGTGAAAGGATATCCTCTTCAATTTGTGCTGCAAGGTGCTCACAGTCGACTCCAATGGTCTTGTGGTCATCTGGAACACACACACACACACTTGTTTAACTTTATGCACATTAAAAGCTTTATATACATTAATTAACTTTTTACAAAACTGCAAAGCAAAATTAACGGCACCATGATGAAACAAATTGGGAGCTTGGTAACAAAATTAGTAACAAATGTGTAACTTAACACTTAACACATCACATATATTTATTTGATTGGTTTACAGTTGATCCAAACCTCACTAGAGCATGGAGATTCATTCTTGTTAATATTCTAAACTCAAGGGTCACTTACTATCTTTTTTCCAGCGCCTTGAACCTTATCCCAGAGCATGCTTCAGCAAATGGAACCACTTTTTAAAATCATCAGACTACTTGTTCACGTGACACAAGTTCTACACTGAACTCACGTGTCATCATGGGACCTACGTTCTATTTGCTAAGGAAGTCTGCAGAATACTGTCAAAAGCTCTGGAAAAAAAACTAGTAAGTGAACCTTTAGTTTAGAAAGTGTTATTACAAATACAGCACTAGTTGAGTTTCAAAGAAACAGGTGACAAAAATTATCTCACCTCAAGGTTAATTTAGTAACTGCTCTGCAGCTTTCGATCATATCACATGATCTTCATCAGCTCATGAAGTCTTGGAAATGTAGATTAAAATTTCTGGGTTTTTTTTCTGAGCACTTTAAAACAAAAAAGACTGCTCTTGAAGATCATGTGATATAATGTGAGGTGAGATTGTTCTGTCAACCTTCTAATTGTTTATGCTCTTACTCAGAGCAAATGTGAAATTCTGATCAAACTGGAAACAAGTATGAATGTTAGAAATGTCTAGAAATATCAGCAGCAACTTTTCCAAAACCATTCTATTCAAGCATCACATCACACAGACATGAAATTAAAAAGAGCATCCAGGTCTTGTCAGCATATAAAAACGTCTCTTCTCACCATCAGTCTGCAGCGCTGCCACCAGCAGCTCTCGACACTTGTTCCGCACACTGTCGGTGGTGACGGGGGCGGGGGGGAAGGAGGTGACCAGAGGGGGGAGGGTTGGGGTAGTGGGGGTGGTGGGGGGCTCCCCTGACTTCTTACTGCTGAGACGGAGGGAAAAAAAGAAGTGTCGTAGGGTTTGGAGTGACAGAAACATGACTCTAGCTAAAAAGGAAAATCCCACTTTAAATCCTCTACTGTTAGTAAAGACACCATGAAATGGAAAATTAACTTTCACTTCATGAGAATCAGTCGATCTTTAACAGTGACCTCATCCTCATCCAGTGGCAGGTGTAACCAAACGTGACATCATCACTGTGCGACAGACCTTTTCTCGCTGCTGCCTGAGTCCTTGGAGGTGGACGATGACCTCACAGGAGAGCCTTCCTTCTTCTTCTTCTCCTCCGAACCGTCTGTGGGACGAGACACAAAACACACACACACACACACACACACACACACACGCGGATACATATTTTTGGCTCAGTCCTAAAAGTAATTAGCATTACGCAGTAGACACACAACATTTCATACATGTACACTAAAACCTGTGGAGGAATTCTGGGTATGATTAGAAGATTGATTTTTGAGGAAACATTCCTATCATAGCATACCAAAATTAATCACATTAGGCATACTGAGACAAATATTGCTGAGAAGAAGCTGTAAGGAAACACCCATAGCAAACAGTATAATTATTTTTCTTAATTTGTTCATTCTAATCCATAAGCCCAAGAATGCTGGACTGCAGGTTCACCTGTATCATGACAGTATTGTTACTGGATTTAGCGAGGACATTATGTCACTGTGTCAGAGGAGCGGTGGACTGCTTAGTCAATTAATTAATTGAGAAAACGGATCAACAAAAATGTTGCTAAATCGATTGTAAATCACACTTTCTCTAGTTCCAGCTTCTAAAATGTGAGGACTTGCTGCTTTTCTATGTTTGATAGCATTGTAAATTGAATCCCTTTGGGTTTTGGACTGTTAGTCTGACAAAACAAGACATCGGAGGATGCCATCTTGAAACTTGTGATGGGCATTTTCACTATTTTCTGACATTAAAAGACTAAACAAGTACTAAAATATAGATTAAGCAATAATAATTTAATTTAAAAAAAATCATTCATTCTACCTCTACTTCACACACTCCACCATAACCCTGTCCTCACCTTCCAAAAGTGCCCTCACTCTTGAGTTAAAACTCTGTTGGGTCCTCACAAAGATAGAAGTACAAGAGCACACAACACATACCCACACTTACCCAGCAGTTTCTTCCAGGACTTGATGAGAGCTTTGGCCAGAGTCTGAACTTCTTCATCTGAACTCTGTTTCCTCACCGCATTCACCGACATCCCAACTCTGGTTGACTACACAGAGAGGGACACAGAGAGAGAAAAGAGACGGGACACACACACACACACACAAACAGGGTATTCCTGTTATGAAAAACTGGTATAAGGTATCCGAGTTCGCCTATATTATCTGGGATACTCAGCCCAGATAATATATAACATGTTAAACTTGAAATAATTTTTTTTTTTGTCAGAAATCAGTGCATATATCCTTTAATTACAAAAAAAAAAAAAAAAAAAAAAAAAGTTTTATTAATTGCAACGATAGCGTCCCCCAAATTAGTATTCTCCAGTGGGCATGACTTTTTGGTTCCAACTGACGATGTTTGTGCTGTAATTTGATTGGTCCAATATCTGTGTAGGCGGGCACTATCACTACTATCACTACAGTTAAACAGCCACACAGGCAGTCAACCAGCTGGGGGCAGGCCACACAGGGCCATGACGTTCTCCAGTCCGTCACACGCCAAGGAAATTGACAGTGTGTCTCCTAGCAACGGCGGCTCTCAAAATGTCAGTCAAACACTGCCATGGGAAACGCCCACCCAAAGGCTTCGGGTTTAGATACTGTTATGTCTAATATGGTTTCATCCTCTATTGAAAAATATAAAAATTATGCACAATAGCTGCGGTATCATTTTAGTTTATATTTCTTCAAATTTCAGTTTGACTTTAACATGTTATCCTGTTTAAAATGTGTCCATATACTGCACAAGCTCTGTATGTGAAAGCTGGGAATCTATCTAAAATACCAGGTGTAAACAGACATGGTGGAGCCCTCATGTAGATGCTCTGGTTAGATCATTGCCACAGCGGTAATTTTGCACAGAGGCGTGCGTGCAGCTGCATGCCTTGAGCAAAGAAATTTTGTTTTCACTGACATGTAGACACAAGGATACACAAACATGGGATATAACAGATGAAGCAGAAACAAAGCCGATCCCGTAAATGGGTGTTAACCTGAATATGAGCTAGTATCTGGTGTATTATGTACATTTAAAACACTGACAATTTAGATGTTTACATGACGTGAAACACTTTTTTGTCTTGTCAGACTGGTATTAAGTTATTCTTTAAGTAGGACTGTAACAATGTGGTCAAATGTGTGCTCTATTGTACCTGTGACTGCACCCAACAGGGATGCCAAGGTGTATGGACACACCCTGGAGTACACTTCTACATCACTGCAGCAAGATGAGGCGTTAACCCCTTGGAGCTCAGCAAAAACGTGACGTTCAACTGCTGTTAAGTTGCTATTTTTTCATAATTTTGAAAATTGTTTATTACTTTAGCATTTAAGAAAACCTGTTTATCAGTCAATTCAAAACATTGGTTTAAATAGAAGGAGCTTCTTGGTTATCCTGTGGAGACTAAGTGCCAGGCTTGTTGGATGTCCATGCCTTACTTTAACAGACTAGTAGTATTGGTGCTAGTGGTTATATTAGTAAGAGTACTAGTACTGGTAATAGCAGCAATAACTAATCTACATCAGGTTGTGTCTGACTTTGTGAGCACTTGGCGGTGGCGGTGACATGGCAGAGGGGTGGAGTTAATTACCTGCAGGGTCTCCAGAGACATCTTGATGTTCTTTAGTTCCCTCAGCAGGTCGAGAGCTCCGTCCTGTAGACAGAACAATAAAACGAACACCTTCACATCTCCTTACGCAGTAAATGTGGGGAGGTCAACTCAGCCCTGGGTGTGAACGCCTCAGTGAGTGAACACCCGCAGGATGAATCTGGCAAGTTATTTAATCTTTTTTCAATAATGTGTGTCTGTTAAACAGGAATGACAATGCATCTGTCTCTGAAACTTTTCTGTTCATTAAATGGATATACATTTGGCAAAGTGACAGATTTGTTTCGGTGGACATCATTAATTAAACCAATAAAGTCAAGGTGACTTTTTGTATTGCATTGAAGATTCATGGTTTCTTCCCAAGACTCCCACCCACAGCTGAACAGCTGTCACCCAGACGGCCCGAGACAAGCGTTCAATGTATACTAAAGGTTACAGAGAGAACGATGGACCCACAAGATTGAGTTTTAGTGAGTGGAGCTTTCTCTAGATGGAGCTCTTGTTCACTGTTGGTCAGGAGATTCTCACTTGAATTTGCCACTTAATGAGGACAAACGCATGCCCATACGTGACACCAGGAATTTCATATTTGGCAATTAAGCTAATCCAACAGAAGTAAATGGGATGGATTGCTCGTTGCAGCAGCTGTTGCACAGCAATCTGGGCTGGAGAAAAAGGGATACAGTAGCTTTACATTTAAAAAAATACTTCATAATGATGCTTTACTGAAGATGCCATACATTTTTAAAAAGGGAAACTTCAGCGCTTTTCAAGTGGATTTCCAGTCAGTCTTGATGGTATATGTAGTCCATTGAAGCAGTAAATTCCTCAGTGAGTGCTATGTTGACAGAGTTCTCCTCAGCGGCACTGACAGCGGAGTCGTGCCTGCAGCGCCTACATGTACCAGGATGCATTAAGCTAGAAATCCAAGCTGAAATCGCTTGTACATCTTCCGTACCTCCAACTACGTCAAATGACAGCGCTGGATGCAGGAAGTACTACCTGGCCATCTTAGCTTTCTCTGTCAATATAGCATACTCTCAGAAACGTATTGCTTCAATGGACTACATATACCATCAAGACTGACTGGAAATGCACTTGAAAAGCGCCAAAGTTACCCTCCCTTACAGTAGAGAGTACAAGATTCAGAGAGACAGAACAAAAGGACAGGTTGAAACAGAGGGAAAGGGACAGATGCTTTCCCGTAGCAAATGAGATGGTCTTGCGGGGAAAAGAAGCTGGTTTCCACATAAGCAACACAGAGACAAGAAGACATCCACATCTAAAAAGACCAAAAGATGAATGGAGACAAAGAAAGATAGCAGCGAGCTTCTGACAGCGTGTGCTCTGTGATTACAAAAACGGCCACCACACGGTGTAACTAGCTTGACTATCCTACGTTAGTTAGCTGTTAGCTCCCTACTCTCATCGTGCTCAGGGGAGCTCACTCCACCTTGTGGCCTGGGGTTGGAACTACATAGCTTATCATAGCCAGTTCACCCAAATCATAGACATATTTTCTCACTTATCCCTCGACAACTAGAGATAGTTTTTGTTTTATCTGGCAAAGTTTTCTGCCTCCACCCCAATATAATGGTGAAGGGAAACTTGTCCATACTGGTCAAAGACATAAAAAAAAAAAAAAAAATCTAGTTTGGTTTAGTTTACTTTATTTCACCAGGATAATCCACTCAGTATGAATACGATGTGGACTGCTATGCTGCATAGTCCACAGACCTCACCTTCAGAAGTTTCATTGGGCTTACTTCTTTGGTACTGAGACAACTGTCAACAATAAGTTTGTGGGCTGACACTGTTCGGTCATTTGGTTACAGTAACATTTAATCAAATTACTATGTGTAATAGAATAAAATAATAATAATAATAAAACTTTGTTTTGATAAGTGCTCTATAAATAAAGTACAAAGTGCTTCACAAAAAGAGAAATAAAATACCATAGTGAATGATAAAATATAAAAAGAAATAAAATACATAGAAACAATAAAATAAACAGTCAGTTCAGGTAAAATCAGGATATGCTTTCCGATAAAAATGTGTTTTGAGAAGAGACTTAAAAGAAGACACTGACTCAGACAACCTAATTTCTTCGGGCAAGTTGTTCCAGAGCCTCGGGCCCTGATGGCAAAAGCTCTGTCCCCCTTAGTTTTCATCCTGGACTCAGGAACAGACAGAAGACCCCTGCCTGAAGATCTCAAGCTACGTGAAGGTTCATAAGGGATTACAAGGTCTAAAATATAGTCTGGAGCCACGCCATGAAGAGCCTTAAAAGTAATCAATAAGATAAAATTAATCCTAAAACAAACAGGAAGCCAATGTAAAGAGGCTAAAACAGGTGTGATGTGATCATACCTCTTCTTCCTGGTTAAAAGCCTAGCAGCTGAGTTCTGTACAGTCTGCAGTCGTGTCAAAGTTTTTTCATTAAGACAAGTGAACAGGCTGTTACAATAATCAAGGCGTGAGGAGGTAAAAGCATGTACAACAGTTTCTGCATCACTAAAATTTAAAATAGATTGGATTTTTGCAATATTTCTTAGGTGATAGAAACATGATTGGACAAGCTTAGTGATACGTTGTTTAAAACATAAATTGCTATCAAACAGGACACCAAGATTTCTTGCAACAGGCTTGATATGTTGTGACTTGTAGCCAGTAGATGGCAGAATTTGTATAGTGATATGTTGGGGCCCAATAACATGGATTTCGGTTTTATTGAGTTGAGCTGTAGAAAATGTATCGACACCCAATTTTTTATGTCAGACAGGCAGTCCTGCAGAGAACTCAGCGTACCAAGGTCAGTGGGCTTCACAGGGAGGTACAACTGTGTGTCATCCGCATAACAATGAAAAGAAATACCATGTCTGCAGTTGACAGCACCCAAGGGAAGCATGTATAAGGGGAACGGTATTGGACCCAGAATTGAACCTTGAGGCACACCGTACTTGATTTGGGAGAAGGATGACATGAAGTTATTAATGCTGACACAAAATTTCCTATTGGACAGATAAGATGAGAACCAGTCTAGTGCAGTGCCAGATATGCCCACCCAGTGCCTCAGTCTATCTAAACGAATGCCATGATCAGTTGTGTCAAAGGCAGCACTTAAGTCCAGCAGCACAAGAATTGAGCACATGCCTGCATCTGCATTCATTAAAAAAGGTAATTAGTGACTTTGAGAAGGGCTGTCTCAGTGCTTTGGTGCTGACAAAAGCCAGATTGGAATTTTTCAAAGGTATTATTGTTTTCCACAGCACAGCAGCAAGAAGCTGCTTAGATACAAGTTTTTCGAGAATCTTCGAAATAAAAGGCAGTTTGGAGATTGGGCAATAGTTGTCCAGGAGGGTGGGATCAAACCCAGGTTTTTTTAGGACTGGCTGGACACAAGCTGTTTTAAAGTAATCTGGGACGCAGCCAGTAGACAGCAAGCTGTTAAAAATAATATGTAAAAGGGGTGCAATACAATCCATAACTTCCAATAAAAACCTAGTTGGGATTTTGTCAAGAGGGCTGGAGAATACTCTCATAAGAGACATGATGTCTGCGAGTTCAGGCAGAGTAACAGCAGAAAAATTGCTTAAAGAATCCCTGAGTGGGTGATCAACATCTAAAAAGGCAGGGTTTGGGGTGATATCAGATCGTATTAACTCCACCTTTCCAGCAAAGTGCAAAAGAAACTTTTCACAATCAGCATCACAATCAGCAGAGGCACAAGGAGAGGCTGGGTTAACTAACTGATCCACAGTCTTAAATAGGAATCTGGGGTTGTGCTGATGGGCAGAAATCAGTGTAGAGAAATGACACGTTCTTGCATCCTTCACCATCCTATTATAAAGGAGTAATAGCTCTTTTATAGCCACAAAGTGGACCTGGAGAACTGATTTCTTCTGTCTGCATTCTGCTCTTCTTTTCCTTTTACAGCTTTGAATACTGTTATTTAACCATGGCTGTTTTCTAGTCTTTGAGTTTAGTCTATTTTTCAGAGGAGCTATGAGAAGGTTGAAGAACACAGGTAGTTAAAAGAATCAGCCAAATCGTTGGTGTTGGAGGAATCTGGAAACACATTGCCACGAGAACTGAACAGAATTTTGAGGCACTATGCTCATTAAGGACACGTGTGTACTTAGAGCGGGATAATTCAGTACTAGCAGCCTGTAATTCACAAACAATGCATAGGTGATCAGATACAAACATGTCCCTGATTTCCACAGATGGAGTGTTCAGGCCCAGACTAAAGACTAGGTCTAAGGTGTGGCCACGGGGATGAGTTTGGCCAGACACATGTTGTTGAAAGTTAAGAGTTAGTGATATTTAAAAAAAAATCAACAGGAAGGGCATTAGAAGAGTCATCAACATGAATATTAAAATCACCACAAATAGCTCCAAATAGCAGCACTATGATCAGTCCACAAGGGGGAGTTAGTGAGCAGAGGGTGCTGTTTGTGGTGGACAGAGAAGAGAAAGAAGAAGAGCGAGGGGAGACAGGTGATGTAAATGGTCAACTACGTGAGGAGGACAGGACTGCATGCTGCAGGTTAGCCGCCAGCATGAGACTTCCTGACTTGTTTGGGTGAAGACCATCTCGTGCAAACAAGGAAGAACGATCCCAGAATAACATGAGTGTCGTATGGGAATGATCACCAACTCTGCAGGTCTGCATTGCTTTTAGCCTCCTTTAGCTCATTGTTTTGGTTCTCTGGCTGCATGGAGATTGTATGGCTGAGTTTCACAGCTCTCAACAACCTCCCATATAAAACCACAGCCAGCCATTCCAAGAAAACATGCTCAGACAAGCTGGGTGGACCCTCCCTGCCCAGCACCAAACAGCAAACAGACTGTTAGCAGCTAGCTGTTGAAGACATTGGAGCATTTAGCAGATAAAGATCAGAGCTAAAAGAAGAGTGAATATTGAAATTACATTCATCGGGTGGCCACAAACACGAAATCAATGGAAAGACAATGTTGCTCCGTGTCTGCTGGATGTGTAAACAGGCTACTTTAGCCAGAAGTATTTGATTTACTGATATTATCTTTCACAGTATGTTGTTTGGAGTCTTTCGTGCCCCTAGTGGTCAAAAATGGCCTGCATCACCAAATCAAGATCTGTGGATAAAACACTGGCTCCAAAATGCAGAAAATTTAAATATGCACTCAAGTATAGGTTCATTTAAGTTTATAATTTTTAATTTTACTAGAGAACTGTATGATATATAGCACAGTATCTGCTAAGACCTTTTCCACTTTGGATTCCACCATTCAGATGAAATGTAGTTAGAGTGAAATTTTGCTGTCATGGATGCTGATGTGACTTGGCTCTGGCTGTGGTGGTCATGCAGAGTGAGGGTAGTTCAAATGGCATGAAACTTTGACTTCCATAGATTATCAGTTTTAGCTTAATCTAAACTAGTTTAGACCAAGTTTTGGTTTTCCAGTGTCTGTATGTAGTATAGTGATCAATACTGTTATGTGTCCAAAATGTCTTTGGATAGCCACAGTATATACGTAACTAGTGTGTTGACAGCTAACCAGGACCCATTTATGATTCCGTCAGACAACAAGAAAAAAGAAATTAAATTCAAATTAAAGCCCACTCAAAAATGCATTTTGTTTATTGTTACTTCACTGTGATGTTTGAGCAGAACAATGTATGTGCAGAGTTTGTTTTCACATTCATCTAAATCGATTTTGTGACATCACAACTAGTTTGGAGCCAAGCTTGTTCAATATGCAACTCACACAAGTGTGATGTGGACACTTGAAGCATCTAGTGCACAAACACTGAGAATGAACTTATCAGTGAAGTAGGAGATCTTGGTTAAATATTTGCATATTCATATCCTGGATTATTCAGTGAGGAAGAAGGAGGGGATTGTAAGAATTTGTAAAGGAGTTAATTGAACTTTTTGGTGGAAAAACCATATCAGACACAAATTATTATTTAAATCAGACAATTTTTTATGCCTTAACACATGTCTGGGGGGGATCTTTAAAGGTATTAAAATGTTGACCAGTTTTTAAAATGTCACCGTAACAACCTTGATGGTAGTAATTTAATTCAACATTTTTCATCTTATGAACAGAACTGCCCCAGGCACTCTACAGTTATTAGATATATTTTCAAAATAAAGTTCAGCATATTCTTTATTAATTTATTTATTGCTTGATCTTTGGTCTCCATTCTAAAAAGTCAAAATGATACAGAACCTTCCTGGCCACATATTAAACGAAGTCTCCTGTGATCCACTAATGTATGCTGGGAAAACTTACAAATTAAAAAACAAAACAAAATAAAAATATAATAAAATGATAATAATAATAAATTAATAAATAAATATAAATATAGGCTAGAGTTTAAAAAAAATATATTTTACTTACTTAATAACTGACTGATTTTTCGCCCTGTACTCCGATATAACCACCATATGAATTTAATAACCTCCGGAGCTATAGTTAATGAACTCTGATGTGAGTTGACTAGATAATTGATTAAAGGTGCGGGTGTTTTAATTGGCAGCTTTTTGACCAATAGCTGGCGTATTTTATTGCCAAACTATTTCCAAAAATCGCCCCCAAACAGAAGCAGCAGCAGCCTTGCTGTGTGAGATTATCAGCAGAAATGTGTGAATCCTCCTCCACCGAGCAGTGAGTGGAGTTAAAACGCACTCCCCCTGTTTCCAGAATTTTCCCCCTCAGCAGTTAAAGGTAGAGCTCATCACCTGATCGCGTGTTTTTCAGCGGATGCAGCAGCCGAATTTGCACTCACCGTGTTCTTCTTGTGCACCATTTTATCCAGCTTTTTGGCGATGCGCTCCACTTCCTGGTTTTTAGCCATTTTGAGCGGATTTCTCTCCGTCAGTTCTCCTCCTGTGCTGCGGTGAAAACCCCCATTGATGTGTAAGAAAAACTCTCCCCGTCTCTCTCGCTTTCCTTCTCTTTACGCAGCCTGCCTGTCTCCTTCTCTCCCAGCTGCTGCGTGCCTCCCTCTCCTGTTGTTGTGAACCACGGTGGGACGCTGGGAGTTGTAGTTCTAGTTTTTGGCTGTCTCCTAATTTATTCTGGAGCAACATTGCCAAAAGTTTTAAAGGAGACTCAGCAGTCCCGCAGCTGGCATGTGATTCCCCCGGACGGGTCCTTTTTTATGCTTCATTAATCATTAAAACTATGATTGGAATTCAATATCAATATCAATGTTATTTCATATATTGTTGGACAGAATTAAGGGATGAATTGATGAAGTTAATTTAGTGAAAGGCTGCTGCATCGTGATCCTTACGCAAGATTCACAATAGTTTTTGATGAGATTTGATTTTCCTAATTTGTTCATGCATGCTTTTGTAATTTAGCCAATAAAACCAAGGCATTAGAGAGACTTACACTTTAGCGCAGAAGACTTTGGTGATGCCGCTGCCACACTGTAAGTGGCACCTTGACAGCCGTATGAAGTTTTGTCAGCGTAGTTAGGAAATAGTCATCACTCAGGACAAAACCACATTTTGTAAAAGCTCTATTTAAACTATATTTTGTTCATGTTAGAGAGACTGTTCTGAGTCCGGTCCAAACCTTCCCGTCACAACAGATCGATACAGACAGACACTATACAAAAAAATGACAGGAAGCCATCTGGAAAGCTCGCGCTGCTGGCACCAATTAAAACAAAAGATATGGCGGGTGACAGGGACCAGGAGAGGTGGGGTGTGACAGAGAAAAACCCCCAGTACACAGAATACACCTCTTCAACAGTGGTCAGGGAACATGTGTGGAGAACTTGTAGAAATAAATGCATAACAGCTCATTTTGACATCTGTCTTGTTTTCATAGCCTTCTGGGGCCTCACTTCTTTAAAACATGCTTCAGCTTGATGAAGATCAGTATTTGACTGGTAGCTGCTGGCGCGGGCGTCGCCTGGCCTGGGCGTTCTCTAGCCCGAAAAATTCTCCACTTTGAGCGGCTTGTCACGAAACACGACGGCAGTGCTGTCATTTTGTCTAATCAATGAACAAAAAGGAGTGGAGGCAAGACCAATCAGAGAGGGTTTACAATAAAATCCATGGAAATACTAGTGTCTGATTGGCTGACAGGTCTGTCGATTCTTCACAGCAGTGGCACAAACATCATACTGAGTCAGGAAAACGTCTGTAAATGTCTGTATGAGTTCCAAGCTACATGAGCATGATATGAGCAGGGTATATACACAAACAATTTGCATTGCACTGTAGCCAGCTCCTCAGCCCCAGGTGGTCCAGCCCCAGACCTTGTCAACTCCAAGAAACGCCCCTGCCTGGCCCCGGAAAAGTGTTACTCTGGTATATGCACTTTGAAGGAACATACGCAGACATTTGTGTACCACATGTACTTACTGTGTCCTTCCTCTAGGTGTCAGTGTTAAGTTATTTTGGTGTCCAGTGCAGGGATGTTGATAACAGCTTACAGTAAATGTATACTGTGTGTGTGTGTGTTTCTGTAGGAGGCCAAACTCTGTAAAATACACCATTTATTTGGAAACTATTTGACTAATTGGTGTCTCCAACTTGATTTAACTGCAGTTTCATTCAGCTCAGTGAAAAGGAGGTTTTCGGTCCAGTGCATGTGTGAAATGATGAAGCCGTTATGGGACCTGATAATTAAAGTTTTAAAAAAATATATATTTATTTTAATAATAAACAAAACCCAAGTAAAATCAGGATATGGTCTTCAACAACAGTATGTTTTAAGAAGAGATTAAAAGATATGACTCAGCCAGCCTCATTTCCTTGTGTCATGAGTGTGGTGACCTTTTCAAAAGTTTCAGTCAGCATGAAAAAAAAATTGTGTTTATTGGTGTATAAATGGTACATACCTTATAGTCCCCATATTCCCTGACAGTGTCTTGTGAGTTTGAGTAGTTTTATTCTACTTTCTAAGTAGTATTGAGGCATTTTATAAAAATAAATAGAACAAATATCAGTATAGGTTTGGAGAAAAAAAACAATATTTTTGCTACACGAAATTATGTTAACTTTTTCTGACTTTTCTCTATTTCTTTGCTTGGATATTGGATATTTTCACCTCTCTGGGACGTCTAAAAATACTTCAAATGAGACAGTCTGAGAGGGAAAAACCTCTATTTGGTTGAAGTGCTTAAAATGTATGTCCACATTAAAGGGGAACTCCACTGATTTGACACAGTCTGTTTCCAGGTCTTTGGGAGTAGGCTAGGCTTCTACTGCATATATGGAAAAAAGTTGTATAAAGCCTTTATACTGCTAGCTGCTCAAGGCTATATTAGCCGTTATTAGCGTAACACACCCGACTCTCAGACCGAACCATCGGCAGTCAAGTTGCACTGTGGGTAATGTAGGCGGCAAAGAAGAAGAATGTGTGGAATAAAAAAAAAAGATATCTCTGGTTCTGCTACATCGATGTTGATCTTTTTTTTTTTAAACTGCAGTGCTAAACTGTGGCTCTTTTAAGGCCATAAGCTGTGATAAGGTGTTACAAGTAGACCTCGCTTTATTTTAAGGGTTCGCCACCAAAAAAGGTTGGGAACTACAGCTCTAATATCAGCAAAAACTGCATCCTGACAGACAGAGGGTACTGATTTATATCAAGGAAGAGTAAAAAGAAATGGAGATGTCCCATATTTAACAGATTACATTTTTGAACAAATTTCCCCAACAGTAGGCTACCTGCCAGCTCCAGCTCATAAGGGTCTACTGTAGTGGTCCTGACTCTCTCTCTCTGTTTCTCTAAATTAAAATCCGACTCTCCTCTCTGCATTCCACACAAGTAAATAATTCTCGGAGAAACTTTTTTCTTTTTTTTTTGGTCTCTTCTTGCTGCTTGATGTCTGCAGCCAAGAACCTCCTTCAGCTGAGTATCTGCAGAGCAGAGCTGGCAGCGACATCAGCAGCTGCTGGGTGAGATAGCTGTGTGTGTGTGTGTGTGTGTGTGTGTGTGTGCGTGTGTGTGTGTTTACTACAGAGAACCTGGAGAGCTCGGAGGTATGCAGGGAGGAAAAGATGCAGAGAAGAGAAACTCATCCAAGAGCTGATTGAAAGGAAACAAAAGCAGCTTCATCTTCCTCCTCTTTTCTCCTCCGATTTTTCCTCTCAGCGTCCCCATTGTGTTTCTTTTATCTTCAGTCCTCTGCTCTTCTATTAGGTCTTCTCTCATGCTCCTTTTTTTTTCAATCCCCCTTCTTTCATTCTCTTTCTTATGTTCCCCTTTTCTCTGTTTTCCTCTTCGTCCTTCTCTCATTTTCATATTCTCTTCTCTTTTCCATTCCTCTTCTCCTCCTCTCCTCACTTCTTATGTTCTCCCCTTCTCCTTACATCACCGCTCTTTCCTCTTTTTCTTTTTTGTCTACTCCTTCCTCCTCTCATCTAATTTTCCTCCCATCTTTATTACCTTATTGTTCCTTCTATTTTCTCTCCTTCCCTCTTTCTGTTTCTCCTCTCATCTCTCCCTTCCTTTTCTTTTTTCTCCCCTTTTCTGCTCCCCCTTCTCAACTTCTCATCCTCTCCTCCCTTCTTTCATTTCTCCTTACCTCTCATCCTCTCACCTTGCTTCATCCTCTCTTTTCCTCCTTCCTTCCTTCTCTTCCTCTACCACTAGGCATTTCTTTCTTCATCTCTTCTCCACTTCCTCCTCCCTCTTCTTTCTCATCACTTTCTCTCCTTTCTTTTCTGCTTCTTCTTCTTCTTCTTCTCTCAACGCTCTCTTCTTTCCTTTCCTCTCTTTCTCGGCAGAGAAATAACTTTCTAACGCACGTAAAAGAAAGCTTAAAAAAAGTTGTCTGCTCAGTCTTGCACCAAAAATTGTTATTGATGACACCGATGATGTTTTTACTGTGCAGGCTGTCAATTTCCACAGAAGTTCAAGAGTATTTGAACATTTCCAGGAAAGTAAACAGATAACAGCGGGGATCAAAATGGCAGGAAGGCAGACAGTGAGGTGATACATGACAGTAATGAGAAAAACATGGTTCATTGAAAATTATTTTAACAAATGATTTACGTTTTATTCTTTGCATCTGATATTTCATAATCATTTCCTCAGAAAAGAACTGAGGTAGCTTCCTGAAACTTCAGTTGCTTTTCCTTGAACTCGCTAAAAATGTACAAGTTCAGGAAAGAATCGGGTAATATGCAAACTCAGACAAATAAAGTTACTGTTCATTTTTGTCATGACTGTTAAGTCAGTAGTCATTTTTGAAGTTTTAAATTGTGTTGTAGGATCACATGTTGAAAAAATACCATATGGCGTTTTGTCATGGGCCCTGTATAGAACCCTGTGGCATGCCGAACCGTGCTGAGCTGTGATAACATGTTTCCACTGCGTCCTCACAGCAAGGGATAACCGTGTTGACCCTGCGCTATTGTGAACCTGCCTGGAAGCAGGGCTGAGTGGGGCCAACCCTTGAGGGTCTCCGCTCTCAACCAACCAATCAACAAAACATTGGACTTTAACACAGAAGACTTTTTGTTTCCTGTTTCTTACTGTCAGTCAACGCTGGTTCCTTTCAACCATGACCACAGTCGTTCACTGACCTGAACCAAATGCTTATTATTGTAACCATGATGACAAAAGTTCCCTAACCTTAACAAAGAAGCCATTTTAACCCAAACCGTGATCTCTCCCTAACCAAGTCGTTTTTGTGCCTAAACCTAACCAAACCTAACCAAACCTTAACCATAGCGTTGTCACATCATAAAATGGATTTATTTTTCAGGAGTGATTTGTAACAGTTTTGGAAGGGACAGATGAATGATGTCATCCTGCTGATAGGGGTGTCAGATCAGAAAATGCTTCTATGTGTTGCTGTAAAGGGCAGTTACAAATGACATATTTTGTCGTTTAATTTGAAGAACTTGTTGGATATGCATTTGTCACTGTGATTATCTGAGCACGGAAATACACAGCACTTTTTGGCCAGCAGATCAGTTTTAAAAATTGTGAGAAGAAATAATAAAGGAAGGAACAGTCACAGAGAGATGTTAGATGACGAGCTGCAGATAAAAGGCTCTGAGGTTGCTTTCACACCTGTAATTTGGTTCAATTGGTCCAGCCCCTGGAAAGAAATGATACATTGTTGCCTTGTAGTTCTGCTCCAGCTCATGTTCACACTGGCTTTTTACAAAGAACCTGTAAGCATGAAGTCACATGGGCAGACAGGCAACTCATTGATTGGACAGTTTTGGCAACTGAGCTGTGGACCCTCTGGAGAAACTTAGTTCTGGCAACCGAGAGCAGGTCATGTTGCACTTTATCGGACCTTATGTCTTTATTTATCCTCTGTGGTGTTCAAAAAGAGCTCACGAAGAAACAATATATTAACAGCATTATTAGTCAAGACTGAAACTCAACCTCATTTAATGCATTACGAAGAACATGGAAGAAACAGGGTGGGCGGTTACGTTTAACTTATTTTTAAATGAGAAACTGCCTAAAGTGCAACACACCTCTGTTTTAACTCATTTTCACTTTGCATGAAAATGCCAATAGACTTACAACGTAATGAATTCCAATACAACATCACCACTTACTTAGAGGCTGAAATCAAGCTGTGCCAGTAAACTCTGTCTGTTATAATAATGCGAAGCTTCTTGGTTGTTGTGATTGCAGGTTGTGAATAATGATAGTATTTGGATTCTTGGTTAAATTCTTTAAAATGACTGTATTAAGACTTTGGTCTATGGAGTCTTTTGGATTAACTTCTGACAACAGGAACTGTTCGTTCTACCTGGAGTAGATCTATGCATCCAGGAAGTGTTTGTTTTGTGTGTATTAGATCAATGAAACCTGCTATCAGCAGCTGAATTCAGGAAGTGCCCTCTTCTCGTGTTCTATGGACTCATTCAAAGTCACCTCTGACGCCAGGAAGTATTTCTCCACTTTAAATGGATCCTTGGCGTCTCAGTTATTGACCATCTGAAGCAGGAAGGACCCACTCTCCTTGATCTGTAGCTGTTCCTTTTGACCCTCAGCAGCAGGAAGCGTCCTTTCTACTTATACTAGATCTATGTAGTCACTGCTAGTTATGACCTCAGACAGGAAGTTTCCTCTCTGTTGGATGGATGGACCTATTCTTATTTCCTTCAGAAAGCAGGCCAAGTATTGTGTGGACTTGGCTCCTTCATCCTCTCTGATGGTAAGTGAGTCTGCTGAAGCTTCGTCAGAACAGACGCAGTTTTCATAATTAGATTAGATGTGAGTAACATGCCAATTTAGATTGGGTCCAGTGTAAAAGTTGAATGGTTTTATCAGAACAAAATGGGACTGCAGAAGTAATTAGTGTAACACTAACCAAAGTGCGATAAGCTTGTTCGTCTGCTTTATACATTTTAACTGATCAGATAAAGTTGATTTTTAAAACCATTTTAACGTACTTTTCATGTCAAATTGTGTGGATATGAAAATTGAACTCTCTCAAATGAGAGTTTTTTTGTTTTTTTGTTTTTCATTCCATGAAACTTAGCTGAGTTTGGGACTGTATCATCCACTGCGTCAGAGATGGTCCTGGATGGTTCCCGTAGAAAAGATTAAGGAAGCGGCTGTGCATTGCACTTTAACAGAGGTGGGGCATGTAACCAGACTTACATTTGCCAAATCAACAACTTAGTTCAATTCAATTTTATTTATATAGCGCCAATTCATATCAGAAGTTATCTCATTACACTTTCTATAGAGCAGGTCTAGACCGTACTCTTTGTAATATCATTTACAGAGACCCAACATGAGCAAGCACTTGGCGACAGTGGCAAGGAAAAACTTCCTTTAAGAGGCAGAAACCTTGGTAGAACCAAACTCAATGGTAGAGAGAGAGAGAGAGAGAGAGAGAGAGAGAGAGAGAGAGATTTTGGGGAGGGTTCTCTTCCTTAAAGTATTTTCTCTTGTGAAAGTAAAAAATATTCCAACACTTCCAACAAAGCATGAATCTCACCTTTGTGTGACTTGTCTGTGTCTGTTTTTGAGAGTGTCTGAGAGTCTTCCTCGCCTCGTTCAGAAACAAACTTTGACAAGTGACACAAAGGTTTATTTGTGAGATTCATGCTTTATCAGAAGTGTTTTCAAATAGTATTTTTCAGTTTTTCAAGAGAAATATACAGATGCTTCCCTAAAATCTCTCATGGTAACCACCCGGGACTGTCCCAACCTTCATGAAACTATATCTTTACAGTAACTGTAATGTGTAATGGCACTCCAAGGGGCTCAAGAAGCAGAATGAATGTGTTTTGATGCCTAACAGCTGTGGGTCTAAAAGTCCAATCACACGAGGTTCACGGTAGAAAGAGACATCTTTTGCTATTCAAAAACATATGAGAGCAGTTTATTGTACAGAAAAATGTCTCTGGTTATTTATTAATGATGTCCTTTTCCCAGAATGCCACCAAGAATGTTGTATTGCATTCTGGTCAATTAAGAGTGAGGAGCTTCCCTGCGTTTTCCACAATGAATTTCTGCCTATATGATTCTTACACACTGATGCACATCTGCTATGACTGAGTGATTTTACTCGTTTATTCTCATTGTTTTAGAAGATGCTGAAACATTTTGTCTTATCAACTGAAGCGGCAGGAAATATCTGGCTGTGATGTCACTTTATCCACTAAACAGCTATATGAAATGAGTTCAGCTTTCGAAGATTTAACATGAGTATAACAGATACATCTTTGGCTTAAGTAGGAAAACTTGTTTACAACTGCTAGCAAGTACTTTTGAAAAATTGATTTATTCAGAAATGTTCATACAGAAATGTTCTTGTATTAGAGTTTTTGGGGGAGGACAATGGTGTCATTATATTACGGAAGTTCAGAGACCCACAAAGTTCATGCTGTAATAGACTCATATTTTTTTTAAACATCAAAGAAGCAGAAACAGGGAGAGGAAACACTGAAACACTGACGATCAATCTGCAGCATGAAAGGCTGTCGGACGCCATGACTGTAAGAGATCTGTCAGAACTGAGACATGAATGTAATGACTCATTATAAAAGTCTGCAGTTTGACAGTCTAACACATATTAGAAGAGGTGAAATGAACATTTGTCCATTGAATGGAAAAAAAAATATTGGCTTGATTTTTCATTCACTTCAATACAGTCAGAGTTTTCTAGTGGCCATTAGAGGAACTGCAGGTTAAGACGATTACAGCTTCAGCACCTGAATTCAGTGACGGTGGTTCCTTCTTACTTAAAACATATCTATCAATAATCTTACCTATTGGGTTCACAGTCTTACATGCAGTAGAAAAGGAAGATTCCACTACTCATTAATGATGTAGGAAATTATTAAAGATTCTTAATATTACTCTTTAACATGGGATGGTATTTAGATTTCTTTGGTAAGTATCCATTGCTGTGGTGTCTTTTTCTTGAATTTTACTGTCTCTAATCCTGCATTCCTTTGGTTAAACTGCTGCTGCCAGAAAATTAAAATGGCTTTCTTGTGATGAAGCATTAGTCATGCATCAGCAAAACACATTACAGCTAACTTTTGTACAAGCGTGTGTGTATTTGTTTGTTTCCCGGTCCGGTGCCAACATTCCAGCCAGGGGGCCACACCAGGAGACAGGAAGTCAGGAACAAGGTGATGATGTCATCATCCTGGGACAGAGAATGAGGCCGCCAGTCCTCTGTGGCACAGGTTCGGCACACGTCCAGTCATTCTCCGCCCTGCAGGGGTGCCAACATGTGGCGAGCCGGTAAACAAGAATCAGCCTGAGACCAGAGACACATGTGAGGAATTAAAAATTAATTTCAATCCAGTGCTTCAAGAATGAACCAACTATTTACAACATGTGTAAAACTCGTGACTAATTACTGACATCAAAAAGGACTATTAGTATTAATAATTAATATTCAGTACATGTCAACCTTTCTTTCAAGTCCCCCACCACTCAAATCAGAGATAAATGTAGTGGAGTAGAATTATAAAGTAGCAAAAAAAACTGACATACTCCTAAAAGTAAAAAAACTAAAATTGTTTACACATTTACATATTCAATGAGGGAGAATGAGCAGATGTTCCTTTAAGAATTTTAATTGAATTTTTTTTGTGGAAAAACCACATTAGACATAAATCTTAAAGGGATAGTTTGGGTTTTTTGAAGTGGGGTTGTATGAGGTATACTTATCCATGGTAGGTGTATTCAAAAACCCAAACTATCCTTTTAAAACATGTCTGGAGAGGATCTTTCAGCAAGGTTGCGTGCATGTGCATGAAGGACTGCAGCCTTACAATCAGAATTCATATCTGGTTTCAGTTCAAATTGCTTTCCTTAGTTGTGTCGCTGTAAACCTTTAATATGACTTTGTAATACTACGTAGCTAACTTTTAAATAAAGTATTACAGACATTTTCTTCTCTTTAGTCTCTCCCTCTCTCTCTGCTTCCAGTTTTCTTTTATGATTTGTCCTTATGAATGAAGACAGTGCTTTGTACAGTGTGTGTGTGTGTGTGTGTGTGTGTGTGTGTGATTTCCTCTTGGCCAGGTCACAGCAGGACTGAAGAAGGACTAGTCTGCTGCTGGGCCGTGTGTGAGTGTGTGTGTGTCTGTGTGTGTGTGTGTGTGTATGTGTGTGTGTGCATGCCACATGTGTTTTATGAGTGTTTTATGATGTGTGTGTGTGTGTGTGTGTGTGTGTGTGGGAAGGCATTGGCAGCCCCACTCCCACACACTTCTCTCTCACACCCCCTACCCCTCAAAGACATAGTACACTCACACACACACACACACACAGACACACAATGCTCATAAAGACATACTGCATATAGACACTCAAGTTTTCAGTATTATTTTCTTTATTGTAAATTTTCTTTTTGTATTTTCTCACTTTAAAAGCTACGTATAACCTCTTTTAGCATAATTTTGCGTTTTGAGCCACTAAGACTTTATAGGGTCACAGAAACAAACACTAACTGTTGGTGAATGAGGCCTCCGGGTTCACGTCCTTCACTGCTCTATATGAACATCACACTGCTTCCTGCTTTGGCATTAAAAATCGACATTGTACGTAAATATAGTCCTGAAAAATGGACGTTATTCCGAAGAGACTGAGTTGAATATTAGCGGAAGGACTCCGTGGTATCAGTATTGTCCTTCCAAAAAGGGAAAATGATGATGTACAACTGTATTCAAAATAAAGAAATACATAAAAAAAATACTGGAAACAATGAGTACAAACTTGAAAAATCAAACTTTTATCTCAAAATTTGGACAACTTGTAAGTGTAAAAGACTTCTGACGAAACGAATTCTGTTTATATTAGTAATATATAAGAAAATTAAATACATTTATGAGATGTACAAACTCGCTCTCTTTTGTCATATTGTTTCTTGCACATTTTGTTTAGTCGTCACTGTTGATATGCGTGTGTCTTCATGTGTCATGTATTGTTTCACCATGGCGTGTGTGTGTGTTGTGTGTTGCTCCTCTGGGATTAAAGACAGAAGAATAGCGGCAGCTCTGCAGTGGTGTGAAACTGAGAAAGTGTTTGCTCCCTGCTTCTTCTTCCTGTCCCTGTGACCCCCAACATCCACCCCCACTTCCTCTCAATAGGACTCATGGGAGTTTAAAATGTCTGCCCATCTGTCCGTCAGTCAGTTAGTCTGTCTCTGTTTTTTTTTTTTTTTTTTTCTGTTCAGTTCATTCATTTTAATTACGATCTACACCATGAGTTCAGTCTTAGGGCCCCGTCACACACCAGCATTGACGGTGCTAACGACAGCATGGTCAATCTGTGCTTTGACTTCAACTTTGGTGAACTTGGTGAATGGAAGTTTGCACCGTTGACCATCAGAGAACCATCTTAAATAAATAGTTCGACATTTTGGGAAATACTCTTATTCGCTTTCTTGCCAAGAGTTAGATGAGAATATCGATACAACTCTCTAGCAGTTTCCCCCCATTTCCAGTCTTTATGCTAAGCTAAGCTAAACGACTGCTGGCTGTAGCTTCATCTTTATGAAAGTGGGATTAATCTTGCTATCTAACTCTCAGCAAGAAAGGGAATTAGCATATTTCCCAAAATGTCACTCTATTCTAGAGTTGTTTTGAAAGGACAAGAGTCCACAATAGATGGATGGGAAAACTATGGTTTATTACAACTTGGGTTTTATTTTTATAACTTTGGTTATGGCTATATCAGTTACGCTAATATTGTTCTCACCAAAGTAATAGAACCTTTTCACGGCAGACATTTGGAGTTGTCAAAGCAGGAAAAGCACAGGTGTAAAAAATAACATTAACAATGGCTCCATTTCATTAAGTGTTTCAGTAAGCTATGTCAGTGAGTGAGCATGCACAATACCAGAGCCCAGGAACTGGCTCACCTAAATGGAATGCAGCCATCGTTAATGTTTTCTATTCCACCTGTGCTCGTCCTGCTAAGGTTCTTATTGCTGAGATCTTGGGATGCGGCAACATTTACTAAAAATAAAGCAACAAGCACAAGCCAACCGTTTATCCAGAAAATCTAAATCGCTTTATTTGGCGGTAAAACTGAAAGTGAGCACACCTGAAATGTTATAGAGTATAGGTAATAATCCTTCATTGCCCACTCATCAGACTTGTAGCAATTTCATCGCATTCCCAGATCTCAGCTATTATGTTGGTGAGTATAATGTTATTGTAGCTGCCGTCAGAGGCAACACTCATATGTTGTAGTTCATAATATGCACTTTATAGTTAAAAGGACAATAAATAGTTAAAATCTTCAAAATAATCATAAGTAAGTAATATATTTTTTGTTAATACATGTCAATTCATTTCATATTATTCAGCTAAAACTATAGAAAAAGGGGGAACCTATTTCCTTTTGTTCCGCTAGGGAATTATTTAATTGCTGCTATCAGGATATTTTGTTCCGGTGCACTACATGTAGAAGAGCACACGAGGTGCTGTACGCATGACATGTCTGCAAGAGTTATGCTTATAAGAAGTGCTAAGAAGTTATATTGTCTTTTTGTTTAAAGAAGAAGAAACTGTAACCCTCCAAGTTTATTCCTCTTGAGTTAGAGAGGTCAATGAGGTATGTATTTTATCGTGTTAATTGCTTTGCCGTATGTGACCGTGTGTTAATGTATAATTAGTCAATTAAGTGTATTTTCTTATGTGTTGAATGTGCATTTTATTTATTCATTTTGTATGTATTTTTCGTTTATTATTATGTGTAAAACACCACATTTAGAGGGTTAATTTAAGTTTTACTTATTTCCTTTCATAGTTCTGACGGCATTGTTGGGACATAAAAGGGCTGTAAGACTAACATGTACAAGACATGTTGAAGACTCGTGTCCGAATAAATGTCTGTTAAAAATCAAGAACGACCTGAGCCTTTGCTTCAACTCGAGGGGAGTAATAGTTATCATAACCAATAGAATTGATGACCAGAGCTACAAAAATAAAAAAAGTTGACAAAAACAATCTCACCACATGGAAAATATCTGAGTCTGTTTTTGTCAAATGCTATTTCCAAGGTCAATAGTGATTTTTCAATCTAAAATGAATTTATTAAAACATAGTTTTACTTCAGTGCTGTTGCATACATCACTTCTATTGTAAAATTAAACATGGAGTGTAACAGGTTGACATCCAGCAGGTCAAAAGAGGTTTTATAAGGTAAACGAGTCTCTGTCACTTTCCATCAACACAGTCATGAAGAAATGGGCTTTGTCCTTCTTTCAGCATGCCTGCCCTCATTATTCTGAGAGAGAGTGTGTGTGTGTGTGTGTGTGTGTGTGTGTGTGTTTGCATGCAAAGTTGGATATAGGTCAGACCAGGGTGTATGCATGGCTTTGTGTGTGTGATTTTGAATGTTGAAAAGGCGCTCTAATCTTTATCCATGTAACAAGTGAAAACAATGCGCACACACACACATACACAAACCCCTCTCCACCCTCCTGCTGCTCTCAGCATCTCCCCACTGTGGCAGCAGCACAATTCCCAGAAACTGCCCTCCATCCAGAGTGCGCGCGCACACACACACACACACACACACACACACACACACACACACACACACACACTAAAGATTCCTATCAGTTGTATGTATAAGTGAGTGCAGCACGTTTTACACGTGTGTCGACGTGTTTACATTGTGTATGAACTAAGTGCAGCAGGACAATGGTGGGACGCAGTGAATGTGAAATGGCTCTGTGTGTGTGTGTACATTGTTGATGACCACACACACACCAACACAGTGGGGATGTATGTTTGTTTTTCTGTAAACCTGTGCGTCTTTTGTTTGTCTGTGTTTGTTTTCCTCTGCACATAGAACGCACCGTCAGCTGTTTTCTGATTGTTTGTGTGTGTGTGTTGATGAGCGCGTGACCTTAGATAATATAGTGTATGTATGTGTGTATGGGACAAACACAGGGCCTAGTACATGACCATGTCCACACTAATTGATATATATTTTGCTCTCTATTATAACCTTCTGTCCACACTGTTCTCCAGCCTCTGAAACTTTTTGAAAACGACTCTGCTGACTGGACATATTTAACATCACAAATCTCTTGTTGTGAACGTGTTCACTTGGCAATAAAGTCAAAAAAACAGGTTTATGTCACCCCTGACTCTCTTTGTGATCACTTAAAACTGATATAAAATTGAAAAAATGAAGAAGAAAAAAAGGAAACTCCATCAACTGATGAAACATCTTCACTGAATTGTTCCGGGTTCAGGTAGGTTTTCCATGGGTCTATTTGGATCGGGTGTTACGATTTCAAAGAAGAGGTGGACTCGAACACAGACACAGAGAGGTAAATGGGTAAGGAAAAATCTTTACTGCCATTAAAGTTAAAGGGGGTTCTGGGGTGTTGGTCGGGAGTTGGTGGCGTGCAGAGGACGGTGCTGAGGGCAGGTGGATGATCCAGTGTGGAGATACCAGAGCTGGAGAAAAAGAAGAAAATTGCCTTTTTATTTAATTATTCATTCATTAACAAGTGAGAGACAAAAATACTCCAGGATTACTTCCAAAAGCAGTATAGAAAATATGGAATATTTCTTATCTTTTCAGAAACTCTCTCATTGACGTCTTACATGTTGATTCAGACATCTACGTGTCCTGATGTCACTCATATGCATACTAGCAAATGATGTTACATAGCAGGCTTTAGCTACTTTCCATCGACACACACTTACACACACAGCTTTGCATGTGAGCACAAATCTTGAGTATTTTACACACAGGCACACATCCAGTAAACATACATCACATGACCAGGAACACATACCGTATATTGTTTATAACCCATGGCACACATCCACATTCGCCCCCCACACACATCACCTGGCCGTGCACGGTCATATAGTCACACACAGAGAATTGCATGCGAGTACTTAAACGGCCATGCAGTCATGCTCTCTCTCTCTCTCTCTCTCTCTCTCTCTCTCTCTCTCTCTCTCTCTCTCTGCAGTCAGTGATCCCCTCCCTCCATCTTTAACATTTTCTGAATAGTTGCAGCGACCACAGAATACTTTCCCAACTTCTGTGGCCGACTAAACTGGAGGCTCTGAGTTTGTTCACCATCAGTCCTCCTTTTTCTCCTTCTCATCCCTTCTTCTCTCTCTCCATCTGTCAACTTCCACTATATATATATATATATTCTCTCCATATGTCCCCAGACGACTCCTCTTTCTTCCTTCTTCTAGGAATCTGTCTGTTTTATACTTACAACTACTGTATGTTTCCATTCATTTGTGTAAAATCTTTAATGTTTTGAAAAATAAAATCTGTGTTGTAGAATTTTCCTGATATTCACGAAAACAAATAAATAAAACAAATTAATCCTTTACAAGTGCTTGTTGTTGTGGTTGCTGTCCCATATTTCATGTTTTGATCACAAAATGGAGAAACAATACTTTACATATTATAGAACATTTTATTACAGTACATGAATAACTGTTTATATATAGTCATAACAACACTTTTCTGAAAGTCCAAATCCACATTTCAACTGCTGCATTTTTAATTTGCTACATTACAATTTGCAAGTTTCTTTAGTTTCTCAAGTTTTCGCTAATATTTGGGAGACTAAATTTGTTGCTGTAGGTCATAAATATGATGTTCCAATATTGTGTATTGTTAAATATAGTCATTCTTTATTGCATGATTTCACACGTTCAATGCTTCCAACAAGTACTGTGTTATTTAGCCCAGTATCCCTAGAAATTACATCCACATTGGACAATTCTGCACTTCATGATTTACCGGGCATCCAATGCCAACATTCAGGGCCAATGCAGGAATTAGCGTGTCCTTTATATAGCGAGGTGGAAAGTAAGGGTGTGGAGGTTGGCACAGTGGATCGGCCTGTTACACATCTAAATATGGAACTATGGTTTTGTGAAAATAAAGTTAAATGTTTCTGTGAACCAACGCAAAGAATGGTGTTATGGGTAGATGTAGATCTAACCCGGCTCGTAGAGGAGCCAATGTGCACACCTCCCAAATGCCAACAACTATTTGTGTGGATCTGCCCGTCAAGAAAGCCAACTCCAATGTTTTGGAGAATCATAATACCGACCATACCGTTTTTGTATGGTGATATGGTTGGTATTATTAGGATTTTTAAAAAGCATCTGTAAGAGCATTTAAACCATGGGACATTATTTATAATCCATCCATCCATCTATATTTTGCCACTCATCCAGGACCAGGTCACTGAAACCCACATCATTTAGTCTATTTATTACAAATTATGCTCATTTTCCAAACCATCCATTTTTAGGTAAATGTTTCACAGAAGCCATTGGTTTCACTTTAGTACACTGTGAAAATTAACTGACAGAGACTTAACACTCCAATGAGATCGCTAATCCATGACAGTGGAACACTGTTGACTATGTAGTTGAAAGCACATATTGCTCTTGCAAATTGTTCAGGTGGTGTATTCATGTGTTGGTGAGGAAACACTGACATCTGAGGTCTGAACTTCAGCTGTCAACAAACAATTTTGCTTTTACAAGAAATTGGAGGAAAGAAAATCAAACTAAGACAAACAAAAAGCATACATGGATATTTCTTACAAGTCTTACATGATGGCGCTTCCTGTCAGCATTTAAAGACATCGTCAGAAAAGACTGTAACTCTGACAAACAAAAATGCTGACTCTGATGGATTAGCTGTCTGCAGCAAGTTTCGAGTCTCTACAAATTGATTTTTATAGAAATGAACTGAAACCACAGGCTGCCTGGAAGGGAGGAAACCAAAATAAAAACTTACTGTATGCTTTGGAAAATGGTAGGCAGTAATTCAAAGTACACATAATTTGTATTAAATTAGGTAAAGCATGCAAAGACACCACTATAATCCCTGAAGGTCCTTTAAGGCGACCTACCACACTCTGGAAACTATGGGATACACTTCACTGATTGACTTAATCCACCAAAAATAACTGAACAATTAAATAAAAAACAAAACGTATCTGCCAAGAAAAATCTGATTCACTGCATTCCTCCCGTCTCTCTGCTGTATTCCAGCAGTGATGGGAGGCTCTGCTGAATTACAGCATTTTAAAACCACACTGCTGAAGACTCAGTAATGTAGCAGCAGCTCTGCCTCTCGCTCCTTCTCTTCCAAAATACTATCACACCATCCCACTTCACATTAAATCATATAGAAGCCACACTCAAAACAACTGAGATGCAACCCAGAACCCTAGACAGACCGTGGTTCAACGGACAAAGGACAAGACTTAAAGAACAAAGCTATAGGTCTACAGCCTCACTAGTGCCCTGTGAGGCTGTAACGCTCATTACACACCTAAAATAAATTGTTGAATATTTAATAATTAAACTCTGCTATTGTTAGATCTTTACCACTTGTGGGGCAAAAAATGTTAAGTTTATCCTGAGGGTGACTTCAGTCCATATGTTTACTTGATCAAATGGGTTCATCCTCCGAATTTGACTGCTGGACCGTTGTGTTTATTCGCCCCAAACAGACAGTGTACCAGCTGTATAGATGTTAGCTGTAAGCTAGCTAGCAGCTGTGGCAGCTGCGGCTTCTGATTGAGCACTCACTAGAAACTCCAGTTCTTTCTGTTATTTCCCTCCAGTCTCCTTTTCTTCTTGCCTCTGTATGTTATGAAGCAGATCCATAACGCCCCAGAATACGTGCAAACGTTTCATTCAAATTAAAATTGTATTGATGTATCCATCGACGTTGTATGCAATCGTGCCACCTGAACACACAGTTGAATGCTAACATATAGCATGCTCACAATGGGGACTGCCCATTGTTCCGATGGCCCATTATTCCGAAACCCCAATAGTCCGAAAAATGTCCCATTGGACAGAAAGCCCATTTGTCCGACAGCCCGTTATCCTGAAAACAAACGCCTATTGCTTCGAAGGCCCATTGCTCCGAAAATACACACTCCCTGCAGTTGGGTTAAGGTTAGATGTTTGATTTTGTCAGAACAGCCAAGATGACAAAAACACTGTAGGCAATTAAGACAGCTCCAACTGAGCATTTGATCAGCCTACATCTAACGACTCAGGTGATGGGGGTGCGCAACAACTGAGGTAAAACTCTCATGATTTTGTTCCAACATTGTAAATTTGTCTGCGACAGTAAAATCAATGAAATGTTGTTTGGTGTAAGGCCAGAAAGATAGCCTATTAAGGGCAAAACTCCCGCTGATTCAGCACCATGGACAGGGCTTGGCCTGAAAATGGGTTTTCAGGCCAATGGGACATTTTTCAGACTATTGGGGTTTTGGAATAATGGGCCGTCAGAACAATGGCATGACACCTTCACGTTTATGTTTACAAGCATGTTATAATGCTATGTTGGCAATAAGCTCAAAGTACAAGTGAAACATACTACTGCCCCTAAAAGCATCTACCACATGCTAACATGTTCCATGTATATGTTACCATGTACGCATGCTAACGTGGTAACGTTAGGTTACATGCTAAAACGGACGCACTAGCATGTTAATGTAAGCTAATGCCATGCAAGTATCAATATTGTCAGCATGTTTAGCATTAGGGGTTAGCTTTAGTGTTAGCATTGTGTACAGCTGATTTTACCCTTGTAATGTTAGTGTGGTAACATGGAGGTTTGTTAAGGGCCTGTCGGGTCATTTTTATCCTTTGAACTACTGCCCTTCTGGACTTTTTTCTAGCAGTGTTTTAACAATGGATGACTAGCTCCAAGAAAATAAACTCTAGGGTTTAAACATTCCATTTTTCCTTTGAGTTTTTAAAAAAAAATTTTTACTTTACATTTAGACTCCTGATCCTTGGTCTATAGTTGGTGCAAAAAGGCAGAATTTCCCTGTGTGCCAACCAGTATCAAATAAATGTTTTCTGCTCGCAGACTCCATTGGAGCTAATGACACTATGCGGATGAATACAGATACAGAATAAAAAAAAAACTAGGTGGAGTTAGAAATGAAGTTAAAGATAAAATGTTTCCAGTAAGATTTTTTCAACACCAGAAAACCAGATACCAGCGTCAAAATCATGCCAGCAATAGCACCTATAATTATATTTGCCCTTAGCCTGTCGGCCTCCTCTGCCATGCTTTAATCACAGATCGTTTGTCCTGATTTAAATTAGGATGTTTTTGCCTCAGAAATGACTAGAATGAACATCATCATTATCCCATTTCACCTCTAAATCACTTTCTCTCCCCTCAACTGCACTCAAAACAGCTGCAGCCTCTGGAAAGTGGTAAAACAGTACTTAGGTTTTAAATTAGTGGCTTTACTGAAGGAATGAGTTTGTGTTGTTTTAACAAATGGCTGGGCAAACAGTTTTGGGTGGGACAGAGAATCGAGGACATTTAGAACTACTTTTGCAGTTAGTGTACAGGAAACAAATGTACTTCACTGTTTTGGATTAACAGGAAATTATACGAGCACCGGCGGTCTTAAATCAATTGTGATTTGGAAATGCTACCACAAAAATTTAAAAGCAGAACAAAGAGGGAGATACACGTTTTTGCAAAGATTTAATACTTTATTTTGTGTTTTGTGAGATCCTCATGGTGTTTCACCACTGTCAACAATTTGTTTAATTTTTTTCTAGCTGTGAGCAGCTCTTCCATTTCTGTTATGCTTTGCATTGTGGGACAACATCTATCAGCAAGTCAAAAATCAAACAAACTCTGCATATTAATCTGTGTGTTGAGTGTTCTTAATTCTGTAAACCTGGCAAGAATTAGAATATAGAATAAAACTGGGGCACAGCTCAAGTTTTGTCAAAAATAAATTACTAGAATGAACGTCCTCATTATCCCACTTCACATCTAAATCACTTTCTCTTTCAAAACAACTGCAGCCGAGAACACTGGTCTAGAAAATGGATAGTATTTAGGTTTTAAATTAGCGGTTTGTGATATTTTCACACACAGCCCAGGGCTGTGCAGAGAAACGCTTTTGCATCTATAAACTTGTAAACTTGTATTTGGATAAAGACAGAATATCGCTGTTTATGCCGACCTGTTTTCAATAATGATGATGTAAAAACAAAATGATAAACGCATGCTAAAAATACTAAAATAAACATTCTCATTATCCAACTTTATAGCTAAATTACGGTCTGTCCACTCAGACACTCAATTGAAGCAACGGCCTAGAAAATAGATGGTGGTAAAAGCTGTGAAGTTGTGCTGTTTGTTTTAGCAGACAGAAGAGAATAACTGCTAACTCTATAACTACTGTATATACCTACAAAGTGGACCTTGAGGTGAGACGGTTTTTTCAACTGCTGTTTCCAAAGTCAAGAATGAACTTTTAACCTCAACTGTTACAGTAAGTCAGCTCAGAATCATAGAAAGTCTGAACAGCTACAGTTCTACGGCAACTGAGCAAGCTCAATCTTCTGATGAGGCCCGAATAATGTGATCGAAAGCTCAAGAACAGCTACTAAATGGACCCAAATGTGTTTCACATTTTATGTGTTTGGAATCGGACACCTCAGAAAACCGAGGCTGTTAAAGTGCTGCATGTTTGCAAATCTTTAAAAATACAAACCTTTTTTGTGAAGTTAAAATGTTGGATAAAACATACATGCCACATGGAACTTTAAACTGTCACAGAGAAGTTATTTCATAGTGAGTTTAAATTTTTAAGACTGATGGGCAAACACTACACGTATACAGCACTTATGGGCACCAACAGTTTTAATTTCTTCAGTTGAAAGAACACAGCTAACGGGAACTACATTACATTTAGTTAGCTTTCATCCAAAGCAACTAACAATAAGTGCACTCAACCATGTGGATACAACCCATAAATTGCAAGAATCATGCAAGTACATCAACTTCATCAAATATGCTGAACTGCTTTGAGTGCTCCTTTTAGAAACAATAAGAGATAGAGAAAAAGTTTTTTATGTAGATGTGTAGAGTTTCTGCTGTCCAGATGTGAATGGGGAACTTGATCCAGCAGTGTGGAACCAGGAAGGCAAACAGTTGTGATTTTGCTGAGCAGTAGCTGGACCCCCCTCGTTGCAAGTCGACTGGCAGTAGCAGAACGTAGAGGACAGGCTGGGGCGTACAGTTTGACCATGTCCTGAATGTAGGACGCCTGAGCCATTCGCAGCATGGTAGGCTAGCACCAGTGTCTTGAATCGGATTCGAGCAGCCACTGGTAGCCAGTGCAGGGTGCGGATGAGCGGTGTAGTGTGGGAGAACTTGGGTGAACTGAAGACTGCGCTGCTGCATTCTGGATGAGCTGCAGTGGTTGGATGGCACATCCGGGCACAAAGTCGCTCAGTAACTAAATATATTTGCATATTCTAAGCTTTTCAGAACTCTGAAGAGTTTCCCCCCACTCAGTGTTATTTGTTTTGTTAAGAGAGTAAAATGGCATTAAACATTACCAAATTAAGTTACTATGATCCACACCAGCTACATTAAGTCTCCCCAAACAACAGTGGATTAAGGGTAGAATGTGAAAGATGTAGAAATACATTGATTAGGGACAATTCTGCAAAACAAAAGGAAAACATCAAATGCCAATGTTTTAAAAAAAATCTCGCTTTCTGTATTCTCTGCACATGGCAACTATGCAGTATGGCGAAGGTTAGGGAGAGATCGTTGTTACCGCAAGCAAACTATGGGCGCAATATTTTTAGGATTAGGCCTGCAGGTCTGTGACGTGATGCAGACTCCGATCTCCAGCATATAAAGTGACTTGTGTCAAACCCTCAGTTACCGGTAATTGGTGTGGTTGAACAAATTATTAAAAAAAAATCTGCTTTAGAAAATGCAAACTGTAGGTGAGATTACTGCCTAAATCCTTTTATGTTTTTTTTTTTCAAAATAGCTGCAGCCCAGAGCTCCAGTTAACAAAATACACAGTGACTGATTACACAGTGTTTAGCCGGATTTTAAATTAGTGCCTATATGGGATGGAGGAGGTGTTGTTGTAGTGCTTAGCAGACAAAAGGCGTCCCGTGGAGTAGGTTACTGTTTTTTTTTATCATCATAGATACTTGGTTCTGCTTTAATTAATGATAATGGTAAACCACAAATGACTAGCACAAACATTATAATTATGTCACTTCACAGCTAAATCATTTTCTGTTCTCCCAACTACACTCAAAACAACTGCAGCCCAGAGCACTGGCTTACTAAGTGGATAGTGGTAGAGTAGATAGTACTTAAGTTTTTAAACTAGTGGCTTTGCTGTAGGACTGAGGTTGTGTTTGTGTTTGAGCACTTTGCAGGACTCTAGCTCCAGATTCTGTATACCTGGTATTGCTCCACAGTTGGTAGGGCAAAAAAAGGTAATCATCTCAGCCAGACGCAGACCTTACTGGATGAATTGTTTCAATAATACTTTGGAGCTTTCAAAATTTAATGTGCAATCATAGTACCTTATATTAAAGGTTCATAGAACAACAATTTGCTGCTGCAAAAAAAACTTTAATAGCATAAAAAGGATTAACTGGAGAACGTCCAGTTTGGTGATCTTTTGCTGAGGATGTTCTGTTTGCTTCACTAAGTTGAAGCTCTCAACTTAGCAGTTGATCTACTTTCCAACCCTCACCTATGGTCATGAGCTATGGGTAGTGACCAAAACAATGAGATTATGGACACATGCAACCTTTAGGGATAGGGTGAGGAGGTGATCGAGAAGAGCTTCTGGCCATGTCCAACTGGGTGAAGGCCCAGGCAGACCCAGAACACACTGGAAGGATTATACTGTATATCCTATCTGGTCAGGGAACACCTCGGGATCCCAGAGGAGGAGTTGGAGGATGGGGATTCGGGAGAGGCATGTCTGGTCTACTCTGCTTAAGGTCCAGTTATGATAGAAAAAAACTAGTTCATACAACATGTTGTCCAACCACGTAGGTACAATAAAAAAGTGTTTATAGCTGTTCCAAACGGCCACACTCGAAGGCAAGGTGAAAAGCTGGCCGTCATAGTGAGAGGTGAGAAGTGATAACCATTTTAATATGGGGATAACGGCGCACATTTTCAGACAATCTGTCCTGGAACACATTCACAGTGTTGCACTTGGTTGCACACATGAAAAGTGACAGAAATAGTTGTGTAACAAATGAAAAAGAGAGAAAAAGAGAGAAGTTCAAACCCTGAGAAGTTAAACTTTCTCACCTGCACAAACTTGACCAATCATTGCGTGAAGTGGGTGTGAATGTTGGATTGTAGGTTTTGGAAAGTTACAGAAATCCTCAGACACATTATGAATTATATCCCTATGCCAGTAAAAAGTTCAATATATAGATGATAATATAGAGAAGCCAGATCAGCTAAGTGAGTTCTCCATCTTAAAAATCTATGTGTTGGCTTCTTTTTTAAAAACTTTTATTACTTCTGTAATAACAATAAACACCAGCTCAGTGTCCCAAGTCCCAATCTGAATCTGTAGAATCTCTAAGGAAAGTGATGATCCACATTCAATGGGTTGTTTTCTTCATTTTGTTTTATATCTTAGAGAAGAAGAAATGCTGCTCAGTGCCTCTCGTCCCTTCCTAACACACTATCTCACAGATTCCAATAATAACTCAGCTTTGAATGCTATACCCACTAATCTAAATCTAAACACTGTGTTGCCCTCCACTCGTCTGGATGTGTTGTTCTCACTCAGTGTGGTTAGCTGGAGGCTGATTTAGCTTTGCAACTGCCAACCTTTCCTCTAAGGACACACAGTCTCTACAAGAATTCTTCATTCCAGCAGAGGACAGATATTGGAGATGAAGACAAGTGTAGCTTAAAAGGTAGAAAGTTTAAATCAAGCTGACTAGATATAACAAATTTATGGTAGTAAGTCACGATGGCAATATACTGGTTGTAACCCGAGATAAGCATCACTAAGTTCAGAGTTTATGCTGTGAACACATCAGTGTGCAATAAACAGTAATAAATTAAAATCAAAATGGTTCATCCTCTTGGGGGCATGAATGTGGTCAGTATATTTAATTGCAGTCTGCCTTTAACATGAGATACCTTGTCTTAAAATTAAAAAAAATTCCAAAAGTGGCAAGAATGGATCTGTAATTAAAAGGGTCCATCCTCTGAGGAGCATGAATGTGCTCAGTAAATGTTATGGCAATCTTAGATTTTTAAATTCAAAATGATTTCGAAACGTTAGGTTTTGACATTTCTTGCCTACAAGTGGAAATTCTGGCCTGGTGGCAGAGCTAAAGGAAACTTCAGGAGGTCACCAAAATATTAAGAATCATCCTCTGGGGACTATGACTAACAACAGCAAATTTCATGACAATTTGTTTTGAAACATCTTGTTCCAGACAAAAAGATGGACAGACTGACCAAATAACAGGCTACTGTGCTGCCAAAATCAAAAACAGTATGTCTGAAAAGCCCCAAAGCCTAGAAAAGTAAACTTTTAAAAGATTTTGTGTCAGCCGCATACTGATGTCTTCAATATGGAGATTGTGTATGGAAAGTTTTGTTGTCTCACGATCACATTAATTTTATTTTGTGATCTTGACACAAAGAGCTTATTGTCTTAAGATCACAAAAAAAGTTTCTTTTTTTTGTGATTATTTATTCTCGTTGCAACAAATGATTAATTCATGATTAATCTGTTAATGTAGCTTGCTGCCAAAAAAGAAAAGAAAGAAAAAAGCTCCCAGACTGATTATTTTGTCAACTCAACATGACGTCAGAGCGAACTCTCACAAACTTAATTTTGTGATGACAGGAAAACAAAACCTCAGAAATAATTGAATCCATGTCTCCTGTGGTCTTTTGCATGTGTGGGACTGACAGATCAGGCATTAAGTTGTGAAGTGGGAACTTGTTTTAAGTTGGAAAAATTAAAGAAACTATGAGACAGAAAGAGATTAACTAATAAAACAGCAGTCCAGTCACAGGTTTGAACCCTGGTCAGATCTTACTCTTATCTTTCCTTAACTCTAAACTTATTTGTCCTGTTGTGTTTCTTCTTTTGTATTGGTTTAGTTTGGTATCAAGATCAAATTCCATGAAGTTTATGGGCCCCATCCCATTCTTTATCACCCTCGCGCCACCATCGGCCCCATCCCAATCCTTATCGTCCCCCCTCCTCCCGTCTGAACCAAGGCCAGTGTTTGAGTGTGTCTGAGGCTGATAGCATTGACTTCAGGAATCACTCCATCTCATTTAGCAGTTCCCACAGGCTCACCACAAAAGAAAAAAAAAACACACTTTACACACACCACAAAAGAAAAAATAGACTTCACTTGCACACCACAAAAAAAGAAACTCTTTATCTCCCACCCAACTCCTCTCACTGTGCCAAACAATCCAAAGTCCCACTTGTTTCACTCCCTCCCTCCTTTAGTTTTTTTCTCGTGTACATTGTAGTCTTGCCGTCCCTCTTTCTCTTGTTCAGAAACACATGTTTGATGGGCAGAAGATATTCGGTTGCTGCCGGAAATGAACACGATTCAGAAAAATGTGGGGAGTTTACAGAAGGTTGTTGTTAGCAGGGTAAAAAGGAGAAAAATGGGAAAAATGAGATAAGTAGAAATGTACAGACTAAACAGGCCCCGAGTCTGTTTGTGAAACAAAGAGCGAATACGTGAAATATTGCACAGTCTCACTGCTTCTGTTTGTATGTGTTCGTGTGAAAGCGATGTTGAACATTCTTGATTTACCAGCAGACATTTCTTAACAGGACATGTTTAAAATGGAGGTTAATCAAGTGAAACTTAAAGTATATTTAAGCATTTAAGGAGTATTTCATGAAACATGTATAACTGAATTTGTTTTTCAACACAGATTGCTAAAGTGAATGCAAAGCATTATTATGTCCAAAAATACTTGGTTTGAAAAATCAAGACTCAAGACTAAATCCAGGGATGCAAATTCATCAGGGGTGAAAAAGGTGACAAAGATGTGAATCCTCTGGGGGGGTCGGGGGCATGCCCCCTGGGAAGAATTCTTTTTAAATATCAGCTTTCAAATGTTGATTTACAGTCGATTTTAGTATGAGGATATAGGGAAAAACTCACCGTAGAATTATGACATTGCCATATAAACAGAACGTCTTTACAGCTATTGCAACTGCTGTTTCATCAATCAAAGGACAGGGCATAGATATGACGTTTATAAATTGATTTCACAACCACTACAATTAAAAGAAAAACTGTCACAAGGTAATTTCAGCTTCTGTCGTTTTCAGTGAGCTTGGCGTTTTCCCCCTTCTCAAGCGACATAATTAGGCTACTGTAACAAACGGTCAGATTAACTACATCACAAGTAACACAGGTCCGTTTTAGCTAGGTTAAGTGTCTACACCATTGTCTCATGAATTAGTCTCATGTTCCAAATGAAATCCAAAAGCAAATAGTTTTATTACGTCGCGGTTATGACAGTATTAGCTACCGTTAACGTTAAGTTGGCACTTTGGCTGAGGAGCTCCAATCAATCGTCGACAAAATGGTAATGTTAGTCACGTTAAACGTGCAGTCCCAGAGCCCTCAAGTCAGTAACCTTATACAAGTGGAATTTGGAAAAACGAGTACACTAGCTAACGATAGACTCTATGGAAATAATGTTAACACCTAATGTAAACTTTACATCGAAATTGTGATGGCTAGCATTTGCTAAATCAAAACAACTAAACCTTAGCAGGCTAATTAACAGTCCCAAGCTTGACATATTGTCATATAAGCCAATTAAGGTCATCATAACGGTTCTGTAAGAGATTCTTAAGGCATGTGGGCATTCAACAACTGACCTGCCAGAGACGGCCCTCTTTAGTCTTCACTCTTCTCAGGTGCACGTGCCAAGCACAAAAGCCACAAGCTTCTTTTTTTTTGACAACTCAGAAGGCGTGGTCCTCATTTCATTTAAACAGAAACACACAAGTTGTTGGAGACTGTCCTCACAAGAAAAACATCAGCATTGTTGTTTGTTGTGTAAAAACTATTTGCTTACGCTAACCTGACTCAACCATGTGAATTATGACTGTGAAATAGGCTAAATATGGGACTAATTCATGTTTTAAGATGATTTTTTAATAATAATCATAAAGTTTATAACAATCCACTTATGAAACCCAGAGTTTACAAAGTGCTAAACTGCTTTGCTCAAATTTAAAACAGCAGTTAATGAAGTGACAACTCCCACCCTCCAAAACATTCAAACTGGCAGCCTTTCAGTTTTCTCCATTTGTTTTAAAGCTGCAGCTTTTCCAAGTCTAACACATAGGGAAACAAAAACAATCTGCACAACACAAAACACAGAACTGATGTGGCTGCAAATAGTGATAAATGACAGCAGAAACCGCCCTGCGACGAGTTGGCCACTGTCCAGGGTGTACCCTGCCTAAGGCCCAAAGTCACTGGGATAGGCTCCAGTCACCCGCGACCCCTAATGGGACCAAGCGGTAGAAAATGGATGGATGGATGGATGACAGCAGAAACCATGCCAGGACATGCATCAATCAGAGAAACTCATTCTGTGACATTAGAGTTGCCAGTTTGAATCCTGGGCTGCATACAAACTGGAAACCAAATGATAAATGGTGTTACTGCAACAGGAAATACAAATCAACAAAAAACTAAAAGTAGAAAGTCAGCAAAGTGAATAAAAGTAAGGAAAACATTTTTTTAAAATGTATTTTCCCTCTGTACATGGGTTGATGTGATTATGGTTGAACTGGTTTGTGCCCAGTGTGAATGTGTAGCATTATACTTTTGTGAATTAGTGTGTTGCTGGAACAAATAAATGTTCCTGTATAAATAAGATTATAAATTAAAATTAAGCCTAAATTAGCCTTTTCATTTTTTTCAAATTGTGTTAGATATTTGTAGGGGTTAGTTAACAAGTGAAACCAGATAACGACAGTTTATAATGCCTTTTTAATCAGCTAAATCAATTGTATCAGGGCTTTTGGATTTTATTTAGATGTAGCCAGTGCTGGTGGCTCTGCAGCCATTTTGCATTTGCTTTTTGACACTTCTGTAGTTCTTTTCGCCAAATGATACATGTTGTAGCTGTCAGAGATTCATCTCTGAAGTACAATTTGTAGGCTGATGTGAATTCTTTCTTCTTGGCTATACGCCTGTACAATATTTTGTGAGAGCGTAATATGATACATGGAGGTGCAATTAGATGTGATATTACGCACCCAGGATATTTAAGATGGCTCAGTTTCTCTCTCTCCCCATCACCAACCAAAACCTTTTTTTGGTTTGGGTTGCCTGTCACTATACAACACTTAGCACTGCAATCACTACTGGCTTACAGAAACAAATTTTGCCTCTGTTAAAAATAAAATATTGGTTAAAATACTTTGTACCAGATGTGGTCATATGCGGTTGCCACTTGTCACCACTGTTGAGCCTGGGCTGTGACAAAATGATTTGAACCCAGAAACTCATGCTCACACAATCCTGAGATGAAATCCCTGAGGAGCCCCCAGTTTGTCACATCCTGCCTCAAGGAAAGACATTAAAGAGACCACATGTGATTTGCAATTTTAAACATTTACTTTAAGTGAGACTACTGTAATCTGTAAGTATTTGGCGTTAAATCTTTTTAAAGTCATTCCAAAAGTGTCAGCATGCTTCAGCCGAAGTGCTTGTTGGATCGTTGTCTGAAATTCCCTGCCCGCACACCTTTCTGCTGCATATAGCAGCTTTTGTAATTGACGTCGAAGATTCAACAAGCACGCCCTCCCCGCAGTGCGGTTGGTCAGGCGTGTGGAGGTGTGAACGTGCCACTTGCCGCTCTCTGTGATGGTAGGCTTTTGCACCACCTTCAGCTGTGGCCATTGGGAAACGGTATAAACACTTCTGCCTTTAGATGTGGTTGGACGTCACTGTGTATGAGTTCATTTGTTTGAACCATTTTTGATCAAGGACAAATTGAATCCACCAGCTGGCCTGCTTGTCTTTCTGTGTCTTCAGGTGCTCCTTTAAAAAAAATAAGAGAAATTGCCCGTAGGTGTGAATCTGAGTGGTTGTCTGTCTATATGCATAAGCCGGTATAGATAATAGATGGATGATTAAACACGGTTCTTTGGTCTTGTTTGCCAGTCAGCATGGCTCTGATTCTCCATACTCAGTGGATGGATTGCCAGTCTAACCAGAGTAAAACCTCCGGGACGCTTCACTGTGATAACTTTGGCCTCCTCGGTGGTTATTAAGGAAAGAGCAGTGTTAATTATTCCTTTACGCAGTCAGATTTTCCCAGACAGCGCAGGGATCTGAATCTTTAACCTTTAACATGTTATTAGGCAGAGTGGCACAGTTTGACAGGGGTTGACTGAACTTAAGCTCATGTGGCTGATGCGGTTGCTAAAGTTGAACTACCCTTCAAAAAGTTTTTCTAATGTATAACTAAACAGCTCAGCAGAGGTATGTGATTAAAAGCTGTTGGTGAGCTAACACTTCCTGTCTGCACATCTCCAAACTCCTAATCATATGTATGTGAGTGTCTCAGAGTGACTTCTGTGGACTGAAGAGTACCAGCAGGGACCATGACTGACACACAAGTATGTTAATCCATAATATTTAATTTTATTTCCTAACCATACACTCTAATATATGTTGAAAATGTCGGCAGTATTTACTATATATAACCACACAGTTTGACTGATTTATGTTTTTCCTGTTACCACCACATTTTTGGCGCCAGATACACTTGTAATCAGGAGGAATGGTGTGCTATGACTTTTGGCAGTGAAATATGCAAAAATGCTTAACATTTTTCCCCCATAGAGAGTAATGGGAAAGGGTTGCAAGGAAGTTGTCCTGCAACTTTGTCATACTGGAAATTTTATTCAAACTTTCAATAGGTCACCACCCTTTAAACTTTATTGGTTGAACCTTTGAAAAACTATAGGCTCTTTATCTTGCTTCACTCGCTTTCCTTTACAGACTTATAGCATAGTCACTACTTGTCTTCATCATTCAGCATGTGAGTGGTGCTATGCATATTCTAGGACCATTTTCACGAAAAAAATTATTTGTTCTTTGAAATGCACAGCAAATATGTGTATATGAATGGATAGAGGAAAGCGCCGGGGTCACCTGAGCCCTTTCTAAAGTTGTTTGACATTTTTGCAAATGGACATTCATGTTGCATTAGCTGGCAGTTCTTATTTGCACCGTAACCATGGATTTAGACAACAATCAGCTCCATTGCTTTTGATATTGAAGAAAAAGTTACGCAAGATCTGAACTTATAAGGAGCAAGTGTTTATGGTTTACAAACGGCTGTTGTTGGAAAGAGTAAATTGCCGTGATTTCAGCGGTATTTGCATGACTTCCGTGTGTTCTGGTTTGACTAATTCATGAAACTGAGAATAGGTGTGATTCTTTTTTCTTATATATCAAAAACACACCTATTGGCTGCTGTGAGGAATCACAGTTTAGGTTTTATGCTTTTTTCAGACTTTAAAGTGGTACTTTATAATAATAAGTAGAGAAAACAATTTAAAATGAAACCATTTTCACTGTCAATACACAAATTAATGTATATATCAAAATGAGCAGTTTTGTCTCCTTTCACACACAAAAAAAGGACAGAGGACCTTCTATCTATAAGGTAACAACTCTAACCACTGAGTCACTGATCTACCCATCATAAAAGATGACTCATATAATTCTTATCATGACATCACATGGCCCACAGGTTACTTTCCCATAATGGATCTCTGCTTTATCTCCTGACCCTTGCTGCTAGCATCCTGGATGTGAGCACGTCTAATTCTGAGAAAAAGCATGGGGAGTTTCCTGATTTCCTGAGACCTGAAAATGAAATAGAGGCAAATTATGCTGCTTTGGAAGAGATAGAGATGAGATAAGATGAGTGGAGAGGAATGGAGTATAAAGAAGAGATTTCAAACCTGAAACCAAAAACGGCAGCGATAAAAAGATTTTAATATTTCTTTCAAGGAGGCAGAATGGAGGCAGTGTTGAGAGAATACTAGCGTGAGAGTCGGTAAAAGAAAGACGGAAAATGACAGGGGCGAGGAGAAAAAGAGAGGACAACAGGACATGAGATGAGAGACAAAAACAAGTGTTCGACTAGAGAACAGAGGCGTTACGTTCGGTGGGAAAGGCCGTATATTGTCCTGCGGTGTTGCAGTGCATTAATTAAAGGATAAGAAATGATAAGCTCTGCAGCGGGGCTATGAATAGGCAGACAGAGAGACAGACAGATAGCTGACAGTGCAACCGGATGCTGACTGTCTCTGGGTTTCTGTTACTCACAGTTTAAGATAAAAAGGGAGCTGGCGTTTGTTCCATTTTGTATTTTACGGATTATGCCCGACACTCTTGTTCAGAGACTGTGAGCAGGTAGAAGCATGTTCAGTGTCTTTCTTGTTTCAAAAAAACTGACAGGACAAACAGTTACTCATTTATTCCCCATTATTTGTCAACGTCTGTATTTTGAAGAATGATATCCACACTGTATGTCACCAACCAAACCAAGTTTAAATTAGCTGTGCATAACCAGGAGGTAAACGTTATTTTCAAATGTAAACAGAGCGATACAGATTGAGAGATACGACAGTTTGAACGCCAAGTTGAAATTCTTACAAATACATAAATAAACAGTAAACAAGACAGTAAAACCTTTCCCCGATCTTAATGTGTATTTGTTGCAGCCGTGGAGAGTCTGAGCGACAGACTTTAAAAGAAGCTGTGAAGTTTTCAAACTGTCGCTGTGTCTCCAAAAGGGGAAAAATAAATTAAGTTGTTTATCAGCCTTTACAGCAGTTTGGAAAAACAGTCTCATTTTCACACGTTTGCTCATATTTATGAAATTATTCAATCAGAGTTTGGAGTGACTTTCATACAGGACCCTGAAATCAACTCAGCATGTAAAGGTTTGTGTAAACCTCCAGTTCAAGGGGAATTTAGGAAAAAACGTTCTCAATCACGCCCATGTATTTTTGGATCATAAAACATCACACATAAACACATAAATGACCATGCAGACATCTAACACAAGCAAAATTCAGAAAAACAAACTTATTTTCTCGTTGAGCAGCATCTTTTGAATTGTACGGTGGGTTTTGAATGAGTTTCATGGGGTCGTGAAACTCCTCTCGGAGCCCACTCAGCATGCCAAAGACTTAGGTTAAGTTAAAAAAAGCATAATTACCAAAAAAGAAAATTATGTCTAGGTTTATTCATGCAGTGTCAGCAGGGTGCAACACTGAAAACTGGGGAAAAAAATGACCAGAGCTCTCTAAAATAAACTTTATGTGGTTTAATGTAGCTTTGTGCATGTTATAGGTCCTCCACTGTCATCAAGACACTCAAAAGGCTCTGTACTTTTTCCAGTTTTTGCAAATCATAAAGCAGTTCACACCTAATTCTGCGTTTTTCTGTTGTTTTATTTCATTACAACACTGGCGCCTTAATTAAGATCATTTTTAAAGTTGAGATACCTTATTCCATAACCATTTTTTAGCAGTGCTAGCAGCATGGTTCTACCGATGGCAATGGTAATGTCGGTCACACGTTTGAAATTGAATTTGCGTGGTTCTGACTGAGCAGCTATTGATCTGTTTTGTTTATCGGTTACAGAGATAACACTAGCTCTTTAGCTAAGCGTCACAGGTGCTGTCTTTACCTACAGTTTAAAATGGACACATTCATTTAGAGCTGCAAATAAACACATAGGTGTCCGGTTACTAAAAGTGAATCCACACCCACCAGCCAATCACAATTGAGAATTTTCAGTGGCCAAGTACAAGTAAATGTTAGGAACTGACACAGAGAGTTGCTGTCTGAATCAGTTTAGCTTAAAAAATAATAATAATAATAATACTGAAAATATCTTTTTTTCCTGCTACTGAGAGCTCATGAAGGCTTGTTAAATCCTATTTTTAAAGGTCAAAGGTCATACAAATTATGTGTGTTTGGCTGTATGTGTTTGTTGTATCTTTTGTGTCATTTGTGCATTATGCAATTGGGTGTGTGTGTGTGGTGTGTGTGTGTGTGTGTGTGTGTGTGTGTGTGTGTGTGTGTCAGTGGGTGATAGAGGTGGGGATTCCCGCAACGACCCGTGTTAACGGTGTGTATGTGTGTGTGTCTCCCATCCATCATTACACACACTTCCCTTCTTCAGCGTGTTCAAAAATAGAACGGTGTGTGAACATGACCTCTCCCACACATAAACACACACACACACACACACTAGTAAACACACCCATTATGATGCCATTGTGTCTTGGTTTCTTGTCCAGAATGCGGGTGCGTGTTTGTTTGTGTTTGTGTGTGATTGTGTGAATGTGCGGGGGTGTGTGTGTGTATGTGTGTATTATCAGGAGTTATAGGGAAAAATGTCCCCCTCGCCATGTCCTCCCTCCTTCTTTCTCTCTCTGTCTCTCTTTTCTTTCTCGCCACAAAGTCTGGAGTCTCTGCCAAATTTCCTTTGTGGCAAAGGTGTGGTGCCACGACACTGTCACTCCCTCTCACACACATGCACACACTCCTCCTTGTTTTGTTAGAGAAACATCTACAAACTGGACAGGACATTAAGTGATAATGAACTCCATGGTGTCCTAATATAAGAACATAACAGATGAGGTGAAGAACACCTGGATGCCAGGCAATGTGGCGTTTCCTCTGCTGAGTCCATTATTTCCTAGGGCACCTCTTATTACATTATCATATTGTATGAAAGCAAAAGTGACTAAACGCTGAGTTTGGAGGGAAATATCTCAATAACTATTGAATGGATTGCCATACATTTATGCAGAGATTCATGTTCCCCAGATGATAAAACTTGGTGGTCTGGCCTGTTCTATCTGCAGAGGCTACAGCTACAGCGCAGGTTGCCAGATTTAGTTGAAAAGCACAGGTGTTGATTTTGGTCTCTGTACACGCACAATGGTACTATCCATTTTGTTTTTCTTCACCAAAGAATAGTTCCACCATGCAAGTCCCTCTGAAACTACAAATGTCATGAGAACGGTATCAATCTTCTCATCTCACTGATGGAAAGAAAACGAATCGGCATATTTCCCAAAATGTAGAACTATTCCTTTAAATGTCCACAATTGAGTATACCTGTACCTGCAGTGATCTGAGTGTAGATCGTCAAGGTTAATTAGTCTTCTACCCCATATTGTTGTATTTAAATGTATTTATTGCTGGTTTGATGCCCTATTTTAGGTTGAATGAATGAATGAATTCAAGCATTCCACAAGCCATTTCATATTCAAATTTAGAACATAAGGACAAATTTCAAACTCTTGCACCAACTTACACTCATTTCATAGTACTTTCTATGATGTATACAATCAGATAATATAATGTATGCTAGTAGATTAGGGCATAGAGATTCATATCAGCCCAAAGAAAAGCTAAAAGTAGGAGGTTGAGACTCTCAGCTGTGTTTCTGTTCAACTATGAACTTAAATGTGTTGTTTCTAGGCATACACATATACACCCCTCGATAAAATTACATTGTATCACAACAATGACATAAAGACATAAAGATGCAGCAGACACACACATACACACATACGGGAAGCCTGGGGCAGCAGTGGGAGTAGTTCCTGGTTGGTCTAGCAGGAGGCTCTAAGACGCCGCAGCAGTCTCCCCTGGAGCTGGGCGTGGGGAGGAAAGAAAGTGTGTGTGTGTGTGTGTGTGTGTGCGTGTGTGTGTGTAGGGGGTCATTATGTTGTGGTGGAGGGAGGGGGTAGGTGGGCATGTCCTTGGCAGACAGACAAACACACCACATACAATATTCATTAAGAGGTCATTTAGTTGAGGGATGAGTTTGAAAATAATATCTGACTTTAAAGCAACAGTTTTTCCTTTCAAATACACTTAGTAGTTGGTAGCTGTGTTTGTATCTGTATTATTAGCTAAGACTAAAAAACATACAATAATAAATTATTACAACAATACAGTATATTTAATCCAGTGAGCTGTCAAAATCCCATCAACTTTTCATCATGCCCACATTTGTTAATATTGCTTCTAATCTTCTCTGATTAATTTCCCCACATCTCAAAGTAGCTCACGAATGCAACACTGTTCTGTGGCTGACTGTCATGCTTTCAGATTCTCTGACCAGCACACGAAAGCACCACGTGTCAATGTGTTGTCCCTTTTTTTCCTGTACAATGAAAAGGTGACGTTGATGGATTATTTCACTGAGGTGGTTTTTGCTCAAGATAAAACATTTTCAACTCAGGCGGGGGTGTCTTCGCCTCAGTTCGTCACACCTAGAGAGAATGTGCATCTGTTCATGTTTATGTATGCAATCGCACCACACCTTTAGCATGTGATTTGATAGCATGTGATGCAGTACGGCAGTGCAGTGGCCAAGTACGGTAACCGATGCATGAAAAATGTTCCTGTGTTTTACAACTTTTTTGAGCATTTTTTTTTCAAAGGTATTCGGTGATATGAAACAAAGAAAAGCAGCAAATTCTCCCTTTTGAATAATTGAAAATAGAGAACGGCATTTTTGCTAAATTGTTTAATCACTACATGCAACTACTATATTTCACGTCACAGTGCATTTTAAGTGCAGTTCAGTATCTTGTGCGAGCAACTGTTCTGCTGCTGCATCAGTCAAACCTGAAACTTTGCTGTTAGAGCACAGAATGCCCGAACACCGTCAGCACCACCACCCACCCCAATCCAGCCACTGACTGCCCCTCTCTCTCTCTCTCTCTCTCTCTCTCTCTCTCTCTCTCTCTCTCTCTCTCAAATCAATTCAGTTCAATTCAGCGGGCTTTACTGGCATGGGAAACAGCTGTTAACATTGCCAAAGCAAGTGTGAAATAAAAACATATACATAAACAGAAGAAATGTGCTACTAGAATACAGATTAGTAAGATGATAATAATAATAAACTACATATACTACAAATGTAGACTTGCAGTTAAAAGATACAAATACAAAATAAGTAAACGTAAAGACGAGCTACTGTAACAAAGAGTTTCCCTACGGGGATCAATAAAGTATTTCTGATTCTGATTCTGATTCTGACCCTGAAACTTCTCTCTCTCTCTTTCTCTCTCAGGGAGTTGTTGTTAAACTCAGCCGCTAATCGCTTTGGTTGGGACTGTGGTCGACTGTGTTACCGCTGTCCTGCCCTCAAATACACACACACACACACACACTGTAAGCCCGCACTAACACATATAGAAACACATAATATATGTGTGTGTATTCATGTTTTGTCTCTCATTTGTGTGCAAACGTAATTATACATGTGTCGCCTTGGTCTCATTTTAATGTGTGTGTGATTGTTTCATGCGTGTGTTAGAGTATGTATCTGTGCATTTATGTATGCATGTGTGTCTGAATGTGTGTGTGCTACAGTTTACATGCGTGAGTGTGTTGAATGTGTGTATTTGTGTGTGTGAGAAGCTTCATTCTCAGTTGGGCAGAACAATGGAACCTCTCTGATTACATCTCTCTGTACAGGCGGACACTGTGTGTGTGTGTGTGTGTGTGTGTGTGTGTGTGTGTGTGTGTGTGTGTGTGTGTGTGTGTGTGTGTGTGTGTGTGTGTGAAGCTTCAGGGGGGAGGAAAGGGTGGCGGTCACGGACGAGGAAAGAGGGGGAGGCAATGTTTGGACCTGCCCCCTCCCTCCTTTACTCTGTCTTCCATACACACTCATCCCTTTCCCTCGCGCCCGCCTGGCGTCTCATTGGTTAAATCCCCAGCTATATATTTATGTGATTGGTCAGGGCGGAGTATATATGCTCAGCGTGGGTCGGTTAAATCTGGCCACAAGTTTCAAAACTTTCAAAGAGGGCAGACAGACAGAGAGACAGTGAGTCGGAAAGCCTGTGAAGGAGGGGAATCAAGCTTTGGACAAACCGCTGCACCACACACTCCAAACAAGAACTGTTGTCTTTTGAGAAAAAAAGAAGTGAAGAAAAGAAAGAGGCAGAATCATTGTGGATCATTTTCAGGGGGAATATCCTGCACCACAACTTGTTTGTTTTCTCTTTCTTTCTCGTCTTCCCCCTCCTCTCAGATCTCGATGCTTTGCTTTGGGATTTGTGCTCCAAATCCATCAAAATCCTCTCTTGATCTTTCCCTTTGTCATCTGAAACATTTTGATTTACAAATTTCTTCCAGAACTTTGCAACCCAACAAACTGAGACAGACGTTTGCAGAATTTCACTTGGACTAAAAGTTGAATCCAAGCCCGGTTCTGGAATGAATTTAACTGAGCCCAGCTTATCTAGAGAGACTCTTCTGCATGCCACCCGGGTGTCTCTCGGGGGCCCCTGGGCGTCCAGGACCCCTAGCCCTGCTTCTGATTCTGAAATGGGTTTTGAGCAGAACCTCTCCGGGGACTGCAGTTCTCCCGATGGCCTTGGACCTGGGAACATGAGGAGAACAGAACCAAGGATTTCTCTCACGCCACGTTCAGGGGGACAGAGTCCGGACCTGACCCAGGCTGGAGGTGTGTCGGCCGGCATGGCTGATGGGAAGGCCGTTGGGGGTGAGCAGAGGATCCGCAGGCCCATGAATGCCTTCATGGTCTGGGCTAAAGATGAGAGGAAGCGACTGGCCGTGCAGAACCCTGACCTGCACAACGCTGTGCTCAGCAAGATGCTCGGTAAGACAAGGAACAAAAAGCCTAATCAGGGCCAAAAAAACTATATTTAGGGCATCAAAACTTTCCAGTGCCATCAGACTGATGAAATTCAATTAGGGTTGACAGCTTTTTAAAAGTTTATCAGTAGAAAAAATTCTCAGAATCATCAGACCTCGGTAAGTCTATGGGCTAAGAGCATCTTAGTCTTAAGATTGGTTTTGGGAAACAGGGGCCCTGAACAGTTTAGATTGTCTGAACCAACATATCAAACAAAAGTTTTATTAAGTGACTTTCAGGTATTTAATTGCTACTAAATATTTGAGTTTTTCTCAGTTTTTCTTTGACCAGTATTGCTTAGTGTGACAAACCCCACCCATCTGAGTAATTGTAGTCCCCGTACTGTTAATGCTAATACGAACCATGGAGTGCACCATAGTAGAGTTACTTTAAAAAAATGTCTGACACACAAATATACATATTTATATGACTACACAATATACATATTAGATTCCATGACAAAACTGTCAAAAATCATCCCTCATTTAAGTATGACTTAAAAGCAATACAGTTTTGGTCCCATAATGTTTATTTTATATATATATATATATCTGTGAACATATTGAGATTACCAATTTACTGAGTTGCCAGGTTTGAGGGGTTTTAAGTGTTAACTACTTCACTCTTTACCGCTGAAGCAGTAAGCTGTCATCAGTAATAAATTATGATTGGCTGAAGAACAACTGTACAGCTTCACATGGTTTAGCTGATATTCTTATGTAACATTCAAACATTCAACTTGAAGTGAGATTAATATAATATTTCATGCCTAGATCTCCACATTAAAGTGATCTCTAGAGCATCAAACCCTCACTTGAAAGGTGTAAAAAGTTTGTAGAGTGGGGAAAAAATGTCCATAGAAACTTCTCAAACCACTCCTGCAGCATAAATCACTTCTCCGCTGTCCATCATGTTCTCATTATGTTCCAAACTCCATAGTTTTGTCAAAATATGGAATCCACTGTAACCAACATGAATCCAAGTGACCACAACCGCTGTTCTCCACCAGTGAGGAAACGTTTTACGACCACCTTTTAACTGTACAGGGGGTGAGGATTTGATATAAAAGATTTTGGGTGGAGTATTTATTTATATATTTATTTTTATTTAGTCCTTTATTTAAACAGGTAGTCTCATTGAGTATCAATTTAAGCGTATTGGAGTCAGGGGTCAGGGCTCAGGGCTTATAGTGCATTGTTCATTTTGCCATGATTATGTAAGACAGGACTGATGCAAACTAAGTTAGATGTTTACTTTTAATGCATTGTTATTTGAGTAAATATGGAGACTATTCAATCAACTGATTAAATTCCAAGAGTGGGAATCGTGTGTACAAGTCAAAGTAGGATTAATTAGTAAAATTAGATTTGAATAATTTCTAACTCAATTTGTGTAAATAAAGAAAAGCACAACAAAGTAAGATTACATGTAGCATGTATAAGTGCATGTAGCAGTTTTTACTGGCTTGTTTTTCTGTTACTTTAGAGAGTAATTCTCATACAGTGTCTAAGATTCACACAAAGTCTGCTGAGCTCATTTGCAGCTTGAGATTTTCAAGTTTCTGGAAGAAAGCATGCTTCTCATATCTCAAGGCTGCTGGTGTCTACAACCACAAGACAAACTGGGAATATAAGCACGTAATATAATGTATGAATACATCAGACAGGTGGCTACAATTCATGGGAGTTTTTGTGTCTAAGCAGCTTTAAGACGAGATAACTTTAAGAACCGCCACAAAATGAATCTGTGTGGGACATCTTATAGACTGAATTATCAACAGTATTTCAGGACTTTGAACAACACACAGACATGCAGAAACATGTTTTCTTACTGTTCCTGTTTTAGGCATTGCAGAAACATTACCTGTTTTAAATTAGCATTTTAGCAGTTCCCAGGTAGTGTTGTGGCTGTCACCTGAGCTGTTTGAGGGTGAGAACTTTAGTGGCTTCGGTGTAAATGCCGCTGTCATTGTGAGAGTTTTTATTTTGTTTTTTTCCATCACTGCTGTTTTATTAGATTAGACCTAACACACTTCCAGGCGGATCACCAGAATGTTCTGGAACCACAGCAGAGCCTTAAACGTGTACACTGACATTACAAATACATTTAGCACATAATAATGTGGATACCAACAACACCAAATATTGATTGATTGATTTTGCTAATCAATTGCTCTTTTAAGTTATTTCTACACAAAAATGTTGGCATTTCACAGGTTCCAGCTCCTCAAACATGGGCATTTTCCACAATTTTATGATATTTTGTAGACCAAACAATTAATTGATAATTAAGAAATAATCATCAGATTAATCATAAATTAGAGCCCTAGAACCTACTGTCTGATGAAGATTTTGTTGACTTTGATTTGGTAATGATTGTTAGTGTGATATTAATAGGAATCCTTTTTTTGCACCTTCTTTCTTTGTTCAAGGCCCTAAGATGATGAAAATATTATTTTATAATTTTGTCTTCTCTGTACCTTTCAGGTCAGTCTTGGAAGGCCCTGAGTGCTACAGACAAGCGGCCATTTGTGGAGGAAGCAGAACGTCTCCGTGTCCAGCACCTCCAGGATCACCCAAATTACAAGTACAGGCCTCGTCGCAAAAAGACCACCAAAAAACTAAAGCGGGTTGAACCAGGTCTTCTGCTTCACAGCTTAGCCCAGGGTGGGGCACCAGGCCTTGGATTAGGACATGGTGTCAGCCCCTTGGGCGCAGAAAGTATCTCTGGAGGTTCTGCTTATGGACATCCAGGTGCCCACCCTCCGCATCACCATCACTCCCACCACTTGCTGCCCTCTCTTGGGCACTTCAGGGACCTCCAGGCCCCAGGACACCCAGAGCTGGAGAGCTATGGCCTACCAACTCCGGAGATGTCCCCTCTGGATATTCTGGAAGATGGAGCTGGGGAATCTGTGTTTTTCCCCCAACATATGCAAGAGGAGGCAGGGATGGGAGGTTGGAGTGGGTACCACCACCACCTTCATCATCATAACCAGCATTACGGCCATAATTACAACAACCATAGTCACCACAACTCCATACATGGTGCAGCAACATATGTTCAGAGTTCAGGTATGAGTGTTGGTACAAGTGTAAGCACCGGTATGAATTCCAGTTTGAGTCCTGGTAGAATTTCCAGAGTTGATTCCAGAATGAGTTCGGTCGAGTCAAATATGAGCTCAAGCATGAGTTCAGTCACCTCGGTTTTGGCAAGTTCGGTCAACTCTAGGTTAAATCCTACTCACACATCCAGTCACCACATCACCTTGAGGAGTCCTGTAAAGTGCCCACCACCTCCATCCGACTCCTCCTCCCCCATTTCCTACCCCCAGCCCTCCATCAACCTCCCTGAGCCGATAAAATCCCACCAAACGCCACATCAAGCCACTGCTCCTGTCGGCTACTTCAGCCAAATGTATGGGAACAGCACCCCGAATGCTGCATATTACATGCCCTCTCACCTGGGTCAGCTTTCACCTCCTCCTGAATCTTCCCCTTCTTCCTGCTCGTCCTCCTCCATCCCCCCATCAACCTTCCCTCACGCTTTGCACTTAGACCCTTCAAATCCCGAGCCCTCCAGCCATTTGGGGTCTTCCTCTGCAGAGTTTTGGTCTGAGGTGGACAGGCATGAATTTGACCAGTATGTAAATGTTGGAAGGAATCGAGAGGAGGCCTACGGACGTGGTGGGGGCTGTGGGGGTGGGTCCAAAGTTCTGTGTGGGCGCAGTAGCAGTAGTGTAGGTAGTAGCATGAATAGCAGTGTTAACAGTATTATTAACAGGGATGTCAGTAGCATTTTGAATGGTGCTGGTGTGTGTGATGAAGCAAGCAGCCCTCTTATATCTGCTCTTTCTGATGCCAGCAGCGCTGTCTATTACAGTGCCTGTATCACTGGATAAATGATCTCATCTCTCATATGTACCTCCTTGTATACTGCACAGTTGGGTTTGGATCGTGTGAACCATTGTTACATGATAGGGAGGAAGTATGTCAGAAAGATTAGTTTTGGCTCATACTTTTAAGTCAAGTCATTGTCATGTCTTGCTTATCTCTCATAGATTCCAACCAAGTCAATTTAAAATGTTAAAGTTTTTCTAAATGCTGAAAAGAAAATGAGAGGTTTCATCCTACAAATGCTTGCTGGAGACAGAGCTGGGTAGAACCAAAAAAATGTAAAAAGAATTTAAAAAATTTGATAGCTGGGAAAAAATGTAAGAAATTACTCTAGAATGAAAATATAAATGCTAATTGCTTATTTTTAGATTAGTTAATGCATTCCTGAACATGATATTGAACAGTTGGCTGGCTAGCTAACCAGCTTTCCTTTATAGCTACAGGCTAGTTTAGACTTGGGAAGATAGGTATTTTAACTTGTTAGCATGGGTAATGCATGACCCACAGGATTGTTTTTTGGGGATTGATTTGTTGGAAATGCAAGGATTACTAGCTCTTGGCACCTTTGTAGGCAGAAGCTCAGCAGGTTTTGGCTTTTCCTGAGCAACCACAAAATCAGCTACTGCCAGTCACTTAACTAGTATAGCAGATGACATTAGCTAATGGGGTTAGCTAACTAAAAAAACTCACAATTTCTGTTGCATCACTCCAAGCTTGATGCTCTTTGTCAAGATGTTGTCTGGTGAATAGTACAGAAAAAAATGCATGGTGACATAGTGCATTGTCCTGCTCAGAGGTTACAATATTTTGACTTTAGGCAGTAAAGGTGCTTCTCCGAAAAAAAGAAAATGAAGAAATAGGCCTAAGTGTACTGGCTAGATTAACAGAAGGCAGCTGGACAGCACCTTAGAAAAGATTTGAGTTTTTCAGTTACTTACCAAGGGTGCTAGGTCTCTGTGTTAGCAAAATGTGTAATGCTAATGAACCGGGAGTCTTTATCAATAGCTGGATACATTTATGACCTGGAAATTGTTCTGGTGGCTACATAGTCTGAAGGATCCAAGGATGTGCAACAAGTGCTTGTCTTAGTCGAAGTGCCTTTGTGCAAAACACTAAGCTCCTACATGTTGCACAGATTTTGTTTCTCTGCACTCTAAGCCCTCTGGTGACAGACAGTACATGCTATAGGAAGATAAGATTATGCAAGCAAGATTATTTTTTTAATTGCACTGTGTGTCATCAGAAAAATCCGCAACTACGACAAATCTGAATTTCATGATCATCTCATATCATTTTTGACAATTAATCTCAGGACCAGACAAATATTCATCTCACTGAACTTCATGAAGTTTAGATTTATTCATCTCGTTCGTTAAATGGGAACATGAAGGACAATGAAGGACAAAGTCGGGAGATGGACAAAGAGAAAAAGACTAGATGGGAGAGACTTGATCCAGCCTCCAGGCACATATCTCTCAGCAGTGTTGTCGGGAAAGCCTTGGCCACAAACCCAGAGCAGACCACTGATGTCTCCCACAAACTTTCAGGATGTTTTACAAGCCGGGTCGGGTTCTTTCTGACCGTGATACATGCCGTTCCCTCTCTGTCTCAGTCCATGACAGGGCCTCATGTCAAACTCCATGCCAAAATCTGCAAGTTTTAAGTTGCTTTACTTCTTGGCAAACAAAGATATGTTGATGATTCAAAGATCATTCTTTTTAACCAGCAAGCCTCTTCGGTATAACAAGCATATCACTTGTTTAAACAAAATGTCCTTTTTCAAAGTTAAAAAGTGTAATTTAGTTCTACAAATAACAGAAGATTTGGTTCCTCAAATGAAGTGCCATTGGAACAAGTCTTGTGTGGTAGATCATGAAAACAGCTTCACTTAACACTTGCATATTTGTATGCAAAGCAACATTGTACTCCTAGATATTGGTAAGCAGTTTGACCATTTAATTACAAATTGTTCATTCTTAATTTCATTAAAACATTTACGGATAATGGTTCATGCGTTAGGTCTTATTAGTTTTGGAAACCTTGGTTTGATGTAGCCATTTACTGTATATATAGATGCTATGCCTCTTGGTAGTATGTGAAGGAGAAATTGAGACTATGAAATGTTCTCTTTGCACTGGGTTTAAAGTCTTAGCTGTACAGAAGGAACACTACTTATAAAAAGTCAAATGTCCATAATTTTAAATATGTTTTTGTCCAGAAAGGACTGTGTTTATGTTGTTGTTTTATAGATTATGTTTTATAAATTTATTTTCTTAAAGGAATAGTTTGACATTTTAGGAAATACCCTTATTCGCTATCTTGCTGAGAGTTATGATAAGATTGAAACCACTATCATGTCTGTGTGTTAAATACGGTGCTGGAGCCAGGAGGCGATTAGCCTATCATAGCATAAAGACAGGAATAAGGGGGAAACAGCTAGCTTACTTAAAAATTATTTTAAAAGTCCGCCTACCAGTACCTCTAATACTTACTAATTAACATGTTGTATCTAGTTTGTTTAATCTGTACACAAACAAACATTAAAATGGTAATTTATGATTTTGTTGTGTTGTGCAATTATTGCTTCTGCTGTTGTTTGCCAAGAAATAGTTACACTAGGTAACTCCGCGTAAAACCACAAATTGTTGGTTTTACCTTCCTGTTCGTGTACTTATTAAATAATAGAAATAAAAGGTGTTAATTAGTAAAATTTAGGTGGTGGTGATGTAAGCAGATTTTTTAACTTTGGACTGATCCAGGCTAGCCGTTTGCCCTGCTTGCAGTCCTTGTGCTAAGTTAGGCTAATTGCCTCCCGGCTCCAACTCCATGCTTATCCCACAGGAATGACAATGATAATGATATTCTCACCTCATTCTGAGCAAGAAAGCGAATAAACGGATTTTTGAAAAGGTTGAACTATTCCTTTAAAGATGATTTAAATATAAAAGTATTTGAGCATAGAGTTTCCTCTGTTTTTTTTTTTTTCTGTTCCTCCAAAATGTTGTGTATTATATACTTGCCTTCAAAAGGAAATCTATAATTGTTAAGTTCTCTTGTAGCTCTCTATGGATCTTTAATGGGTTACATGTTACACTTTGCTCTACCAGTGACACCGGCAAACGAGAAACTGTCCCACTGTTATTTACCCAAATGACTGGAAATTAAAATGAAAACTTGTGGTTTTGTTTGTGCTGAGAAAATGAAAAATCAACAGTTGTAGCCACTGTAGAGGTCTCTTTGTATGTGTTTATGTAGCATTTATCCTGTAATATTTTGTATACAGTGGGAGCAAAAAACAGAAGTCTCTTTTCAAGGATTTACCCTGCATCTGTTCTGCATTAGTCATACAGACAATACATTTTTTGTACATGAAACAGTAGAACAAAATCGAGTATCTTGTACAGTGAAACCAGTTATACTTACCACACTATTCCTTGTGGCCGCCATTGGTTGAAAACAGAGCAACAGTAGATTTTTCCTCTAGAGGATGGAGCCACAGAGAAGCAGAAGTTCAAGCAAAGTATTAAAAAATACTTTTACATCTGCATTTGACATTCTTTTCTGTTGACACCAAACAGAGTCTTGTTTCCATTTTAATTTACTGTGACACACAAAGAACATCAGAGAGACAGGCATTTTTTTAAGTCGTGCAATAACTCTGGGGCTTTTGGTAATAATTATCTGAAGAAAAAAAGAAACACCCAAGATTTTGGGATTAAAACAAAGGACATTTTCTCAGCAGTCATATAATGACAAATTAAAACCAGGATTTTCCCAGAAGTGTCACTGTGATACTTCTAAATCTATCTGACAGGGATCATTGTTATATTTTCTGTAGTAAATGGTTTTGTTTGTGTTTATATTTGACAAATGTGGGTTGACTGTAAATAGATCTGTTCTGTTTTATAAAATAATTTTACAAAATAAACAGGTTGCTAAGGTTGCACTTTGGTTTTGTGATATTCACATCTGAGAGCTGACAAACACAACAGAAGCATCGCATACAATTTTGTCTGATGAGAATAAATAATTAAATGTAGATCATGTGTTTAGCTAGTTTAGTAATGTATAGATTTGTGACACATTATGTGAACCTTTGTGATTTAATAACCACCTTGAATTTCATTCTGTCAGAATATCATGATTTGCATATTGTTTAAATTATGAAAAGTCTGTTTAGCCACATACTTTTAGTTATGTTTGGGTAAGTAAAACAAATTTGGTTCAGTTTAGGGTTAAGCAATTAAGTCATGGCTCCTTCCTGTAACCCTTTACTAATGGTGGTCCACCTTTAAAAATTCTTGTTGTGCAGACGAGCAAAACCACAGGGCTTGCAATTTTAGTGGAAATCCCAAAGTTTCAATAGACACCAAATCAGGTTAACTTTTGGGATATGTGCATAATATGGTGCACAAGGCACCCCGAATATTTCCATTCAATGTGAATCTACAGCAAAAAAACAAAACAAAAATATTCAAAACAAAGAAATTTCACTCAGTACAGTATATTCATACCATGTCTAGTGGTGTAATTCGGGGTGCCGACGCTGGCCCGAAGCTGGTTCGAGAGCTGCTAACTGGAGTTGACAGTGAGCCCAAATTGGCTCAGGTCTGCACTCCCAAAACCTGGTTGAATCTAGAAACCAGGTCTGGCTCACATTTGAACCTTTGATGCCAGAACACAGCCGACTGTGCCGACACTGAGCTACAATCAGCCTCAAAAGGCCAGGAGGTCACCGACTAAATTGCTATTTGCCACTTCACTCATTCCGCCTGACGTTGTGCTGTTATATAGTTTATTTTGTTTTGTTTTACACTAACCAATCAGAAGCAAGTGGCGTATTCATCGTTTTCATTTGACACAAAATCTATGGTAGCAGTTGCTAGGAGCAGTTAACTTAACATTTTTCACATTATTTGAAGGAATATGCAGATTTAACTGTTCTATAAGTTGACTACAACCACCTGTACAGGTTTTGCCATCTCATCCAGACCTATTGGAATCGCTGAACAAATCAGAAATGCGGGTGGCAATTCAGAGGTCTGGAACCAGGTTGGTCAAACTGTTGGAGAGACAGATGGACTGAATAACTTTGCAACCTACAATTTTTGTCGAACTATTATTGAAAATGCAGTGAAATAAGCAGCATGTTCCAGAACAAACACAGTAATTGCAGCGTATACAGTTGTATTTTTCAATGTCCACTGTGAAAGCTGTGGATCTCAGTCCTCGTGTCTCCTGGCCTTTTGATGGAAATGAGGAAGACGAGAAAAAGGGAGGGGTGGGAAAAGGAGGAGAAGAGGAGAACAGGGGGGAGACAGAAAGACAATCACCTCAGTGTTTGTGCGGTGCTGTAATCCTCTGTGATCTGCTCTGATTCTGTCCTCTCTGGGTTCAGATCCGATACTCAGCTAGTTTGGCTCGGCGGGACAGTTTCCCCCCGAACAAACCGCTGACGGACTCAAAAGAAAACATTTGAAACAAGGAAAAACTGTTCTCTCCTTCTCTCTTCTCTGACTGTCTGTTTTCGGTCTTGTTTTATTCCCTCTCAGCCCCCCAGTCACTGTAATTTTCTTTTTCTTTTTCTTCTGGTTTTCTTCTCTTTCCCACGAGTTTGATTCCTGCCTCTTGTTTTGTATTTGTCATCCCTTTTTCCTTTAATCTCACCAACTGTCTTCTTCTTCTTTCACACCGTTTTGAGTCATGTACTTTTTGTCAGCATTCACTTTTTCATGCTTTTTCTTTATGTTACCCCTTTTTACTCTTTCACTCCATCTTTCTCTCTTCCTCATTGCCCTCTTTTTCTCTCTTCCCCCCTCTTCATGCCAGCTTTCTCACATTTTGCTAAATTTCATTCCATCTCCTTCTCTTTCATCCTTTTATTTTCACCCCATTTACCTCCTCTCATCTTATCTCCTCATCTCCTTTTTAACCTCTTCATCCTCTTTTTTGCCTCTAACTTCTTGTTTCTAGTCAGTTTTCCTCTTACATTGTTCTTTTTTCATCACATTTAGCTCTTTTTCCCCATTTTCCCTCATGTTTTCATCAGATTTTTCTCCATTTCATTCCTCCTCCCTTTCACCCTATTTATCTTTTACTCCCTTATCTTTTCACCCAATCTTTCTCCTTTTTCTCCTTATCCCGACTGTTTTCCCTTTTTCGACCAAACTTTCTTCTTGTTTCACCCCATTTACCACTTTTTCACCTCGGTCCCCCACTCACTCTCACACTCTCCCACTTCCCCCCTCTTTTTGTCAGACTTGCAACTTTTTTATTAACATTTCCATTAGATTCAGTTATCTTTTGGTTGGAGAACAGAAGGTTTTACATATCTTTAGTGGACTGTAAAAACCAAACTGAGTGGTGTGGAGAATGTGTGTGTTTTCCACCACAGGGTCATGTACTCAGTGTGTGTGTTAGTGTAAGGGTTTTTAAGAGTGTGTGTGTGTTGCTGAGGTAACTGACAGGAATGTGAGCAACGAGGAGGAAACTCCTGTGGAAGTTTGGGATGTTCGGAAAGGGTGTGTGTGCCTCTGTATGTGTGTGTGTGTGTGTGTGTGTGTGTGTAGAGAGAGAGAGGAAGAGGTGTATATTTTTATGGGAACACCTCACCCCGCTGCTTGTTACCCTGACTGGAAAAGATAACACAAGGCTGGATTCCCCTGCTCCCAGCTAGAAATGAACACACGTGAGCTTCCAGGGTGTGTACATGATGTGTGTGTGTGTACTTGTACTTGCTACATAGTAAGGACTTGAACATGTTTTTTACCTACAGAGTGAGGACATTTTTGAAAATTTAGGACATTTTGGCCAGTCCTCACAACTTTAAAGGGCTGTTTGAAGGTTAAGACTTTGGGTTAGGGTAGAATTAGGTTAAGGTTGGGATAAGGGGCTAGGGAATGCATTATGATGGTCAATGAGTGTGTGTGTGTGTGTAAAACTTTAAATAATTTCAGTGTAGTTTCTGTTTGCAAACAGACAAGAACTTTCACATCAGTCTCTGTTGGTTTTGTGCTCTGTGGCGACCCAGCAAACAATTTTTGGTTGCTACAACGTTCCTGTTAAAATTCAAATTAAAATATGACTTCTTGAAGGGTTTCCTTCTTTCACAAGTTCTGAACGTTACTTAAAACTTCTTAAAACATCAATCTATAAAACTATCCAGTGTTTCAACACAACTTTTGTGACGAGAATCTAGATGGAAGGTAGGAAAGAAATAAATAAAGGGGACATTGAAGAAAAGTAGAAAGGAGGGAAGAATGTAATGAGGGGATAAAAAGCCTCAGCTGGTTTTCTGGGAGCCTCATACTAACGACAAGACTCTTGTTCACCAATAAAAAGTTCCAGCATGTAACACTTTTTAAAATTTTAAAATTGTCATGCTTTAGTACCTGATCTTGCGACCCTTTGTTCTTGATGAAGGTTCCTGTGTCAAGATATAGTTTTAAAACCTTCATCATTTCAGTTTTGTTCTCATATGTTGCATATTGGTTGTTGTGTTTAATCAAATTACCACATAGCAAACCTGGAAGCAGGTAGTATCTAGCATTGAAAAACTGTACACAATGCACACAGCGGGGGGGGGGGGGGAGAAATAAGGGTACAGTATCTCATTTTTCGTCCCCTAGAAAGTTTATACGCCCATGTTGGTATCTCCTTAAAGAATGTGCATGTCTGGGGATTTCTTCATTATTGTGCTCACACTGTGAATGTATGGTGAGAGAGACAGAGAGTGCTAGAGACACTGAGGAGCAAAAAACTCCAGAGAGAAATACAGGGAGAGGCAGAGAGAATGGAATTTGTACATCCATGTGTTTGAGAAAAAGAGACTGATTAAGAGAGAGAGACTATGCAAGACAGTTAGAGAGAGAGAGAGCGTTAGAGAGAGAGAGCAAGAGAGAGAGAGAGAGAGAGCAAGAGAGAGAGGGATTTTCCCGTCTCTTTCTGTCTCTGTAGTGTTTTATTGGCCACATGTGGTTAGGATGTCAGATCAGTCACCACAACTACACACTGACTCACTAACTATGTGTGTGTGTGTGTGTGTGTGTGTGTGTGTGTGTGTGTGTGTGTGTGTGTGTGTGTGTGTGGTTGTCCATGTGTGTGTGATTTCGCAGAGTCTGATGTGAGATGACAGCTGGTTTACACTGTAAATGTGTTTGTTTGTGAGTTTGTGCAACTTGCAACTTCTTTGTGTATACTGTAATGTTCTTGCATGAAGGTTTGTGTATCTGTTGTGTGTGTGTGTCCAGAATTGGAAGCATGTATATGTGTCTGTGTGTGTGACCAAAACTTTCTATTTTATGTCCATGTGCTTTTGAATTTCCACTCGGACTCTAACCGCTGAACATGAAATAAATGGCGTGTGTGTGTGTGTGTGTCTGTCCTACACATTGTTGCATATTAAATAGGAATTGACGACAGATACAGTCGAGACTCAAAGTCTTGCCTCAGTGTTTTATGTGCAGATATGTGACTTTTGTCTTTGAATATCTTTTTGTATTTTTTTTTTCTCTTTAAACCTCAACCTAAAAGTCCCAATTAAACGCTGAGTCCCTTTTACTGGCTGGGTGTGGCCACACGTTTTGACAAATAAACGCAGGTCTCAATTAGACGCCGGGTCTGGTTTTTATAGAAGTTCTCTGGATGTACAAAACCTCTTAAAGCCCACCGGCTCACCCGCTTCAGCTACTTCTAAGCTGCTTAGATTGCGCATACGTATATAAATGTTTCAGTTTTTTATCAATATGGACATTCTACACATCGTTAGATTTGGTTATTTTCTCCACAATTCAATCGTTCAGTTAATTCTATGGAAACTACGAGCACCACAGTATAATTCATTCAGATTTACCGGCATGGTAAACAAGAGAGATGGGAAAAAAAGTGTTGAAGCGGTCATAAAGTCCGAATATGTGTCCGTTCCTCGATTATTTATATTCCTGTAGTCCGTAAGGGTCGACCGATCGAAAGAATCAAAATGTTTTTTATAAAAATGAATCAAAGTTGTAGATATTGTCATGTGAAGTCCGTTTCTCACCGTCTGCTAGCTTTGTTCGTCTCTCTCTCTCTCTCTCTCTCTCTCTCTGAGCTAGATGAAATGAATGATTCATAATTGATATGTTATTCGAAAGCCTAATTTTTATACAAGTAATGTACAGTTTTGCAGGACGGAAATGATGAATTGGCAGTCCCGAGTGGAATAACTAGCTAGGCTATGCGTGAGCAGATGTAAAGGGCCTCGGTCCCAGCAGAGTCGTCCTGCCTAATGCCTGTCCATTTTCCCTCATTTACCTGGCTAATACTGCCACATTGTGGGAATATTGTGGGAATCAATACAAGTAATAATTATACTGGTTCAAATAAACAATTTGATAGTATTTCCCGTCTTTGCTGAGCAAGAGTTTTTAAAGGCCTGTCCCATATAGACGCCTGTCCCAAATATAGGCAGGTTGAGTTCAGTGATTGAAGCAAAGCCCGGGCTATTAACTGAAGTTTCACTGTATTCACATTTGGTGGTCTAATAAACATATTTGACCATCTGTTTATCAGTGTGATTTGTCACGATGATTTAAGTATTTTAATGAAGGTTCTTGTATGAGGATCATAGTTTGTACATCTGTCTACATTAACAACTCAGTTTCATGCAAAGAAACTGTAGCTGCTAGAAACCACTGATAGAAATCACAGATGGAATAATATGGTAATCTTCATATTAATATAAAACAGAAGATTATATGCTGCAGAGCCATGAGTCTTCAGGCCTCTGGATCTGGCTCTATCACGGAGGAATCGTATGTTAGTTAATTACTGTGCTACTACAACTTTTCATAGACGTGGTGGGCTCATCTGTGTCATTTTCACAAACTTAACCCAACACAGAAAAGGCAGACATTCTTCAACTGGTTGTATCTTCTTTTTTTTTTAACTGATCAAATAAAAGAAAAACTATGGCCGTATGATGAGAACTGCAAATTATGTTCCACGATGGTGCCAGTTCACTTCAATGAAAGTTGAGTGCCAATGCTAAAAAAAATGTTTTTCTCCTTCATTTGCAAATTCATAATACAAAGAGTAATAATTAAGAGTTTGCTAAGCCCTCTCCCCAAATGGCAACTGTCCAATTATAATTTAACAACTGTAACTAGTTAAGGCAGTTTCTGTCTTTGGATTTCTCCACATGTTGCAGGGGTGTGCATGGAGCTCTAGTAACACAATTAAAAACACACTAGCAAAAGTTAAAGGATTAGATTAAACAGTGTTTGTTTACTCTAAAATAAGCCAATAACATTAGCATGCCTAGCTAACTAGTTACCTACAATATATCCATTTATATCCATTCCATATATTCATTCTAGGGCAAAGGATTAGCCTATAATTAGCTAACTGCATTACTATTTGGGTTTACTGGTGAGGTTAGAAAAGGTTCTGTTCAGGACTGGAACATTTACTGTGTGGTAGCGGGTGTAACACTGCTCATGGATGCTACAAACCGCTGTATCAGAGTTTAGGCTAACGTTAGCAGCTCTCTCCAGCTCTTTATTGGATTTTGATAAGTTTACCAAAGACAAAAAGTTGGAAAAAGTTTGTTTAAAAATACAATAAAGCATAAATCCAACCTCTGCGTTGTCTGTATAAGTAACTTAAAAGCTATATATATTGTAAACATTTGAACAGCATTATGTTATAAAGAAATAACAGCCTTGAATCACATTTCTTCTTATAATACTGTACTGTAAGGGCAAATCAGCTCTACTCTCCATTACAAGAACATGCTGCCCATGTATTTCCGTGTCCTCTACATGTTTTATCAACTGGTGAGCATACTACCTTTTTGTTGGGGGTGTGTAACTTTAGCCTCAGTCTTTTTCACATCATTACACAGCACTGAATTATCATGTATATCATATCAAGTATAGCCATCAAATGCATATCTAAAACCTTTTTTGTAGGTTTCTTATTTTCATTCAAGTCATCCGGAAACATTAAAAAGTCAGTCAGGGATGGTTTCGAGTCAAAGTTATTGAGCTACCAATCTACAGCTGATAAACCTGCCAGTGACAGTTGTCATTTCAGCAAAATTGACAGCACCAAATAAAAATGAAAAGCTGCTTTTGTCTACGTCTGTGTGAAATTAAGGATCCGCTGTGTGAAAAACAAGTTCTGAGTGTTAAACCATTTTAAACTGCATATGTGAAGTTCAAGAATGTACAGCTTGGCAGCTGTAGCGACAGTAACTAAAGGGAACAGGGCTTGGCAAATAGTCAGTTCTATCTATGAAGTTACACTTAAACACTTTGGAATCAAACTCAGTGCCTCTGGTTGTGTACGTGCCTGGTGGTCTCCTCCATACCTCGACCATCATCTGAACTCTGAGCTGCACAGTTCTGTATGATGTAATGTGGTGGTGGTGGTGGTGGTGGTGGTGGGGTTCTTTCCCTCTTGGCCGCAGGATGCCAGGCTCTCTTCTATACCCCCACTGCTTCCTGTTTCCTGTCTCTGCAGGAAGTAGCTCTGCGTTCACTTCCTGTCGGAGGGGCTGTTAAGGACAGGAATGGAGAGGGGGTTTACTGTAGTAACAGCTTGTATTAATGTTGGCAAGACTGTATGAGGTCACCGAAAAACACTTTATGCTACGACATACTACATGAAGCTCTTTCTTTAGGAACAGTGGAGCGTAAAAGGAGTTTCTAAGATCTGAAAAAAATACGCACTTAAAACAGTGTAATAATGTATGTGCAGAACATAAAAGGAAAACATCAAAAGTGAAGTCAAGGACAATAACTAAAATGTTATTCCAGCCTCTGTGCATCAAGATTTTCCCGTTCGGGAGGAAGCTGAATTGTGTTTTTGTCGACTGTAACCTGGTGACAGTTGGTCTATTTCCACAACTCACAGGAAAGAGAGCATGACCCCTGACCCTGAGCGAAGCTGTCTTTACTTTTAATAGACACCAGGGCCTGACACACATATCTGACCACAGAACTAACATGTCATGGATTTTTTTCTTCTTCTCCCTCTTTCTCCCTTCTCTCCTTCCACTGCCCTTTTTATTTCCCTCCACCTCCCCCTCATTTCCTCCTTTTCTTTTATTCTCCTGTCTACTCTTTTTCAATCACTTATGCTTTCCGTCTGCCCTTGTCCTTCCTCCTCTCTCTCCCTTCTCTTCTCCCTCTTCTGTCATTCAACTTATCACTCACTCCTTTTGTTCCTCTTTTCTCCCGTCTTCCCCTTCTCCCTTCTTTTTTTCATCCTTTACCTCCCTGTCCTCTGTGTCTTTAGGCTGAGTATGCTTCAAACAAACTAGTTTGTGCGAAGCGTCGTCGGCTCATATCTAAAGGCAAAAGCCGTGCTCTGAATAGCCACACCCACAGACCTACACAACGCAGCATGATACGACTGCAACACCTCTCAAAGAATTGTGGGATAGCAGGTCACACGGGACTGACTGTGGCCATGCAAAAAAAAAAAAAAGGGAGGGGTTGATGGATGAAACAACTTCATTCAAATACAGTAAGGGCAAAATTTGTGATTTGCTGAAGAACTGACAAAGAATAGGTGATGCAGTGTTGGGAAAGGATTTAGTTTTCCTTGACATCTTTTCATCCAGGTGTTAATAAATGTCTGTAGAGGAGAAGATCCTTACTGTAGCTTCTGGAACCCTGGAAATCTGGAAATGTGCATAGGGAGAAGTGGATGGATGGGTCAAAGAAACATCGGATTTTAACACGAGAGGCCGCTGTTAGTTTTCCGTTTTCTACCAACAGTCGGCTTGTTTTATTTTTTAGCTGTGTGAAGAATGAAAAAAGAGAGCTTGAGAGAGAAGTTCAAATCTCACCTGCTTTCACACCTCCACACACCTGACCAGTCGCTGCGTTAAATGGGCTCGATCATTAGATTGACACTTTTGGAAAGTAATGAAAATAGTTTTTATCATTTTTTTCCTTTTCGTTCCCTTCCTCTCCTCCTCGTTTTCCTGTCAATTTTCTCCTTTCTCCAATCTGTCCTCCTCTTACCTTCCTCTTTTCTCTTCTTTCTTCCCCCTCTCTCCCTCCCTCCTCCCTCTCTTGTCAGTGGGAGCCAAGGTGTGGGTGTTAAACCTCTGAGGTCTGCTGGTTTGGTGGCCTTGGCTTTGAAGGGCTTGTGGGTTGCGGGTTCAGATCCCGGGCAGGCCTGACCACTAACCTTGACTAGTGGAACCCATCTATCACCGTGGAAACAGTGAAACCAGCCAATCAGTGAGCCAGAATCTGAGTCAGCAGGAATCCAGAGAAAGAGTTCAGTTTTATTCTATTCTAGTCATTTGTCTCAAACTGTGGCAGTGTTCACTTGTCTACTTTCTTTCTCATTATTTAATCTCTTCCTCTCAAATGTGTTTTAGTACTTTGGAAAATGTGACAGAATGTGATGCATAAAAAATAACAGAAAAAAGAAGAGAAATTGAGAAAAAAAAACATGGATAATAAAGTAGAGAAGCATTAAATCTGGCGTGAGAACAAAATTCAAAAGCCAAGAAAAATGAAAAATAAAGACAAGGAAGTGATATGGAAGTGAAAAGGATAAAATGGAAAAAAGATATTAAACATAAGAAATGAAAAAGGGTGAGAAAATGTGAAATGGACAGAACATTGTGAAATATTTAACGTCAGAAGGTATTTGAAATGTTGTCTCATTCTTGTGTTTAAAGAGTTTGTTTAAGGTTAGTTGAGGTTTTGGTCAGTGTGTTATTCGTTTTACTAAAACACAGCCTGCTTCACACGGTCCGAAATGTTTCTTGCATAGTGATGAAATAAAGACATTTATTGTGTAATGATGAATTTCAGTTGAGATCAGGCTTGATGGGAGGATGAAAAGATAATCCTTTCTCATCATTGCATCTTTATTCACCTTTTCCGACTTGTTCATAAATATTTTTTACTGTTCCCTATTTTTTTTTTACTTTTTAAATTTCTTACTCATATTCCTCCTGCTCAAATTTTATTTTTCATATTCCCTTATTTGTCTTTTTTTACCTTTATGAATGTCTTGCCTGTTTCAGATTCTATCTTTCCTACTTTTGATCTCTCTCCCTCTACTCCTATTGTGCCCTATACCTACATTTCCAAACAGCTCGAAACATTTAAGATGAGAAACAGTTTAAAATGTCGAAAAAACGTGGGAAAAGCAGAGCAAACAAGAGACAAATGAGACCCAAATGAAAGACGAAAGCCTGTGTGAGAACAGATGAGGGCATTTTTAGGGACTTCAGGCTCTCTGTGGCCTCAAATGGCTATTTTTAAACCAAAATACAAAAGTACCCATGCTATTTGGGGATGAGTGGCTCCAAAACTTTTTGTTATAATTCAGTCTATTTATCTTTCTGGCTCCCCTGGTTTTCCTAAACCTACATGCATGTCTAAACACTGGGTTTATGAGAGCAGCGCTGATGTGGAAATCTCCTAAAATTAAACGGAATTTCAGCCCATTTTTATATATTTGTCTGTTGTTGGTTTTGTCCGCAGCGTTGTCACTATAACAGGCACTGACGCCGCGTGGGTGTGTGTGTGTGTGTGTGTGTGTGTGTGTGTGGCGTGGTGACCCAGCATGACGCCGTAGTAAGCATCGCACATGGCTGCCAGCAGACGGAGAGAAAAGGAGTGTGGGAAATTGAAAGAAAAAGACAAAAAGAGGGAGGGAGGGAGGGAGGGAATGTGATGGAGATGAAAAAGTAGAGAGGGAGAAGATAGGAAGAAAGGGAAAGAATGAAAATTAATGGTGACAGAAAAACAGAAAAAGGGAAACATGAATAGGAAGAAAGAGGAAGGGAGATGTAAAGAACATGAAAAAAAGGAAGAAGAAAAATATTGACACACAATCGGTGTCCCAGTCAACAACAATGTGTGAAGCAGCAGGTTCTAGAAGTATTTTTCTCACTGTAATTTGTATCTCAAGGTTTATTTTTAAACAATAAATTCATTGTTCTTCAACACCGAAGCACAGGAGTCTCATGGATAATTAAATTATGTCACAGGGGGATTTTATGGCCATCAGCTGTAAACATTTAATTTTCTCTTCTGAGAAATTGTGAGTCCACAACCACGAAATCATAGAATATTCCAACACGTCCGCATACCTAAACGACAGAACATGTCGTTTGCCAATGACTCCCAAAACGACATATATGACCGTTGGAGAGTACCAGCAACAGGCATGCCAGACCTTCGTCGACATGGTAACAATAAACACGTGATTAACGTTGTGAAACGGTCGCAGTTTGGTAGGTTTACGCACCAAAACTACTTGGTTAGGTTTAGAAAAAGATCATGGTTTGGGTTAAAATAAGTAAGTTAGTAAGTCACGGTCACGTGAGAACTTGCGTACATAGCTTAACTTATGTATGTATGCAACTTAACTTACGTACGTAACTTAAATTAAGTCAGCGTTGACTTTTGGTTTCACCCAGGAGACAAACAGCAGTCTCCTGGGTGAAAGTCTAAAGTGTTCTAAGTCACGTTAGTATGTCACATGACGGAATTTAACTTACATACATTCGCAACTTAACTTAAAATAAGTTAAAGGGGTTTAATATGGGACAGAACAGCGGTCTCCTGGGTAAAAGTCCTGTGTTTGACCCATCCATCCACCCTGGCCTTCTCCCTGTGCAGACTTTGTCGCTTATTATGCTACCTCACCTGACTTCCTCCTTTGCTCCCGTCATAATGACCACGGCCTCTAGAGGTCGCTGCCTAACATTAAGCGTAAATATGGGGCATAATAAGCTGCTTGCACAGATGACCTATCGGGCCGTATTTTGGGGGAGGATGGTCTGAATATTCTTCATCACCGCAAGCAGTAAGAAAATAGACCTGATCTGAAATACACCAGTGGAAAACCTTCCTGCTTCTTGAAACCAATGGCAATAATTCATTTTCTAAAAATATAAATATCAGATCCAGTAAGTAAGTAGTAAGGTTCGAAATAGATCTGAAGGTATTAGACTCCATCCAACCAGAGCAGACCCGAACGGAGAGAGAACAACAGCTGTGACTCTGTCCTCGTCTTTGTCCATTTCAACAGGTCCTCCAAATTAAAGGACAAAATATGTCATTTGTAGCTGCCCCTCAGAACAACATGTAGAAGCGTTTTCTGATCAGATGTCTCTATCGGCAGGACGACATCATTTGTTTGTGCCTTCCAAAACCGAAAAATTAATCTGTTTATGATGTGACAACGGTATGGTTAGGTTCACATTTTCCTGATTAAAGTTACATACTTTTACTTAAGTAGCATATACAATGCAGGACTTGAACTTGTAGCAGAGTATTTCTACAGTGTGGTATTAGTACTTTTACTTAGTAAAGGATCTGAATACTTACTTTACTTTACTGATAGTGTTAGGATACAGTATGAAGATAGAGAGAGACAGAGAAGTAGAAAAAAAACTGTGACACAGAGACAAGGCGTCCATATTTTTTGGTCTTTCTTGTTATTGTTTTTCTTCTTCGTTCAGTTTTCCCCTTCTCAGGTTTCCCCCTCACTACGTTTCCCAACATATCATTGGCCTCTGTGTGTGTGAGTGTGTGTGTGTGTGTCTGGAGCCATGGGATGAAGTGTGTGGTTACCCACTGGTGTGACCAGGGACACAGGGGCACCTCGCTCTCTCTCTCTGTCTGTCTGTGACTCTCTCAGTCTGTCATTTTCTGCTGCCTCTGTCCTTCTCTCTTTGTGTAATTTGTAATATTTACAGAAGTCATCTGAGTTCTGAATCCTGTGAAAACTGCCGTGTCCAAAATCTGTAAAGGAAAAATCCCACCAAAAATGTCCTTAATTCCAAATTACCTTCTGTATCTCACACCTAATTAACAAATAAAAAATTAACATTTCTATTTCATTTAGAGTTGACTCTTTTTTGTTTGTTTGTTTTTTTGCTTAAGATGATCTTTGGGCGCATGTTGAGAGGACAAATTCAGGAGGTTCATCTAGAACAGAGGTTCCCACCCAGGGGTCGGGTCCCCAGCGACGGATCTCAGAATAAATCTGAAGTGTCGTGAGATGATTAACAGGATTGGAACCAGAAAAAAAAAATTCTGCTACACACATTATGTTTAAATTATTTTATCTAATCTTTCTAGTGAATTACTGCGTCATGTTACCTCTTCGGGCCTCTAAAAATAAAATAAAGATCCCCTTTGGTTGAACTAGTCTACTACAGTGACTCATTGCTTTGTTTTAAGGGGGCACACACTAAAAAGGTTTAGAAACCAAGAGAGGAAGCTAGTTCAAACCCTGACATTTTGAGAGATCGTGTGATGGATGATCTGCACAGCATTTGGTAAGGAATTTTCTGAGGGTCAGTGCAAAATGACTGTGGCTGCACTGTTAGGGTTCATTAGAGAGGGACTCTCATTCCAGGAGCCTGTAGAGTGGAGCTGGGTCATCAGTGACATCCAGTTCACCTGTGTGACTGGCAGTCCGCCAGTCTTTCTCTCTCCCCTGCTTTCACTCTTTTGGTTTGGTTGTATTTAATTCAGCTTTTGTTTAATTTCTATTTTAGTTCAAACTGAACTGAAATTTGACTTCTCACCTTTTGTGTAAGAAAATACAACTAAAAAAGTTTTTGGACAAAAAAAAAAACAGCGTTTAAGCCTCGAGCATATGCGCAGGTGTTTCCCATGACATTGGATGACTGCCAGTAGGCCTTTCACAAGGAAGTCATTTTGACACAGTAGAAAAAATACAGGTGTAAATAACAGAATTATTGATGGTTGAATTCCGTTTGGCTGCTTCAGTTACGGGTCCTGGTATTGTACAAGCTGTCATGGAGACTGGGGCACTTGAATTGAACAGAGCCATTGTTAATGTTATTAGTAACACCTGTGTTTGTCCTGCTAAGACAAAGTCTTAAGACAAGTCAAAATTTCTGTGGTAGTAATGTATTTCTGTAGTCTCTTCTGTAGTGAGCTGCTGACTAGAGAACCTACTGTAGAGCCTACAAACACTGATACGAGGCGTTTTTTTCCCCTCCTTCCCTCCAAGTCTACATAGCGTTAGGTGTCAACCATTAGCGATTTAAGCTGTGTGTTCCTTTACAAAATTCAACATTTGGGAAGACCCATTGTGCTGTTAAGTTTGTATTAGCCTACAGCCTATAGCTTGCTAAATTAAGCACCGATTGACGTTACTTTTTGATGTTATTTCAATACCTGCTGAGTCATCAGTAGCTCCTGCACATGCTTTTCCAGATGTTCCCAGCTGGTGTAGGGATTCAAACCAGCAACCTTCCAAGTACAAGCATCCCTTCCCGAGCTTCCAAACCCTCAAACCCCGACTGAACCTCCTAATCGTCATGTCTGAAGCCAGGAGAACCACCAGCCAAAACTGCTGGGACCGAATCGACTCCCAGGAGACCTGGAACTCTCAGCGGCTCTGAGGAGCTTCCCGGTTTCTGGACAGTGAGGATTTTATCACAGGTCTGATATCTGCTGCCAAAACCAGTATACAGTAGAAACCAGATCTCCAGGTCAAGCTGGAAAGGACAGAAAATGTTAGCGAGGAGATCATGTCACCCAGATCCTATCCCTTATATATCTGCAAACTATTTACCTGATATTTTCATTCTGTTTCCCTATTGTTATCTCCGTCTACTCTTTACATATGACATATCTATTGCATGTTTTGGGCAACATAAAAAATGTACATGATTCAATACCAGGTTAAAAAGATTAATTCAAAATCCTTAATAAAAACTAAGAATAATCTTTAACCTATTATATGGAACAGGTTTGTTACAAATTGTATTTAATGATGTGAGGAAAAATAAGCCCAATATTCTAATTCTAAGAGCCTTAGATTAATATTTAAAACACAAGAACAACAATCAAAACATGTGATGAGCATTTTCTTAAAATTATTATACTATAATATTATTATATTAATAGTATTAATTACCTATAAATAAAATGTACATTTTTTAAAGAATTAAAAGTCCATTGAAAACTTATCTTTTGACTATCAAATATAGTCTCAAACACCTGAGCAGCGCCTCTGAGAAGTTTGTAACGTGCCCTTCATGGAAGCCAGCAGTTGTATTGTGAGCTTGTTACAATGAATTCCAATGGTGAGCCAGACTCATGAAAAAAAGAGAAGTATCAAACTGTAAAACCGCTTCTCTGGCAAATTCACTTCTCTGCTTTGTCTTCATGCTCACTATGTCCCAAACTCATCTTCTTGCCAGAACATGTCAGATTATCGGCAAATACGCTGATTTGGTTTGTTGCACGTGCTGTGAGCTGTTTAGTCGTTCACGTTCATTGTGTAAGAAAATGTAGTCGTCAGGAGAGCCTTGTCAAGAAAGCAGTCAGGACAAAGCTTTATTTAATATTAGTGTAGCTTATCTACACTAATATAATGTAAAATATATATATATATATATACATATACATATACATATATATACATATACATATATATATATACACTTAAGAATATTCATTTGAAATTTGTAAAAAAAATAAAAAAGTAGGCTGAAGAAACAAAGATTTGACTACTGTAAGTTTTTATATCCTCCTTCTTCACAACAGCACTTGTAATGGTGTGTGTGTGTGTGTGTTTGTGTGTGTATTCTGTAGATGATGTCATTTCCTGTTTTCCTCTGAGCTGTGATGTCTCCATAAGGTTACAAACACACACACACATACAGTAGGAGGAAGCAGCAGTGACGTGTGATCAACAGCCAGATGAGAAGACGAGTCATGGATAAGGTCAAGGTGTCCCTCACTCTCACACACACACACACACACACACACACACACACACACACACACACACTAACAGAGCGGGACATGGTGCTGCAGATTCAGCCTTGCTGATGCTTTCCAGAAGAAAGACAGGGAAGAGGAAGGAAGAAAGGGCAAAATGATGAATTCATTTATTTTTACCTTTGTGCGACCATTAAAGTCTCGTTGAGATCTGTTTCCAGAAAATCCTGTCTAAAATGGCAGCACAGTTTAATATATTAAAATATATTATTAGACAATATGTTTTCCATCTTTTTATGTGATGAATGTCAGTTGATTGGTGAGGAAATCCTCTGTTCAGTTTGTGTCTCTTACTGTCCTTTATTTTCTTTGAATTTATACTGTATGTATTTCGCTAAATCATGTTTTATACAAGTAGCTTTTTTTATTCTTAAGTTGCGGGGGTTGTTATGTGCTTTTCTGCTGTTGTATAGGCTAAACTAAAAGAAAATACAGAACATAACAGCACACCATAGGGAGAGCAAACACAAAAGATGACGAAGAGGAAAGCTATGAGTTGACAGGAAGGAATGTTTGTTTGCAGTAGTCTGGTCAAAGGTTTTTTTCTTTTTGTTTTGTTTTGGTATGTATTGGAAACAGTGTGTGTACAGTTAGTTTTGGGTCTGAAAAAAAAAAAAAAAAAAAAAAAAAGAGGTTCTTGGTTCAGAAACCTGGAAGCCTCTGGGAGCTTCTTGGAGCTGTTCTGACGTTGTGTTTGCTGGGACGAGTCGTGGCTCTGAATGTGTGGTCTGCTGCTTCTTTTGGCTTCTGACGAGCAGCAATAAAAACTTGGATCTTTCTAGAAGGCTAACAGCGATTCAGCGGAGACCCAACCAGAACCAAACAGCAGCTGCATACAAATATTTATCAGGTGTTTTATATGATGCTCTACCCACTTACATGATAAATAGCCGCGGTTTTCTTGAACCATGTGCTACTGTGCCTGTGTTTGTTGGAAATAATGTCATTATCTACCTTCTGAGCTTCACAGGCCTGCATCTGATTTTGTCATGTCTGCAGAAAAGTGTGTGTGTGTGTTTAATCCAGCAGGGTGACACAGCACAACACCGTTGATGGACATGACATTTATTTTGGGGAAGTGAATTCCACTCTGCTGAATTTCACTTGTGTGGCTTGGAAAACCCTTTATCACTGGAGCTGTGCAGGCTTTTCAAGCTCAGTTAAAATCAGTCACAGCCAAAATTAAGACTGATACATCAGACCTGAGTCAAGCCAAAGTCCCACTGGACCAAAAAATAAGTCATTATCTGAGAATAAGTTTGGTTCAAGAGATCTTTCAGCATTTCGGTGCAGTACATGAAGAAGTATGTGACAAAGTAGTCATGGGAAAAGTCTTGAGTAGATTACTAAACGCTTTGTCAGAGTTTTCTTTATTATGTTAAACTCCATGCAACCTTTTAACCTTTGTCAGTGATGATAAAAGCTGCTTCCCCTGAAAGAATTTCACTAATTTGGAATCTTTAGTCTGAAGAAGCTTTAGATGATTATTCACCCAGATAAGAATAAAATGATGGATTTTATTTTGTTACAATGTTCTTTACTGCCCTCACTTCCAAATATTTTATTTTAAATATGTTCGGAGTTGGGGGAGCTGCTAGTCTGATTACTGCCTAGAAAAACAACAGCTTCAGTCGTTTCAGTAAATAACCAAAAAACGCCATACGTGTACATTCAAGTAACAAAGCCCTCTATTGGCCGCGGTAATTATGTCGGGAGCAAAGGAGGAAGTCAGGTGGCGTTAATATAGAGCAACAAAGTCTGCAGAGGGAGGACGGTTGGGTCAACGAAACATCTTTGCCACGGGAGATCGCCGCTTGTTTCCTACCAACAGTCAAAGTTGGTTTCCTATAACTGTGACCCTAATCACGTGGTCATTATAGTAACCATGACGACGAAAGGGATAATCCGAAGTATCATTTGTTGTCTTTCTGCTGGCCTGCAGTGTCTTTGGCAGTGCAGGCCAGCAGACTGGCTGCTGTTTATCAGGAAAATAAAGACTGGATTCACAGCACTCTGATTTGGTGAATCATTTTTAATCTCTGGGCTTGAGGAGGATATCTAGTCATTTCAAGTCAAAAGACTAAATGAAGTCATGAATCACTGGAGCAAGAGTCAAAGTTGAGCTGCAAGTCTTTTTTGATTTTTTTTAAGTTGGGGGGGGGGGGTCAAGTCATTGTTCTGCAAGTACAGTAAGTCTCAATTCTTGAGACTCAAGCCATAAGTCAAGTTCCAAATCATAAATGGTTTTGAGTGCTTAACGAGTCATCGTGTGTATTCGTGTCCGACTCAAGTCCAAGTTATGTGGCTTGAGTCCACAGCTCTGAGAGAGAGTATAACATCTGCAGCAGCTGCTTCCTCCAAGAAGAAGGAAAAATAACATAGGAAAAAAGACATCCTCGTCTGTAAAGTCCAGTCAGTTACAAAGAGTAAAAGTAAAAGTAAATGAAACAACTATTGAAGTTTATGTTTGAAGCCAAGAAGCAAAAACAACAGAAAAAGAAAGAAAAGCTTGGCAGTGTGAAGACGCTACAATTTATTTTTTTTTAGTTTGTGGATCATCTCCAGCGGGTCAGATGTTTTCAGTCCCAACTTCAGCACATCTCACTCCTCCAGACCAGATGACTGCCTGGTTTGGACAGCAGGCAGTAAGAAATAAAGTCTAAGTAGTTAAAGTTATTTCAACTAGTGTTTTGCTCAGGTTTGGTCACATCTGAAGCCCTGGGTTAGAAGCCATAAGAGCTTCTAGAAAGATCCAGGTTTTTATTGCTACTTTGCTAAAGCCAAGAGATCCACCAAACCACAGAGGGTGACCTGGAAACTTGGCCGCAGTTTATTTAAAAACTGTACAGTATGTGAGACTGTAGATGGACTCACTTAGGTCACTTAGTTATATAATTTTAAAATATCTGACTTTGTCAGAGATAGAACGATAAAGGCCAGGGCTTATTTCAGTCATTGTCCCTGGTGTCTTCACAATCCATCCTCTACTAAGATGGAGACAGCAATATTTAAGAAATACTTGGCCACTAATTGATATATAGTCAAACTTTGCCATGATTTCCTTGTCCTTTCTACTGAGGTTCAGCTCCAATGGGCATACAGTATCGAGCTTTAAGCTTTAAGCAGCTTTAAGTAAGCTTTTTCAAACAGATATTGCAGAGTAGAGCAGGTGTTCTGAAGCAAACAAGACCATGAGTCTACAGCCAAGCTAGGAATTGTGAGGCTGTACTTTGAACAAAATGCTAATGTC